>NW_026970011.1:330852-661705 GCF_028390025.1 Pseudophryne corroboree
CAGCACTACCTGTAGTTTGCATTGTGCATTGGAAGGCACAAAGTAAGCAGACGGGAGAAGTAAGGATAGTGCGCAAGGCCATAGAATGGAGCGGCTTAAGAAAAGAGAAGTGGAAACAGACAGCAAACTAGGCTGGAGAGAGACCTGAGACAAAGAGATCTGAATTATACGAGAGCCGACCAGGGGAAACACAAATTATGCAGTCAAGTTTCCCACATTTGGGGAAATCGCAGGGGCAGCACATCCAGAGTGCAATGGGTGAGCCTTGCCCTGGGAGAAGCACCTTCATGATTATAGTATCTCACCTGGCAGGTAAGTAGAAGTTGGGCTAGAGCTGGGGAGGGTCGCTGCTCGGGCACCCCCCTGTCAAGTGAAGGAGATCCAACTGAGGCAGCACAAGGGAACTCTCGAATGAAGAACAAGGCTAGAGGAAGAACTGAAACAAAGAAATCTGACTTTTACCAGAGCTGACCAGAGGAAAGCACAAACACAGTCCCCCACTACCACAAATAATGCAGTTGAGTTTCCCACATTTGGGGAAATCACAGGGGTCAGCATACCCAGAATGCAATGAATGAACCTCACCCTGGGAGAACAATCTTCAAGACCATGGTCTCTCCTATGCAAAATAAGTATGATTTGGGATAGGGCTGGGGAGGGCCGCTGCTCAGGCACATCTCTGTCAAGTAAAGGAGATTCAACTGAGGCAGCACAAGGGAACTCTCATCTGGGGACAACAACTGCAGGGAGAACACATATTTTCAGACGAACATGGGAGGGCAGAAGGCTGCCTAATACTGAAGCACCCCCAAACAACAAACCAAATGCAACAACTAGTGCAAGCATTCCTGGGGGAAGGCCTGCAGCAGATGGATTTGCATATGGTGATGCCATCCAAGCAGTGGGTCAAAGTTGGCTTCAACCCTCGTCTGCATATGAAAAGAGAAAAGGGGCGTGCAGGGCATGGCGGCCTTTTGCGGCGCTTGGATGACCCCTAGTTCGCATTACACACCTCCACCCTCCTTCGGTGTGGGGCTCATGTTGGCTATGCCCCAGCCCCTGAAGCATTCAAGCTGATTTCTTGCAGCAGCTGGGCACTGTAACTGCTCCAGAGCTGCTCTGTAAGGCAAGTAAAAGGGTGTGGGCCCTGCAGCACTACCTGTAGTTTGCATTGTGCGTTGGAAGGCACGAAGTAAGCAGACGGGAGAAGTCAGGATAGTGCGCAAGGGCATAGAAGGGAGCGGCTCAAGAAAAGAGAAGTGGAAACAGACAGCAAACTAGGCTGGAGAGAGACCTGAGACAAAGAGATCTGAATTATACGAGAGCCGACCAAGGGAAACACAAATTATGCAGTCAAGTTTCCCACATTTGGGGAAATCACAGGGGCAGCACAACCAGAGTGCAATGGGTGAGCCTTGCCCTGGGAGAAGCACCTTCATGATCATAGTATCTCACCTGGCAGGTAAGTAGGAGTTGGGCTAGAGCTGGGGAGGGTCGCTGCTCGGGCACCCCCCTGTCAAGTGAAAGAGATCCAACTGAGGCAGCACAAGGGAACTCTCGAAAGAAGAACAAGGCTAGAGGAAGATCTGAGATAAAGAAATCTGATTTTTACCAGAGCTGACCAGAGGAAAGCACAAACACAGTCCCCCACTACCACAAATAATGCAGTCGAGTTTCCCACATTTGGGGAAATCACAGGGGTCAGCATACCCAGAATGCAATGAATGAACCTCACCCTGGGAGAACAATCTTCATGACCATGGTATCGCCTATGCAAAATAAGTATGATTTGGGATAGGGCTGGGGAGGGCCGCTGCTCAGGCACATCTCTGTCAAGTAAAGGAGATTCAACTGAGGCAGCACAAGGGAACTCTCATCTGGGGACAACAACTGCAGGGAGAACACATATTTTCAGATGAACATGGGAGGGCAGAAGGCTGCCTAATACTGAAGCACCCCCAAACAACAAACCAAATGCAACAACTAGTGCAAGCATTCCTGGGGGAAGGCCTGCAGCAGATGGATTTGCATATGGTGATGTCATCCAAACAGTGGGTCAAAGTTGGCTTCAACCCTCGTCTGCATATGAAAAGAGACAAGGGGCGTGCAGGGCATGGCGGCCTTTTGCGGCGCTTGGATGACCATTAGTTCGCATTACACACCTCCACCCTCCTTCGGTGTGGGGCTCATGTTGGCTATTCCCCAGCCCCTGAAGCATTCAAGCTGATTTCTTGCAGCAGCTGGGCACTGTAACTGCTCCAGAGACGCTCTGTAAGGCAAGTAAAAGGGTGTGGGTCCTGCAGCACTACCTGTAGTTTGCATTGTGCGTTGGAAGGCACGAAGTAAGCAGACGGGAGAAGTCAGGATAGTGCGCAAGGGCATAGAAGGGAGCGGCTCAAGAAAAGAGAAGTAGAAACAGACAGCAAACTAGGCTGGAGAGAGACCTGAGACAAAGAGATCTGAATTATACGAGAGCCGACCAGGGGAAACACAAATTATGCAGTCAAGTTTCCCACATTTGGGGAAACCGCAGAAGCAGCACACCCAGAGTGCAATGGGTGAGCCTTGCCCTGGGAGAAGCACCTTCATGATCATAGTATCTCACCTGGCAGGTAAGTAGGAGTTGGGCTAGAGCTGGGGAGGGTCGCTGCTCGAGCATCCCCCTGTCAAGTAAAGGAGATTCAACTGAGGCAGCACAAGGGAACTCTCATCTGGGGACAACAACTGCAGGGAGAACACATATTTTCAGATAAAAATCTTGGTCATGCTCTGGTTTCTCTTCAGAACGAACAAATCTTTCGCCTTTTACTAAAGATTTCCGTGGAGAGGAGCAAAACCGAGTTTTATCTCAATTTTTGCATGCCCCATCTTTTTGGGGTTTCTTTTATCGGTTTAAAGATAGAATGAGTGTGCTTTAATGTAAGCTCATTTGTATAGAAATTACAGTAAATGTTTGTTTCTTTTCAAACAGAACTTTCTTGACCATGCTACTTGCTTGAAAGATCTGGGAGCACATGGAATACAGTACAAACCATGCTTATAGCAAGGAGAAGACAGGTGAGAAATCTGCTTTCTTTCAAATTGGGCGCTCACTTTGATCTGAATGAGGACTGCTGGCACGGCACTCAGGCGACAGGTGGAATCTTGGTCATGCTCTGGTTTCTCTTCAGAACGAACAAATCTTTCGCCTATTACTAAAGATTTCCGTGGAGAGGAGCAAAACTGAGTTTTATCTCAATTTTTGCATGCCCCATATTATTGGGGTTTCTTTTATCGGATTAAAGACAGAACGAGTGTGCTTTCTTGTTAGCTTTAATGTAAGTTTATTTGCATAACAATGACAATAAATGTCTGTTTCTTTTCAAGCAGAACTTTCTTGACCATACTAATTGCTTGAAAGATCTGGGAGCACATGGAAAAGAGTACAAACCATGCTTATAGCAAGGGGAAGCCTGGTGAGAAATCTGCTTTCTTTCTTTCAAATTGGGTGCTCACTTTGAGCTGAATGAGGACTGCTGGCATGGCACTCAGGCGACAGGTGGAATCTTGGTCATGCTCTGGTTTCTCTTCAGAATGAACAAATCTTTCGCCTTTTACTAAAGATTTCCGTGGAGAGGAGCAAAACTGAGTTTTATCTCAATTTTTGCATGCCCCGTCTTATTGGGGTTTCTTTTATCAGTTTAAAGATAGAACGAGTGTGCTTTAATGTAAGCTCATTTGCGTAGAAATGACAGTAAATGTTTGTTTCTTTTCAAACAGAACTTTCTTGACTATACTAATTGCTTGAAAGATCTGGGAGCACATGGAAAAGAGTACAAACCATGTTTATAGCAAGGGGAAGCCTGGTGAGAAATCTGCTTTCTTTCTTTCAAATTGGGTGCTCACTTTGAGCTGAATGAGGACTGCTGGCATGGCACTCAGGCGACAGGTAGAATCTTGGTCATGCTGTGGTTTCTCTTCAGAACGAACAAATCTTTCGCCTTTTACTAAAGATTTCCGTGGAGAGGAGCAAAACTGAGTTTTATCTCAATTTTTGCATGCCCCATCTTATTGGGGTTTTATTTTATTGGTTTAAAGATAGAACGAGTGTGCTTTAATGTAAGCTCATTTGCATAGAAATGACAGTAAATGTTTGTTTCTTTTCAAACAGAACTTTCTTGACCACACTAATTGTTTGAAAGATCTGGGAGCACATGGAAAAGAGTACAAACCATGTTTATAGCAAGGGGAAGCCTGGTGAGAAATCTGCTTTCTTTCATTCAAATTGGGTGCTCACTTTGAGCTGAATGAGAACTGCTGGCATGGCACTCAGGAGACAGGTGGAATCTTGGTCATGCTCTGGTTTCTCTTCAGAACTAACAAATATTTCGCCTTTTATTAAAGATTTCCGTGGAGAGGAGCAAAACTGAGTTTTATCTCAATTTTTGCATGCCCCATGCAAAGTGTCTCTGTGGCGCGATCGGTTAGTGTGTTCAGCTATTAATCAAAAGGTTGGTGGTTCAATCCCATCCAGGGACGTAATTGACCTTGTGATCAGATTTTGGTAATATTTAAGTAGACAAGTCAAAATTGCAAACCCCCTCTTATGGTGTAGGGTACCTGGCTTTCTCTGATGTAATCAGAGTTAGATTTGATTAAGTGATTTTATAAAAAAAAAACAGCTAGGAAGCACAATTTAGCAGTGGGTTACAGAGAAAAAGAAAAATGCTGGCAGAAAAATCCAATTGAGTGATTAAACAGCTCTTCATTTTCTGGCTTTATTTTTATGATAACAAATTTGTTCTCTGAAAAGTGTCCACAAAGCCAAGTATCTGATTAACATCTTTGTAGGGATGGTTTTTCACCTATTACTAAATTAAACTTGCTTCATTGAAAAGGCAGCAAGATGCATCCTCATTTCAATATCTACGGAAATAATACAGGTTGACACCAGGAAACATTAACGCCACTGCATCTTTGCTGTTTTCTCATGTGGAAGTCTGTTTAATGTGAAAACAAGGTGATATCTAATTAGCACACAGGTAAGGAATTAAGAACATCTTTATTTAAGGGTGAAGATGTTTCTCACAAAATCGTTGCCCCAATGCATCATTGAAATTCAAGCTGGAAAGATGATTTTAATATATCACTTGTACATTTTGTATTGCTCTTCTGGTGACAATGTAGTTTGTTTTTGTCAATTACCATTTTAATAATCGGGTAAAGAAAATTAATAGGATTTTTGAAAGAAAACAATACTATTAAAACAAATTAAAATGGTAAAAGTTATTGTACTTTAAGTAAAAATAAAAGAGCAAAAATATCAATCCCAGTTTTGGATTACTTTAATTAACAAAAAAAAATGCATATAGCAGAGGATAGTTTCAATCTGCCTACCTCTGGGTTATGGACACAGCATGCTTCCATTACAGTACTCTGCTGCACATGTAAGTGCAAGAGATCCTGAAGCACTCACTCATCATGGGAAAGTACCAATGTGTTTCTTCATTGGTTGATGGAAGAAACATCTTACAAAAACTCTCCACATTATTGACTTTTTAAAATGTTTCTAGGAATCATTCTAGATGAATGCTTATTAGCCTTTGTCAGTAAGTACTTTTGCAAAGTGTTGCTGTGGCGCAATCAGTTAGTGTGTAAGGCTATTAACCAAAAGTTTGGTGGTTCAATCCCACCCAGGGACTTAATTGACCTTGTTATCAGATTTTGGTGATCTTTAAGTAGACAAGTCAAAATTTCAAACCCACTGTTATGGTGTAGGGTACCTGGCCTTCTCTGATGTTTAGATTTGATTCAGTGATTTTATAAAAACAGCTAGGAAGCACAATTTAGCAGTGGGTTGCAGAGAAAAAGAAATATGCTGGCAGAAAAATCCAATTGAGTGATTAAACAGCTCTTCATTTTCTGGCTTTATTTTTATACTAACAAATTTGTTCTCTGAAAAGTGTCCACAAAGCCAAGTCTCTGATTAACACCTTTGTAGGGATGGTTTTTCACCTATTACTAAATTAAACTTGCTTCATTGGAAAGGCAGCAAGATGCATCCTCATTTCAATGTCTACTGAAATAATACAGGTTGACACCAGGAAACATTAACGCCACTGCATCCTTGCTGCTTTCGCATGTGGAAGTCTGTTTAATGTGAAAACAAGGTGATATCTAATTAGCACACAGGTAAGGAATTAAGAAAATCTTTATTTAAGGGTGAAGATGTTTCTCACAAAATCGTTGCCCCAATGCATCATTGAAATTCAAGCTGGAAAGATGATTTTAATATATCACTTGTACATTTTGTATTGCTCTTCTGGTGACAATGTAGTTTGTTTTTGTCAATTACCATTTTAATAATCGGGTAAAGAAAATTAATTGGATTTTTGAAAGAAAACAATACTGTCAATATACTATTAAAACAAATTAAAATGGTAAAAGTTATTGTACTTTAAGTAAAAATAAAAGAGCAAAAATATCAATCCCAGTTTTGGATTACTTTAATTAACAAAAAAAAATGCATATAGCAGAGGATAGTTTCAATCTGCCTACCTCTGGGTTATGGACCCAGCATGCTTCCATTACAGTACTCTGTTGCACATGTAAGTGCAAGAGGTCCTGAAGCACTCACTTATCATGGGAAAGTACCAATGTGTTTCTTCATTGGTTGATGGAAGAAACATCTTACAAAAACTCTCCACATTATTGACTTTTTAAAATGTTTCTAGGAATCGTTCTAGATGAATGCTTATTAGCCTTTGTCAGTATGTTCTTTTGCAAAGTGTTGTTTTGGCGCAATCAGTTAGTGTGTAAGGCTATTAACCAAAAGGTTGGTGGTTCAATCCCACCCAGGGACTTAATTGACCTTGTTATCAGATTTTGGTGATCTTTAAGTAGACAAGTCAAAATTTCAAACCCCCTGTTATGGTGTAGGGTACCTGGCCTTCTCTAATGTAATCAGAGTTAGATTTGATTCAGTGATTTTATAAAAACAGCTAGGAAGAACAATTTAGCAGTGGGTTGCAGAGAAAAAGAAATATGCTGGCAGAAAAATCCAATTGAGTGATTAAACAGCTCTTCATTTTCTGGCTTTATTTTTATACTAACAAATTTGTTCTCTGAAAAGTGTCCACAAAGCCAAGTCTCTGATTAACACCTTTGTAGGGATGGTTTTTCACCTATTACTAAATTAAACTTGCTTCATTGGAAAGGCAGCAAGATGCATCTTCATTTCAATGTCTACTGAAATAATACAGGTTGACACCAGGAAACATTAACGCCACTGCATCCTTGCTGCTTTCGCATGTGGAAGTCTGTTTAATGTGAAAACAAGGTGATATCTAATTAGCACACAGGTAAGGAATTAAGAAAATCTTTATTTAAGGGTGAAGATGTTTCTCACAAAATCGTTGCCCCAATGCATCATTGAAATTCAAGCTGGAAAGATGATTTTAATATATCACTTGTACATTTTGTATTGCTCTTCTGGTGACAATGTAGTTTGTTTTTGTCAATTACCATTTTAATAATCGGGTAAAGAAAATTAAGTGGATTTTTGAAAGAAAACAATACTGTCAATATACTATTAAAACAAATTAAAATGGTAAAAGTTATTGTACTTTAAGTAAAAATAAAAGAGCAAAAATATCAATCCCAGTTTTGGATTACTTTAATTAACAAAAAAAAATGCATATAGCAGAGGATAGTTTCAATCTGCCTACCTCTGGGTTACGGACCCAGCATGCTTCCATTACAGTACTCTGCTGCACATGTAAGTGCAAGAGGTCCTGAAGCACTCACTTATCATGGGAAAGTACCAATGTGTTTCTTCATTGGTTGATGGAAGAAACATCTTACAAAAACTCTCCACATTATTGACTTTTTAAAATGTTTCTAGGAATCGTTCTAGATGAATGCTTATTAGCCTTTGTCAGTATGTACTTTTGCTAAGTGTAGCTGTGGTGCAATCAGTTAGTGTGTAAGGCTATTAACCAAAAGGTTGGTTGTTCAATCCCACCCAGGGATTTAATTGACCTTGTTATCAGATTTTGGTGATCTTTAAGTAGACAAGTCAAAATTTCAAACCCCCTGTTATGGTGTAGGGTACCTGGCCTTCTCTGATGTAATCAGAGTTAGATTTGATTCAGTGATTTTATAAAAACAGCTAGGAAGCACAATTTGGCAGTGGGTTGCAGAGAAAAAGAAATATGCTGGCAGAAAAATCCAATTGAGTGTTTAAACAGCTCTTCATTTTCTGGCTTTATTTTTATGCTAACTAATTTGTTCTCTGAAAAGTGTCCACAAAGCCAAGTATCTGATTAACATATTTGTAGGGATGGTTTTTCACCTATTACTAAATTAAACTTGCTTCATTGGAAAGGCAGCAAGATGTATCCTCATTTCAATATCTACTGAAATAATACAGGTTGACACCAGGAAACATTAACGCCACTGCATCCTTGCTGCTTTCTCATGTGGAAGTCTGTTTAATGTGAAAACAAGGTGATATCTAATTAGCACACAGGTAAGGAATTAAGAAAATCTTTATTTAAGGGTGAAGATGTTTCTCACAAAATCGTTGCCCCAATGCATCATTGAAATTCAAGCTGGAAAGATGATTTTAATATATCACTTGTACATTTTGTATTGCTCTTATGGTGACAATGTAGTTTGTTTTTGTCAATTACCATTTTAATAATAGGGTAAAGAAAATTAAGTGGATTTTTGAAAGAAAACAATACTGTCAATATACTATTAAAACAAATTAAAATGGTAAAAGTTATTGTACTTTAAGTAAAAATAAAAGCGAAAATATCAATCCCAGTTTTGGATTACTTTAATGAACAAAAAAAAAATTCATATAGCAAAGGATAGTTTCAATCTGCCTACCTCTGGGTTATGGGCCCAGCATGCTTCCATTGCAGTACTCTGCTGCACATGTAAGTGCAAGAGATCCTGAAGCACTCACTCATCATGCGAAAGTACTAATGTGTTTCTTCATTGGTTGCTGGAAGAAACATCTTACAAAAACTCTCCAGATTATTGACTTTTTAAAGTTTTTCTAGGAAACGTTCTAGATGAATGCTTATTAGTCTTTGTCAGTATGTGCTTTTTGCAAAGTGTCGCTGTGGCGCAATCAGTTAGTGTGTATGGTTATTAACCAAAAGGTTGGTGGTTCAATCCCACCCAGGGACGTAATTGACCTTGTTATCAGATTTTGGTGATCTTTAAGTAGACAAGTCAAAATTTCAAACCCACTGTTATGGTGTAGGGTACCTGGCCTTCTCTGATGTAATCAGAGTTAGATTTGATTCAGTGATTTTATAAAAACAGCTAGGAAGCACAATTTAGCAGTGGGTTGCAGAGAAAAAGAAATATGCTGGCAAAAAAATCCAATTGAGTGATTAAACAGCTCTTCATTTTCTGGCTTTATTTTTATGCTAACAAATTTGTTCTCTGAAAAGTGTCCACAAAGCCAAGTCTCTGATTAACACCTTTGTAGGGATGGTTTTTCACCTATTACTAAATTAAACTTGCTTCATTGGAAAGGCAGCAAGATGCATCCTCATTTTAATGTCTACTGAAATAATACAGGTTGACACCAGGAAACATTAACGCCACTGCATCCTTGCTGCTTTCGCATGTGGAAGTCTGTTTAATGTGAAAACAAGGTGATATCTAATTAGCACACAGGTAAGGAATTAAGAAAATCTTTATTTAAGGGTGAAGGTGTTTCTCACAAAATCGTTGCCCCAATGCATCATTGAAATTCAAGCTGGAAAGATGATTTTAATATATCACTTGTACATTTTGTATTGCTCTTCTGGTGACAATGTAGTTTGTTTTTGTCAATTACCATTTTAATAATCGGGTAAAGAAAATTAATTGGATTTTTGAAAGAAAACAATACTGTCAATATACTATTAAAACAAATTAAAATGTTAAAAGTTATTGTACTTTAAGTAAAAATAAAAGCTAAAATATCAATCCCAGTTTTGGATTACTTTAATGAACAAAAAAAAAATGCATATAGCAAAGGATAGTTTCAATCTGCCTACCTCTGGGTTATGGGCCCACCATGCTTCCATTGCAGTACTCTGCTGCACATGTAAGTGCAAGAGATCCTGAAGCACTCACTCATCATGCGAAAGTAACAATGTGTTTCTTCATTGGTTGCTGGAAGAAACATCTTACAAAAACTCTCCAGATTATTGACTTTTTAAAGTTTTTCTAGGAAACGTTCTAGATGAATGCTTATTAGTCTTTGTCAGTGTGTACTTTTCGCAAAGTGTCTCTGTGGCGCAATCGGTTAGTGTGTTCAGCTATTAATCAAAAGGTTGGTGGTTCAATCCCATCCAGGGACGTAATTGACCTTGTGATCAGATTTTGGTAATATTTAAGTAGACAAGTCAAAATTGCAAACCCTCTCTTATGGTGTAGGGTACCTGGCCTTCTCTGATGTAATCAGAGTTAGATTTGATTAAGTGATTTTATAAAAAAAACAGCTAGGAAGCACAATTTAGCAGTGGGTTGCAGAGAAAAAGAAAAATGCTGGCAGAAAAATCCAATTGAGTGATTAAACAGCTCTTCATTTTCTGGCTTTATTTTTATGATAACAAATTTGTTCTCTGAAAAGTGTCCACAAAGCCAAGTATCTGATTAACATCTTTGTAGGGATGGTTTTTCACCTATTACTAAATTAAACTTGCTTCATTGGAAAGGCAGCAAGATGCATCCTCATTTCAATATCTACGGAAATAATACAGGTTGACACCAGGAAACATTAACGCCACTGCATCTTTGCTGTTTTCTCATGTGGAAGTCTGTTTAATGTGAAAACAAGGTGATATCTAATTAGCACACAGGTAAGGAATTAAGAACATCTTTATTTAAGGGTGAAGATGTTTCTCACAAAATCGTTGCCCCAATGCATCATTGAAATTCAAGCTGGAAAGATGATTTTAATATATCACTTGTACATTTTGTATTGCTCTTCTGGTGACAATGTAGTTTGTTTTTGTCAATTACCATTTTAATAATCGGGTAAAGAAAATTAATAGGATTTTTGAAAGAAAACAATACTATTAAAACAAATTAAAATGGTAAAAGTTATTGTACTTTAAGTAAAAATAAAAGAGCAAAAATATCAATCCCAGTTTTGGATTACTTTAACAAAAAAAATGCATATAGCAGAGGATAGTTTCAATCTGCCTACCTCTGGGTTATGGACCCAGCATGCTTCCATTACAGTACTCTGCTGCACATGTAAGTGCAAGAGATCCTGAAGCACTCACTCATCATGGGAAAGTACCAATGTGTTTCTTCATTGGTTGATGGAAGAAACATCTTACAAAAACTCTCCACATTATTGACTTTTTAAAATGTTTCTAGGAAACGTTCTAGATGAATGCTTATTAGCCTTTGTCAGTATGTACTTTTGCAAAGTGTAGCTGTGGCGCAATCAGTTAGTGTGTAAGGCTATTAACCAAAAGGTTGGTGGATCAATCCCACCCAGGGACTTAATTGACCTTGTTATCAGATTTTGGTGATCTTTAAGTAGACAAGTCAAAATTTCAAACCCACTGTTATGGTGTAGGGTACCTGGCCTTCTCTGATGTTTAGATTTGATTCAGTGATTTTATAAAAACAGCTAGGAAGCACAATTTAGCAGTGGGTTGCAGAGAAAAAGAAATATGCTGGCAGAAAAATCCAATTGAGTGATTAAACAGCTCTTCATTTTCTGGCTTTATTTTTATACTAACAAATTTGTTCTCTGAAAAGTGTCCACAAAGCCAAGTCTCTGATTAACACCTTTGTAGGGATGGTTTTTCACCTATTACTAAATTAAACTTGCTTCATTGGAAAGGCAGCAAGATGCATCCTCATTTCAATGTCTACTGAAATAATACAGGTTGACACCAGGAAACATTAACGCCACTGCATCCTTGCTGCTTTCGCATGTGGAAGTCTGTTTAATGTGAAAACAAGGTGATATCTAATTAGCACACAGGTAAGGAATTAAGAAAATCTTTATTTAAGGGTGAAGATCTTTCTCACAAAATCGTTGCCCCAATGCATCATTGAAATTCAAGCTGGAAAGATGATTTTAATATATCACTTGTACATTTTGTATTGCTCTTCTGGTGACAATGTAGTTTGTTTTTGTCAATTACCATTTTAATAATCGGGTAAAGAAAATTAATTGGATTTTTGAAAGAAAACAATACTGTCAATATACTATTAAAACAAATTAAAATGGTAAAAGTTATTGTACTTTAAGTAAAAATAAAAGAGCAAAAATATCAATCCCAGTTTTGGATTACTTTAATTAACAAAAAAAAATGCATATAGCAGAGGATAGTTTCAATCTGCCTACCTCTGGGTTATGGACCCAGCATGCTTCCATTACAGTACTCTGCTGCACATGTAAGTGCAAGAGATCCTGAAGCACTCACTCATCATGGGAAAGTACCAATGTGTTTCTTCATTGGTTGATGGAAGAAACATCTTACAAAAACTCTCCACATTATTGACTTTTTAAAATGTTTCTAGGAATCGTTCTAGATGAATGCTTATTAGCCTTTGTCAGTATGTTCTTTTGCAAAGTGTCGTTTTGGCGCAATCAGTTAGTGTGTAAGGCTATTAACCAAAAGGTTGGTGGTTCAATCCCACCCAGGGACTTAATTGACCTTGTTATCAGATTTTGGTGATCTTTAAGTAGACAAGTCAAAATTTCAAACCCCCTGTTATGGTGTAGGGTACCTGGCCTTCTCTAATGTAATCAGAGTTAGATTTGATTCAGTGATTTTATAAAAACAGCTAGGAAGAACAATTTAGCAGTGGGTTGCAGAGAAAAAGAAATATGCTGGCAGAAAAATCCAATTGAGTGATTAAACAGCTCTTCATTTTCTAGCTTTATTTTTATACTAACAAATTTGTTCTCTGAAAAGTGTCCACAAAGCCAAGTCTCTGATTAACACCTTTGTAGGGATGGTTTTTCACCTATTACTAAATTAAACTTGCTTCATTGGAAAGGCAGCAAGATGCATCTTCATTTCAATGTCTACTGAAATAATACAGGTTGACACCAGGAAACATTAACGCCACTGCATCCTTGCTGCTTTCGCATGTGGAAGTCTGTTTAATGTGAAAACAAGGTGATATCTAATTAGCACACAGGTAAGGAATTAAGAAAATCTTTATTTAAGGGTGAAGATGTTTCTCACAAAATCGTTGCCCCAATGCATCATTGAAATTCAAGCTGGAAAGATGATTTTAATATATCACTTGTACATTTTGTATTGCTCTTCTGGTGACAATGTAGTTTGTTTTTGTCAATTACCATTTTAATAATCGGGTAAAGAAAATTAATAGGATTTTTGAAAGAAAACAATACTATTAAAACAAATTAAAATGGTAAAAGTTATTGTACTTTAAGTAAAAATAAAAGAGCAAAAATATCAATCCCAGTTTTGGATTACTTTAATTAACAAAAAAAATGCATATAGCAGAGGATAGTTTCAATCTGCCTACCTCTGGGTTATGGACCCAGCATGCTTCCATTACAGTACTCTGCTGCACATGTAAGTGCAAGAGATCCTGAAGCACTCACTCATCATGGGAAAGTACCAATGTGTTTCTTCATTGGTTGATGGAAGAAACATCTTACAAAAACTCTCTACATTATTGACTTTTTAAAATGTTTCTAGGAATCATTCTAGATGAATGCTTATTAGCCTTTGTCAGTAAGTACTTTCGCAAAGTGTCGCTGTGGCGCAATCAGTTAGTGTGTAAGGCTATTAACCAAAAGGTTGGTGGATCAATCCCACCCAGGGACTTAATTGACCTTGTTATCAGATTTTGGTGATCTTTAAGTAGACAAGTCAAAATTTCAAACCCACTGTTATGGTGTAGGGTACCTGGCCTTCTCTGATGTTTAGATTTGATTCAGTGATTTTATAAAAACAGCTAGGAAGAACAATTTAGCAGTGGGTTGCAGAGAAAAAGAAATATGCTGGCAGAAAAATCCAATTGAGTGATTAAACAGCTCTTCATTTTCTGGCTTTATTTTTATACTAACAAATTTGTTCTCTGAAAAGTGTCCACAAAGCCAAGTCTCTGATTAACACCTTTGTAGGGATGGTTTTTCACCTATTACTAAATTAAACTTGCTTCATTGGAAAGGCAGCAAGATGCATCCTCATTTCAATGTCTACTGAAATAATACAGGTTGACACCAGGAAACATTAACGCCACTGCATCCTTGCTGCTTTCGCATGTGGAAGTCTGTTTAATGTGAAAACAAGGTGATATCTAATTAGCACACAGGTAAGGAATTAAGAAAATCTTTATTTAAGGGTGAAGATCTTTCTCACAAAATCGTTGCCCCAATGCATCATTGAAATTCAAGCTGGAAAGATGATTTTAATATATCACTTGTACATTTTGTATTGCTCTTCTGGTGACAATGTAGTTTGTTTTTGTCAATTACCATTTTAATAATCGGGTAAAGAAAATTAATTGGATTTTTGAAAGAAAACAATACTGTCAATATACTATTAAAACAAATTAAAATGGTAAAAGTTATTGTACTTTAAGTAAAAATAAAAGAGCAAAAATATCAATCCCAGTTTTGGATTACTTTAATTAACAAAAAAAAATGCATATAGCAGAGGATAGTTTCAATCTGCCTACCTCTGGGTTATGGACCCAGCATGCTTCCATTACAGTACTCTGCTGCACATGTAAGTGCAAGAGATCCTGAAGCACTCACTCATCATGGGAAAGTACCAATGTGTTTCTTCATTGGTTGATGGAAGAAACATCTTACAAAAACTCTCCACATTATTGACTTTTTAAAATGTTTCTAGGAATCGTTCTAGATGAATGCTTATTAGCCTTTGTCAGTATGTTCTTTTGCAAAGTGTCGTTTTGGCGCAATCAGTTAGTGTGTAAGGCTATTAACCAAAAGGTTGGTGGTTCAATCCCACCCAGGGACTTAATTGACCTTGTTATCAGATTTTGGTGATCTTTAAGTAGACAAGTCAAAATTTCAAACCCCCTGTTATGGTGTAGGGTACCTGGCCTTCTCTAATGTAATCAGAGTTAGATTTGATTCAGTGATTTTATAAAAACAGCTAGGAAGAACAATTTAGCAGTGGGTTGCAGAGAAAAAGAAATATGCTGGCAGAAAAATCCAATTGAGTGATTAAACAGCTCTTCATTTTCTGGCTTTATTTTTATACTAACAAATTTGTTCTCTGAAAAGTGTCCACAAAGCCAAGTCTCTGATTAACACCTTTGTAGGGATGGTTTTTCACCTATTACTAAATTAAACTTGCTTCATTGGAAAGGCAGCAAGATGCATCTTCATTTCAATGTCTACTGAAATAATACAGGTTGACACCAGGAAACATTAACGCCACTGCATCCTTGCTGCTTTCGCATGTGGAAGTCTGTTTAATGTGAAAACAAGGTGATATCTAATTAGCACACAGGTAAGGAATTAAGAAAATCTTTATTTAAGGGTGAAGATGTTTCTCACAAAATCGTTGCCCCAATGCATCATTGAAATTCAAGCTGGAAAGATGATTTTAATATATCACTTGTACATTTTGTATTGCTCTTCTGGTGACAATGTAGTTTGTTTTTGTCAATTACCATTTTAATAATCGGGTAAAGAAAATTAAGTGGATTTTTGAAAGAAAACAATACTGTCAATATACTATTAAAACAAATTAAAATGGTAAAAGTTATTGTACTTTAAGTAAAAATAAAAGAGCAAAAATATCAATCCCAGTTTTGGATTACTTTAATTAACAAAAAAAAAATGCATATAGCAGAGGATAGTTTCAATCTGCCTACCTCTGGGTTATGGACCCAGCATGCTTCCATTACAGTACTCTGCTGCACATGTAAGTGCAAGAGGTCCTGAAGCACTCACTTATCATGGGAAAGTACCAATGTGTTTCTTCATTGGTTGATGGAAGAAACATCTTACAAAAACTCTCCACATTATTGACTTTTTAAAATGTTTCTAGGAATCGTTCTAGATGAATGCTTATTAGCCTTTGTCAGTATGTACTTTTGCTAAGTGTAGCTGTGGCGCAATCAGTTAGTGTGTAAGGCTATTAACCAAAAGGTTGGTTGTTTAATCCCACCCAGGGATTTAATTGACCTTGTTATCAGATTTTGGTGATCTTTAAGTAGACAAGTCAAAATTTCAAACCCCCTGTTATGGTGTAGGGTACCTGGCCTTCTCTGATGTAATCAGAGTTAGATTTGATTCAGTGATTTTATAAAAACAGCTAGGAAGCACAATTTGGCAGTGGGTTGCAGAGAAAAAGAAATATGCTGGCAGAAAAATCCAATTGAGTGATTAAACAGCTCTTCATTTTCTGGCTTTATTTTTATGCTAACTAATTTGTTCTCTGAAAAGTGTCCACAAAGCCAAGTATCTGATTAACATATTTGTAGGGATGGTTTTTCACCTATTACTAAATTAAACTTGCTTCATTGGAAAGGCAGCAAGATGCATCCTCATTTCAATATCTACTGAAATAATACAGGTTGACACCAGGAAACATTAACGCCACTGCATCCTTGCTGCTTTCTCATGTGGAAGTCTGTTTAATGTGAAAACAAGGTGATATCTAATTAGCACACAGGTAAGGAATTAAGAAAATCTTTATTTAAGGGTGAAGATGTTTCTCACAAAATCGTTGCCCCAATGCATCATTGAAATTCAAGCTGGAAAGATGATTTTAATATATCACTTGTACATTTTGTATTGCTCTTATGGTGACAATGTAGTTTGTTTTTGTCAATTACCATTTTAATAATAGGGTAAAGAAAATTAAGTGGATTTTTGAAAGAAAACAATACTGTCAATATACTATTAAAACAAATTAAAATGGTAAAAGTTATTGTACTTTAAGTAAAAATAAAAGAGCAAAAATATCAATCCCAGTTTTGGATTACTTTAATTAACAAAAAAAAATGCATATAGCAGAGGATAGTTTCAATCTGCCTACCTCTGGGTTATGGACCCAGCATGCTTCCATTACAGTACTCTGCTGCACATGTAAGTGCAAGAGATCCTGAAGCACTCACTCATCATGGGAAAGTACCAATGTGTTTCTTCATTGGTTGATGGAAGAAACATCTTACAAAAACTCTCCACATTATTGACTTTTTAAAATGTTTCTAGGAATCGTTCTAGATGAATGCTTATTAGCCTTTGTCAGTATGTTCTTTTGCAAAGTGTCGTTTTGGCGCAATCAGTTAGTGTGTAAGGCTATTAACCAAAAGGTTGGTGGTTCAATCCCACCCAGGGACTTAATTGACCTTGTTATCAGATTTTGGTGATCTTTAAGTAGACAAGTCAAAATTTCAAACCCCCTGTTATGGTGTAGGGTACCTGGCCTTCTCTAATGTAATCAGAGTTAGATTTGATTCAGTGATTTTATAAAAACAGCTAGGAAGAACAATTTAGCAGTGGGTTGCAGAGAAAAAGAAATATGCTGGCAGAAAAATCCAATTGAGTGATTAAACAGCTCTTCATTTTCTGGCTTTATTTTTATACTAACAAATTTGTTCTCTGAAAAGTGTCCACAAAGCCAAGTCTCTGATTAACACCTTTGTAGGGATGGTTTTTCACCTATTACTAAATTAAACTTGCTTCATTGGAAAGGCAGCAAGATGCATCTTCATTTCAATGTCTACTGAAATAATACAGGTTGACACCAGGAAACATTAACGCCACTGCATCCTTGCTGCTTTCGCATGTGGAAGTCTGTTTAATGTGAAAACAAGGTGATATCTAATTAGCACACAGGTAAGGAATTAAGAAAATCTTTATTTAAGGGTGAAGATGTTTCTCACAAAATCGTTGCCCCAATGCATCATTGAAATTCAAGCTGGAAAGATGATTTTAATATATCACTTGTACATTTTGTATTGCTCTTCTGGTGACAATGTAGTTTGTTTTTGTCAATTACCATTTTAATAATCGGGTAAAGAAAATTAAGTGGATTTTTGAAAGAAAACAATACTGTCAATATACTATTAAAACAAATTAAAATGGTAAAAGTTATTGTACTTTAAGTAAAAATAAAAGAGCAAAAATATCAATCCCAGTTTTGGATTACTTTAATTAACAAAAAAAAATGCATATAGCAGAGGATAGTTTCAATCTGCCTACCTCTGGGTTATGGACCCAGCATGCTTCCATTACAGTACTCTGCTGCACATGTAAGTGCAAGAGGTCCTGAAGCACTCACTTATCATGGGAAAGTACCAATGTGTTTCTTCATTGGTTGATGGAAGAAACATCTTACAAAAACTCTCCACATTATTGACTTTTTAAAATGTTTCTAGGAATCGTTCTAGATGAATGCTTATTAGCCTTTGTCAGTATGTACTTTTGCTAAGTGTAGCTGTGGCGCAATCAGTTAGTGTGTAAGGCTATTAACCAAAAGGTTGGTTGTTTAATCCCACCCAGGGATTTAATTGACCTTGTTATCAGATTTTGGTGATCTTTAAGTAGACAAGTCAAAATTTCAAACCCCCTGTTATGGTGTAGGGTACCTGGCCTTCTCTGATGTAATCAGAGTTAGATTTGATTCAGTGATTTTATAAAAACAGCTAGGAAGCACAATTTGGCAGTGGGTTGCAGAGAAAAAGAAATATGCTGGCAGAAAAATCCAATTGAGTGATTAAACAGCTCTTCATTTTCTGGCTTTATTTTTATGCTAACTAATTTGTTCTCTGAAAAGTGTCCACAAAGCCAAGTATCTGATTAACATATTTGTAGGGATGGTTTTTCACCTATTACTAAATTAAACTTGCTTCATTGGAAAGGCAGCAAGATGCATCCTCATTTCAATATCTACTGAAATAATACAGGTTGACACCAGGAAACATTAACGCCACTGCATCCTTGCTGCTTTCTCATGTGGAAGTCTGTTTAATGTGAAAACAAGGTGATATCTAATTAGCACACAGGTAAGGAATTAAGAAAATCTTTATTTAAGGGTGAAGATGTTTCTCACAAAATCGTTGCCCCAATGCATCATTGAAATTCAAGCTGGAAAGATGATTTTAATATATCACTTGTACATTTTGTATTGCTCTTATGGTGACAATGTAGTTTGTTTTTGTCAATTACCATTTTAATAATAGGGTAAAGAAAATTAAGTGGATTTTTGAAAGAAAACAATACTGTCAATATACTATTAAAACAAATTAAAATGGTAAAAGTTATTGTACTTTAAGTAAAAATAAAAGAGCAAAAATATCAATCCCAGTTTTGGATTACTTTAATTAACAAAAAAAAATGCATATAGCAGAGGATAGTTTCAATCTGCCTACCTCTGGGTTATGGACCCAGCATGCTTCCATTACAGTACTCTGCTGCACATGTAAGTGCAAGAGATCCTGAAGCACTCACTCATCATGGGAAAGTACCAATGTGTTTCTTCATTGGTTGATGGAAGAAACATCTTACAAAAACTCTCCACATTATTGACTTTTTAAAATGTTTCTAGGAATCGTTCTAGATGAATGCTTATTAGCCTTTGTCAGTATGTTCTTTTGCAAAGTGTCGTTTTGGCGCAATCAGTTAGTGTGTAAGGCTATTAACCAAAAGGTTGGTGGTTCAATCCCACCCAGGGACTTAATTGACCTTGTTATCAGATTTTGGTGATCTTTAAGTAGACAAGTCAAAATTTCAAACCCCCTGTTATGGTGTAGGGTACCTGGCCTTCTCTAATGTAATCAGAGTTAGATTTGATTCAGTGATTTTATAAAAACAGCTAGGAAGAACAATTTAGCAGTGGGTTGCAGAGAAAAAGAAATATGCTGGCAGAAAAATCCAATTGAGTGATTAAACAGCTCTTCATTTTCTGGCTTTATTTTTATACTAACAAATTTGTTCTCTGAAAAGTGTCCACAAAGCCAAGTCTCTGATTAACACCTTTGTAGGGATGGTTTTTCACCTATTACTAAATTAAACTTGCTTCATTGGAAAGGCAGCAAGATGCATCTTCATTTCAATGTCTACTGAAATAATACAGGTTGACACCAGGAAACATTAACGCCACTGCATCCTTGCTGCTTTCGCATGTGGAAGTCTGTTTAATGTGAAAACAAGGTGATATCTAATTAGCACACAGGTAAGGAATTAAGAAAATCTTTATTTAAGGGTGAAGATGTTTCTCACAAAATCGTTGCCCCAATGCATCATTGAAATTCAAGCTGGAAAGATGATTTTAATATATCACTTGTACATTTTGTATTGCTCTTCTGGTGACAATGTAGTTTGTTTTTGTCAATTACCATTTTAATAATCGGGTAAAGAAAATTAAGTGGATTTTTGAAAGAAAACAATACTGTCAATATACTATTAAAACAAATTAAAATGGTAAAAGTTATTGTACTTTAAGTAAAAATAAAAGAGCAAAAATATCAATCCCAGTTTTGGATTACTTTAATTAACAAAAAAAAATGCATATAGCAGAGGATAGTTTCAATCTGCCTACCTCTGGGTTATGGACCCAGCATGCTTCCATTACAGTACTCTGCTGCACATGTAAGTGCAAGAGGTCCTGAAGCACTCACTTATCATGGGAAAGTACCAATGTGTTTCTTCATTGGTTGATGGAAGAAACATCTTACAAAAACTCTCCACATTATTGACTTTTTAAAATGTTTCTAGGAATCGTTCTAGATGAATGCTTATTAGCCTTTGTCAGTATGTACTTTTGCTAAGTGTAGCTGTGGCGCAATCAGTTAGTGTGTAAGGCTATTAACCAAAAGGTTGGTTGTTTAATCCCACCCAGGGATTTAATTGACCTTGTTATCAGATTTTGGTGATCTTTAAGTAGACAAGTCAAAATTTCAAACCCCCTGTTATGGTGTAGGGTACCTGGCCTTCTCTGATGTAATCAGAGTTAGATTTGATTCAGTGATTTTATAAAAACAGCTAGGAAGCACAATTTGGCAGTGGGTTGCAGAGAAAAAGAAATATGCTGGCAGAAAAATCCAATTGAGTGATTAAACAGCTCTTCATTTTCTGGCTTTATTTTTATGCTAACTAATTTGTTCTCTGAAAAGTGTCCACAAAGCCAAGTATCTGATTAACATATTTGTAGGGATGGTTTTTCACCTATTACTAAATTAAACTTGCTTCATTGGAAAGGCAGCAAGATGCATCCTCATTTCAATATCTACTGAAATAATACAGGTTGACACCAGGAAACATTAACGCCACTGCATCCTTGCTGCTTTCTCATGTGGAAGTCTGTTTAATGTGAAAACAAGGTGATATCTAATTAGCACACAGGTAAGGAATTAAGAAAATCTTTATTTAAGGGTGAAGATGTTTCTCACAAAATCGTTGCCCCAATGCATCATTGAAATTCAAGCTGGAAAGATGATTTTAATATATCACTTGTACATTTTGTATTGCTCTTATGGTGACAATGTAGTTTGTTTTTGTCAATTACCATTTTAATAATAGGGTAAAGAAAATTAAGTGGATTTTTGAAAGAAAACAATACTGTCAATATACTATTAAAACAAATTAAAATGGTAAAAGTTATTGTACTTTAAGTAAAAATAAAAGCTAAAATATCAATCCCAGTTTTGGATTACTTTAATGAACAAAAAAAAAATTCATATAGCAAAGGATAGTTTCAATCTGCCTACCTCTGGGTTATGGGCCCAGCATGCTTCCATTGCAGTACTCTGCTGCACATGTAAGTGCAAGAGATCCTGAAGCACTCACTCATCATGCGAAAGTACTAATGTGTTTCTTCATTGGTTGCTGGAAGAAACATCTTACAAAAACTCTCCAGATTATTGACTTTTTAAAGTTTTTCTAGGAAACGTTCTAGATGAATGCTTATTAGTCTTTGTCAGTATGTGCTTTTTGCAAAGTGTCTCTGTGGCGCAATCGGTTAGTGTGTTCAGCTATTTATCAAAAGGTTGGTGGTTCAATCCCACCCAGGGACGTAATTGACCTTGTGATCACATTTTGGTGATATTTAAGTAGACAAGTCAAAATTGCAAACCCCCTCTTATGGTATAGGGTACCTGGCCTTCTCTGATGTAATCAGAGTTAGATTTGATTAAGTGATTTTATAAAAAAACAGCTAGGAAGCACAATTTAGCAGTGGGTTGCAGAGAAAAAGAAAAAAGCTGGCAGAAAAATCCAATTGAGTGATTAAACAGCTCTTCATTTTCTGGCTTTATTTTTATGATTACAAATTTGTTCTCTGAAAAGTGTCCACAAAGCCAAGTATCTGATTAACATCTTTGTAGGGATGGTTTTTCACCTATTACTAAATTAAACTTGCTTCATTGGAAAGGCAGCAAGATGCATCCTCATTTCAATATCTACGGAAATAATACAGGTTGACACCAGGAAACATTAATGCCACTGCATCTTTGCTGTTTTCTCATGTGGAAGTCTGTTTAATGTGAAAACAAGGTGATATCTAATTAGCACACAGGTAAGGAATTAAGAAAATCTTTATTTAAGGGTGAAGATGTTTCTCACAAAATCGTTGCCCCAATGCATCATTGAAATTCAAGCTGGAAAGATGATTTTAATATATCACTTGTACATTTTGTATTGCTCTTCTGGTGACAATGTAGTTTGTTTTTGTCAATTACCATTTTAATAATCGGGTAAAGAAAATTAATTGGATTTTTGAAAGAAAACAATACTGTCAATATACTATTAAAACAAATTAAAATGGTAAAAGTTATTGTACTTTAAGTAAAAATAAAAGAGCAAAAATATCAATCCCAGTTTTGGATTACTTTAATTAACAAAAAAAAATGCATATAGCAGAGGATAGTTTCAATATGCCTACCTCTGGGTTATGGACCCAGCATGCTTCCATTACAGTACTCTGCTGCACATGTAAGTGCAAAAGATCCTGAAGCACTCACTCATCATGGGAAAGTACCAATGTGTTTCTTCATTGGTTGATGGAATAAACATCTTACAAAAACTCTCCACATTATTGACTTTTTAAAATGTTTCTAGGAATCGTTCTAGATGAATGCTTATTAGCCTTTGTCAGTATGTACTTTTGCAAAGTGTCGCTGTGGCGCAATCAGTTAGTGTGTAAGGCTATTAACCAAAAGGTTGGTGGTTCAATCCCACCCAGGGACTTAATTGACCTTGTTATCAGATTTTGGTGATCTTTAAGTAGACAAGTCAAAATTTCAAACCCCCTGTTATGGTGTAGGGTACCTGGCCTTCTCTGATGTAATCAGAGTTAGATTTGATTCAGTGATTTTATAAAAACAGCTAGGAAGCACAATTTAGCAGTGGGTTGCAGAGAAAAAGAAATATGCTGGCAGAAAAATCCAATTGAGTGATTAAACAGCTCTTCATTTTCTGGCTTTATTTTTATGCTAACAAATTTGTGCTCTGAAAAGTGTCCACAAAGCCAAGTATCTGATTAACACCTTTGTAGGGATGGTTTTTCACCTATTATTAAATTAAACTTGCTTCATTGGAAAGGCAGCAAGTGATGTCATCCAAGCATTGGGTCAAAGTTGGCTTCAAACCTCGTCTGCTTATGAAAAGAGAAAAGGGGTATGCAGGGCATGGCGGCCTTTTGCGGTGCTTGGATGACCCCTAGTTCGCATTAAATAATGCAGTCGAGTTTCCCACATTTGGGGAAATCACAGAGGTCAGCATACCCAGAATGCAATGAATGAACCGCACCCTGGGAGAACAGTCTTCATGACCATGGTATCTCCTATGCAAAATAAGTATGATTTGGGATAGGGCTGGGGAGGGCCGCTGCTCAGGCACATCTCTGTCAAGTAAAGGAGATTCAACTGAGGCAGCACAAGGGAACTCTCATCTGGGGACAACAACTGCAGGGAGAACACATATTTTCAGATGAACATGGGAGGGCAGAAGGCTGCCTAATACTGAAGCACCCCCAAACAACAAACCAAATGCAACAACTAGTGCAAGCATTCCTGGGGGAAGGCCTGCAGCAGATGGATTTGCATATGGCGATGTCATCCAAGCAGTGGGTCAAAGTTGGCTTCAACCCTCGTCTGCATATGAAAAGAGAAAAGGGGTGTGCAGGGCATGGCGGCCTTTTGCGGCACTTGGATGACCCCTAGTTCGCATTAAACACCTCCACCCTCCGTCGGTGTGGGGCTCATGTTGGCTATGCCCCAGCCCCTGAAGGATTCAAGCTGATTTCTTGCAGCAGCTGGGCACTGTAACAGCTCCAGAGCTGCTCTGTAAGGCAAGTAAAAGGGTGTGGGCCCTGCAGCACTACCTGTAGTTCGCATTGTGCGAGACCCCTAGTTCGCATTAAACACCCCCACCCTCCTTCGGTGTGGGGCTCATGTTGGCCATGCCCCAGCCCCTGAAGCATTCACGCTGATTTCTTGCAGCAGCTGGGCACTGTAACAGCTCAAGAGCTGCTCTGTAAGGCAAGTAAAAGGGTGTGGGCCCTGCAGCACTACCTGTAGTTTGCATTGTGCATTGGAAGGCACAAAGTAAGCAGACGGGAGGAGAAGTCAGGATAGTGCACAAGGGTATAGACGGGAGGGGCTCAAGAAAAAAGAAGTGGAAACAGACAGCAAACTAGGCTTCCAATGCACAATGCAAACTACAGGTACTGCTGCAGGGCCCACACCCTTTTACTTGCCTTACAGAGCAGCTCTGGAGCTGTTTAATCACTCAATTGGATTTTTCTGCCAGCATAATTTTTCTCTTACGTCCTAGAGGATGCTGGGGACTCCGTAAGGACCATGGGGGATAGACGGGCTCCGCAGGAGACATGGGCACTTTAAGAAAGACTTTAGATCTGGGTGTGCACTGGCTCATTCTGTCCAGTGCGTCAACAGTGCAGATTTCTTCTTGTTTTTTCTCCCAAATTCTATAACAATGACAGTAAATGTTGTTTCTTTTCAAACAGAACTTTCTTGACCATGCTTCTTTCTTGAAAGATCTGGGAGCACATGGAAAACAGTACAAACCATGCAGTATCACAAGAGCCTTTATTTGATCTTTCATGAAGATAGAGCAGAATTGAGGACACGTCAACAATTTCTGCCGAAGGTGGTTCATCTTTCCACATGGTGCCTTTGGCCACTGACACCTTCGTTGAGTCAAAGTCTCTGGCTGTGGTCAGAACTTTGAAAATTTATGTCACCAGAACGGTTCAGATTAGGAAAACAGAGGCTCTGTTTGTCCTGTATGCTCCCAACAGGATTGGGTGTCCTGCTTCCATGTAGACCATTATGCGCTGGATCTGTGGTAAGATTCAGCATGCTCATTCCACGGCAGGATTGCCGTTACTGAATTAGGTGAAGACACATTCTACTAGAAAGGTGGGTTCATCCTGGGCAGCTGGTCAGGGAGTCTCGGCATTGCAACTTTGCCGAGCAGCTATTTAGTAAACACTTTTGCTAAGTTTTAAAAGTTTTAGAGTAAAGGAGATTCAACTGAGGCAGAACAAGGGAACTCCCATCTGGGGACAACAACTGCAGTGAGAACACGTATTTTCAGATGAATATGGGAGGGCAGAAGGCTGCCTAATACTGAAGCACCCCCAAACGACAAACCAAATGCAACAACTAGTACAAGCATTCCTGGGGGAAGGTCTGCAGAAGACGGATTTGCATACAGTGATGTCATCCAAGCAGTGGGCCAAAGTTGGCTGGAACCCTCATCTGCATATGAAAAGAGAAAAGGGGTATGCAGGGCATGGCGGCCTTTTGCGGCGCTTGGATGACCCTTAGTTCGCATTAAACACCCCCACCCTCCTTCGGTGTGGGGCTCATGTTGGCCATGCCCCAGCCCCTGAAGCATTCAAGCTGATTTCTTGCAGCAGCTTGGCACTGTAACAGCTCCAGAGCTGCTCTGTAAGGCAAGTAAAAGGGTGTGGGCCCTGCAGCACTACCTGTAGTTTGCATTGTGCATTGGAAGGCACAAAGTAAGCAGACAGGAGGAGAAGTCAGGATAGTCCACAAGGGTATAGAAGGGAGGGGCTCAAGAAAAAAGAAGTGGAAACAGACAGCAAACTAGGCTGGAAAGAGACCTGAGACAAAGAGATCTGAATTATTTGAGAGCCGACCAGGGGAAACACAAATTATGCAGTCAAGTTTCCCACATTTGGGGAAATCGCAGGGGCAGCACACCCAGGTGAGATACTATAATCAGGACGGTGCTTCTCCCAGGGCAAAGCTCACCCATTGCACTCTGGGTGTGCTGCTCCTACGATTTCCCCAAATGTGGGACACTTGACTGCATAATTTGTGTTTCCTCTGGTCGGCTCTCGTATAATTCAGATCTCTTTGTCTCAGGTCTCTCTCCAGCCTAGTTTGCTGTCTGTTTCCACTTCTTTTTTCTTGAGCCCCTCTCTTCTATACCCTTGTGCACTATCCTGACTTCTCCTCCCGTCTGCTTACTTTGTGCCTTCCAATGCACAATGCAAACTACAGGTAGTGCTGCAGGGCCCACACCCTTTTACTTGCCTTACAGAGCAGCTCTGGAGCTGTTACAGTGCCCAGCTGCTGCAAGAAATCAGCTTGAATGCTTCATGGGATGGGGCATGGCCAACATGAGCCCCACACCAAAGGAGGGTGGGGGTGTTTAATGCGATCTAGGGGTCATCCAAGCACCGCAAAAGGCTGCCATGCCCTGCACGCCCCTTTTCTCTTTTCATATGCAGATGAGAGTTGAAGCCAACTTTGACCCACTGCTTGGATAACATCACCATATGCAAATCCATCTGCTGCAGGCCTTCCCCCAGGAATGCTTGCACTAGTTGTTGCATTTGGTTTGTTGTTTGGGGGTGCTTCAGTATTAGGCAGCCTTCTGCCCTCCCATGTTCATCTGAAAATATGTGTTCTCCCTGCAGTTGTTGTCCCCAGATGAGAGTTCCCTTGTGCTGCCTCAGTTGAATCTCCTTTACTTGACAGAGATGTGCCTGAGCAGCGGCCCTCCCCAGCCCTATCCCAAATCATACTTATTTTGCATAGGAGACACCATGGTCATGAAAATTGTTCACCCAGGGTGAGGTTCATTCATTGCATTCTGGGTATGCTGACCCCTGTGATTTCCCCAAATGTGGGAAACTCGCCTGCATTATTTGTGGTAGTGGGGGACTGTGTTTGTGTTTTCCGCTGGTCAGCTCTGGTAAAAGTCAGATTTCTTTGTCTCAGATCTTCCTCTAGCCTTGTTCTTCTTTCGAGAGTTCCATTGTGCTGCCTCAGTTGGATCTCCTTCACTTGACAGGGGGGTGCCCGAGCAGCGACCCTCCCCAGCTCTAGCCCAACTCCTACTTACCTGCCAGGTGAGATACTATGATCTTGAAGGTGCTTCTCCCAGGGCAAGGCTCACCCATTGTACTCTGGGTGTGCTGCCCCTGCGATTTCCCCAAATGTGGGAAACTTGACTGCATAATTTGTGTTTCCCCTGGTCGACTCTCGTATAATTCAGATCTCTTTGTCTCAGGTCTCTCTCCAGCCTAGTTTGCTGTCTGTTTCCACTTCTCTTTTCTTGAGCCGCTCCCTTCTATGCCCTTGCGCACTATCCTGACTTCTCCCGTCTGCTTACTTTGTGCCTTCCAACGCACAATGCGAACTACAGGTAGTGCTGCAGGGCCCACACCCTTTTATTTGCCTTACAGAGCAGCTCTGGAGCTGTTACAGTGCCCAGCTGCTGCAAGAAATCAGCTTGAATGCTTCAGGGGCTGGGGCATAGCCAACATGAGCCCCACACCGAAGGAGGGTGGAGGTGTTTAATGCGAACTAGGGGTCATCCAAGCGCCGCAAAAGGCCGCCATGCCCTGCATAACCCTTTTCTCTTTTCATATGCAGATGAGGGTTCCAGCCAACTTTGGCCCACTGCTTGGATGACATCACCGTATGCAAATTCGTCTCCTGCAGACCTTCCCCCAGGAATGCTTGTACTAGTTATTGCATATGGTTTGATATTTGATGGTGCTTCAGTATTAGGCAGCCTTCCGCCCTCCCATGTTCATCTGAAAAGATGTGGTCTCCCTGCAGTTGTTGTCCCCAGACGAGAGTTCCCTTGTGCCTCCTCAGTTGAATCTCCTTAACTTGATGGGGGAGGGGCTTGCCCGAGCAGCCACCCTCCCCAGCCCTATCCCAACTCATACTTATTTTGCATATGAGATCTCTATATCATGAAGATTGTTCTCACAGGGTGAGGTTCATCCATTATATTTTAAAATAGGAAGGTTCAAATTACATATTTGAATTGCATCTATGTGCTGGATTCAAATGTCCCCCCCCCCTTCCTTTCTCAATTGTGCCCGTCAGCAGCTATTCTAAGGTTGCTGCCAATGGGTGTGACACATTAATTTCTTCTGTGGGGTACACTGGACTCCACAAGGATTCACATTGGGGTGTAGAGTAGGATCTTGATCTGAGGCACCAACCGGCTCAAAGCTTTTGACTGTTCCCAAGATGCTCAGCGCATTCTCCTCTATAACCCCGCTTCCATGAACAGGGAGCTCAGTTTGTAGTTGGTGCCTTCAGTAGCAGGCCACTTAACAGGGGCCTGCCTCAGGCAGCCTATTCTTAGCTATTAATTTTGACAAGAAAAGAAGAACTTGTTTTATGAGAATCTACAAGGGCTGCAGCAGGCTAGGTCTAATAGACATCTTTACTGCAGCTTCATCACTCCCAGCGGCGCTGTATACTCCCGTGCCCTGGTTGCTGGATCACTGCAGCGGAGGCTCCGGTTTCTTCCTAAGGTCAGTCACACACACACCGCCCTTCCGGATCACGAGGCCGCTGATGAAGGGGAGCGTGGCCGTAGGGGGTGGACCGTGTGCGCACTGGCGTGGACACTGATTACTGGGCAGCCGCTCCACAAGCCACCAGGTACAGTTAAGGAGCACAGGTCTGGGGGTTTTTCTCCCATATTAAACCAATTTTGTACTGCCCGCAGCGCATTGTGATAGGTAATAGGGCCTGATTCAGGTTGGGTTGCAATCACAATAAGCGATCCAACTGCAAAAATTGCTAAGAGCATACGCATGTGCCTGCATTTTCTGCGGCACCCCGCAGAGAATGCGATCGCCTCTGCCTGTCAATCGGGGCAGGGGGGGAGAGGGGGGTCAGCAACACTCCATTTCCAAGTCAGGGATGGAGCGGTGCGGGGGCAAGGCTTCAAAATGGGGTCTGCAACGGAGGAGACACAGGGGGCGTGGTCACAGCGGCTGTATGACATCACATTCAGCCGCTGTGATCACAAAAATGGTGGCGGCTTCCTGCGCGCACATACAGTCTGCACCAGCAGAAGGCTACACCATTTTTTATGATCACGCTGAACTGCAGTGCGACTGCAATTACAGCATGGTCAAGAAGGGAGGCGTCATGCTGGGTGGCCATGTCCTGTCACTGTGCAGGAGCCAGCACCGCTCACACACTAGTCCCCGGGTGCAGCCCCCAACCCCCGGGACACCCGGAGCAACAAAATGTAGATTCAGGCCACCAGGCCACGCCCCTACCTATGAAACCATGCCTCCTTTTTACCATTGCGCTGCTTATCTGCGCGCACTGCATTACAATCTCCTTCGCCACCTCTCTGGGTGTCACCAGTGATAGTGACAGCTCTGCCATGCTTGTAGCAGCTGGTCCTAAGATCTACGCCTCAAGCCCTGAGTGTTTGCCCTTGTGACTTGTTGATCATCATAGCGAAGCAGATGCTTACAGAAAACTGCAGGGGCTTAGATTGAAAATAAAAAAAATGATGGGTATAAGGTAGAGAGGAGCGGGTTCGGTTCTCCGAGAACCGAATTCCCCACGAACTCCACGTGGTTTACACTGGTCCGAGGCAGGCTCGGTTGTTCCCGCCTGACTCGGAAAACCTGAACAAGGGAAAATGTCATCATCCCGCTGTCGGATTCTCGCGAGATTCGGATTTCATATAAAGAGCTGCGCGTTGCCGCCATTTTTACTCGTGCATTGAAGAGAGAGTGGAGAGGACGTGGCTATGTTCTCTCAGTGGAAATCTCAATATCAGTGCTCAGTATCAGTGGTTACTTATTGCTGCTCAGTAATACTAGTAGTGTGTCTCTCCTGCTCAGTGTCAGTTCTCAGTAGTATCCTCATCAGTGCTCAGTATCACTGCTCATTGTCTTGTGCTGCATTGTGGTGCTCAGCATACTACAGTACATTACTAATAGTCCAGTGCTGCATCTTGCTGCTCAGTGTCAGTTCTAGTATCCTCATCAGTGCTCACTATCACTGCTCATTACATTGTGGTGTTCTGTATACTACAGTAACATAGTAATATAGTAACATATAGTAATATAGTTTTTGAGGTTGAAAAGAGGCAAATTGCCCATCGTGTTCAACCTGTTTTAAGTTGTGATGATTCTACATACTTGCTGAATAATGTTTTATGACTAGTTAACTACTACAACTCATGTTACCCCCGGATTAACCATGTTGATATTTTAAGTATTATAACCTTGGATAGCTTTTTCATTCAGAAATGTATCCATTCCTTTTTTAAATCCAATTACAGAGTCCACCATTACCACCTTCCCTGGCAGGGAATTCCACATCCTGATTGCCCTAACAGTGAAGATCATAGTATCTCACCTGGCAGGTAAGTAGGAGTTGGGCTAGAGCTGTGGAGGATTGCTGCTTGGATACCCCCTGTCAAGTGAAGGAGATCCAACTGAGGCAGCACAAGGGAACTCTCGAAAGAAGAACAAGGCTAGAGGAAGATCTGAGACAAAGAAATCTGACTTTTACCAGAGCTGACCAGAGGAAAGCACAAACACAGTCCCCCACTACCACAAATAATGCAGTCGAGTTTCCCACATTTGGGGAAATCACAGGGGTCAGCATACCCAGAATGCAATGAATGAACCTCACCCTGGGAGAACAATCTTCATGACCATGGTATCTCCTATGCAAAATAAGTATGATTTGGGATAGGGCTGGGGAGGGCCGCTGCTCAGGCACATCTCTGTCAAATAAAGGAGATTCAACTGAGGCAGCACAAGGGAACTCTCATCTGGGGACAACAACTGCAGGGAGAACACATATTTTCAGATGAACATGGGAGGGCAGAAGGCTGCCTAAAACTGAAGCACCCCCAAACAACAAACCAAATGCAACTACTAGTGCAAGCATTCCTGGGGGAAGGCCTGCAGCAGATGGATTTGCATATGGTGATGTCATCCAAGCAGTGGGTCAAAGTTGGCTTCAACCCTCGTCTGCATATGAAAAGAAAAAAGGGGTGTGCAGGGCATGGCGGTCTTTTGCGGCGCTTGGATGACCCCTAGTTCGCATTAAACACCTCCACCCTCCTTCGGTGTGGGGCTCATGTTGGCTATGCCCCAGCCCCTGAAGCATTCAAGCTGATTTCTTGCAGCAGCTGGGCACTGTAACAGCTCCAGAGCTGCTCTGTAAAGCAAGTAAAAGGGTGTGGGCCCTGCAGCACTACCTGTAGTTTGCATTGTGCGTTGGAAGGCACAAAGTAAGCAGACGGGAGAAGTCAGGATAGTGCACAAGGGTATAGATGGAGGGGCTCAAGAAAAAAGAAGTGGAAACAGACAGCAAACTAGGCTGGAGAGAGACCTGAGACAAAGAAATCTGAATTATATGAGAGCCGACCAGGGGAAACACAAATTATGCAGTCAAGTTTCCCACATTTGGGGAAATCGCAGGGGCAGCACACCCAGAGTGCAATGGGTGAGCCTTGCCCTGGGAGAAGCATCTTCATGATCATAGTATCTCACCTGGCAGGTAAGTAGGAGTTGGGCTAGAGCTGGGGAGGGTCGCTGCTCGGGCACCCCCCTGTCAAGTGAAGGAGATCCAACTGAGGCAGCACAAGGGAACTCTCGAAAGAAGAACAAGGCTAGAGGAAGATCTGAGACAAAGAAATCTGACTTTTACCCGAGCTGACCAGAGGAAAGCACAAACACAGTCCCCCACTACCACAAATAATGCAGTTGAGTTTCCCACATTTGGGGAAATCACAGGGGTCAGCATACCCAGAATGCAATGAATGAACCTAACCCTGGGAGAACAATCTTCATGACCATGGTATCTCCTATGCAAAATAAGTATGATTTGGGATAGGGCTGGGGAGGACCGCTGCTCAGGCACATCTCTCTCAAGTAAAGGAGATTCAACTGAGGCAGCACAGGGGAACTCTCATCTGGGGACAACAACTGCAGGGAGAACGCATATTTTCAGATGAACATGGGAGGGCAGAAGGCTGCCTAATACTGAAGCACCCCCAAACAACAAACCAAATGCAACAACTAGTGCAAGCATTCCTGGGGGAAGGCCTGCAGCAGATGGATTTGAATATGGTGATGTCATCCAAGCAGTGGGTCAAAGTTGGCTTCAACCCTCGTCTGCATATGAAAAGAATAAAGGGGTGTGCAGGGCATGGCGGCCTTTTGCGGCGCTTGGATGACCCCTAGTTCGCATTAAACACCTCCACCCTCCTTCGGTGTGGGGCTCATGTTGGCTATGCCCCAGCCCCTGAAGCATTCAAGCTGATTTCTTGCAGCAGCTGGGCACTGTAACAGCTCCAGAGCTGCTCTGTAAAGCAAGTAAAAGGGTATGGGCCCTGCAGCACTACCTGTAGTTTGCATTGTGCGTTGGAAGGCACAAAGTAAGCAGACGGGAGAAGTCAGGATAGTGCACAAGGGTATAGAAGGGAGGGGCTCAAGAAAAAAGAAGTGGAAACAGACAGCAAACTAGGCTGGAGAGAGACCTGAGACAAAGAGATCTGAATTATACGAGAGCCGACGAGGGGAAACACAAATTATGCAAAGGTACAATACAGCTTTTCCTTGCCGATATCTCTCTTTTGCAAAGAGATAGGCATTGGAAAATGCAATGAATGAACCTCACCCTGGGCTTTAAAATTTTCATTCTAGTGTCTTTCGTTTGGGAGAAAAATGCAAAGGTACAATACAGCTTTTCCTTGCCGATGTTGAATCTCCTTTACTTGACAGAGATGTGCCTGAGCAGCGGCCCTCCCCAGCCCTATCCCAAATCATACTTATTTTGCATAGGCGATACCATGGTCATGAAGATTTTTCTCCCAGGGTGAGGTTCATGCATTGCATTCTGGGTATGCTGACCCCTGTGATTTCCCCAAATGTGGGAAACTCGACTGCATTATTTGTGGTAGTGGGGGACTGTGTTTGTGCTTTCCTCTGGTCAGCTCTGGAAAAAGTCAGATTTCTTTGTCTCAGATCTTCCTCTAGCCTTGTTCTTCTTTCGAGAGTTCCCTTGTGCTGCCTCAGTTGGATCTCTTTCACTTGACAGGGGGGTGCCCGAACAGCGACCCTCCCCAGCTCTAGCCCAACTCCTACTTACCTGCCAGGTGAGATACTATGATCATGAAGGTGCTTCTCCCAGGGCAAGGCTCACCCATTGCACTCTGGGTGTGCTGCCCCTGCGATTTCCCCAAATGTGGGAAACTTGACTGCATAATTTGTGTTTCCCCTGGTCGGCTCTCGTATAATTCAGATCTCTTTGTCTCAGGTCTCTCTCCAGCCTAGTTTGCTGTCTGTTTCCACTTCTCTTTTCTTCAGCCGCTCCCTTCTATACCCTTGTGCACTATCCTGACTTCTCCTCCCGTCTGCTTCCTTTGTGCCTTCCAATGCACAATGCAAACTACAGGTAGTGCTGCAGGGCCCACACCCTTTTACTTGCCTTACAGAGCAGCTCTGGAGCTGTTACAGTGCCCAGCTGCTGCAAGAAATCAGCTTGAATGCTTCAGGGGATGGGGCATGGCCAACATGAGCCCCACACCAAAGGAGGGTGGAGGTGTTTAATGCGAACTAGGGGTCATCCAAGCACCGCAAAAGGCCGCCATGCCCTGCACGCCCCTTTTCTCTTTTCATATGCAGATGAGGGTTGAAGCCAACTTTGACCCACTGCTTGGATGACATCACCGTATGCAAATCCGTCTTCTGCAGAACTTCCCCCAGGAATGCTTGCACTAGTTGTTGCATTTGGTTTGTTGTTTGGGGGTGCTTCAGTATTAGGCAGCCTTCTGCCCTCCCATGTTCATCTGAAAATATGTGTTCTCCCTGCAGTTGTTGTCCCCAGATGAGAGTTCCCTTGTGCTGCCTCAGTTGAATCTCCTTTACTTGACAGAGATGTGCATGAGCAGCGGCCCTCCCCAGCCCTATTCCAAATCATACTTATTTTGCATAGGAGATACCATGGTCATGAAGATTGTTCTCCCAGGGTGAGGTTCATTCATTGCATTTTGGGTATGCTGACCCCTGTGATTTCCCCAAATGTGGGAAACTTGACTGCATTATTTGTGGTAGTGGGGGACTGTGTTTGTGCTTTCCTCTGGTCAGCTCTGGTAAAAGTCAGATTTCTTTGTCTCAGATTTTCCTCTAGCCTTGTTCTTCTTTCGAGAGTTCCATTGTGCTGCCTCAGTTGGATCTCCTTCACTTGACAGGGGGGTACCCGAGCAGCGACCCTCCCCAGCTCTAGCCCAACTCCTACTTACCTGCCAGGTGAGATACTATGATCATGAAGGTGCTTCTCCCAGGGCAAGGCTCACCCATTGCACTCTGGGTGTGCTGCCCCTGCGATTTCCCCAAATGTGGGAAACTTGACTGCATAATTTGTGTTTCCCCTGGTCGGCTCTCGTATAATTCAGATCTATTTGTCTCAGGTCTCTCTCCAGCCTAGTTTGCTGTCTGTTTCCACTTCTCTTTTCTTCAGCCGCTCCCTTCTATACCCTTGTGCACTATCCTGACTTCTCCTCCCGTCTGTTTACTTTGTGCCTTCCAATGCACAATGCAAACTACAGGTAGTGCTGCAGGGCCCACACCCTTTTACTTGCCTTACAGAGCAGCTCTGGAGCTGTTACAGTGCCCAGCTGCTGCAAGAAATCAGCTTGAATGCTTCAGGGGATGGGGCATGGCCAACATGAGCCCCACACCAAAGGAGGGGGGAGGTGTTTAATGCGAACTAGGGGTCATCCAAGCACTGCAAAAGGCCGCCATGCCCTGCATGCCCCTTTTCTCTTTTCATATGCAGATGAGGGTTCCAGTCAACTTTGGCCCACTGCTTGGATAACATCACCGTATGCAAATCCGTCTGCTGCAGACCTTCCCCCAGGAGTGCTTGTACTAGTTGTTGCATATGGTTTGATATTTGATGGTGCTTCAGTATTAGGCAGCCTTCCGCCCTCCCATGTTCATCTGAAAAGATGTGGTCTTCCTGCAGTTGTTGTCCCAGATGAGAGTTCACTTGTGCTGCCTCAGTTGAATCTCCTTTACTTGACAGAGATGTGCCTGAGCAGCTGCCCTCACCAGCCCTATCCCAAATCATACTTATTTTGCATAGGAGATACCATGGTCATGAAGATTGTTCTCCCAGGGTGAGGTTCATTCATTGCATTCTGGGTATGCTGACCCCTGTGATTTTCCCAAATGTGGGAAACTCGACTGCATTATTTGTGGTAGTGGGGGACTGTGTTTGTGCTTTCCTCTGGTCAGCTCTGGTAAAAGTCAGATTTCTTTGTCTCAGATCTTCCTCTAGCCTTGTTCATCTTTCGAGAGTTCCCTGGTGCTGCCTCAGTTGGATCTCCTTCACTTCACAGGGGGGAACCCGAGCAGCGACCCTCCCCAGCTCTAGCCCAACTCCTACTTACCTGCCAGGTGAGATACTATGATCATGAAGGTGCTTCTCCCAGGGCAAGGCTCAACCATTGCACTCTGGGTGTGCTGCTCCTGCGATTTCCCCAAATGTGGGAAACTTGACTGCATAATTTGTGTTTCCCCTCGTCGGCTCTCGTATAATTCAGATCTCTTTGTCTCAGGTCTCTCTCCAGCCTAGTTTGCTGTCTGTTTCCACTTCTCTTTTCTTCAGCCGCTCCCTTCTATACCCTTGTGCACTATCCTGACTTCTCCTCCCCTCTGCTTACTTTGTGCCTTCCAATGCACAATGCACACTACAGGTAGTGCTGCAGGGCCCACACCCTTTTACTTGCCTTACAGAGCAGCTCTGGAGCTGTTACAGTGCCCAGCTGCTGCAAGAAATCAGCTTGAATGCTTCAGGGGCTGGGGCATAGCCAACATGAGCCCCACACCAAAGGAGGGTGGAGGTGTTTAATGCAAACTAGGGGTCAGCCAAGCGCCCCAAAAGGTCACCATGCCCTGCACGCCCCTTTTCTCTTTTCATATGCAGACGAGGGTTGAAGCCAACTTTGACCCACTGCTTGGATGACATCACCATATGCAAATCCATCTGCGGCAGGCCTTCCCCCAGGAATGCTTGCACTAGTTGTTGCATTTGGTTTGTTGTTTGGGGGTGCTTCAGTATTAGGCAGTCTTCTGCCCTCCCATGTTCATCTGAAAATATATGTTCTCCCTGCAGTTGTTGTCCCAAGATGAGAGTTCCCTTGTGCTGCCTCAGTTGAATCTCCTTTACTTGACAGAGATGTGCATGAGCAGCGGCCCTCCCCAGCCCTATTCCAAATCATACTTATTTTGCATAGGAGATACCATGGTCATGAAGATTGTTCTCCCAGGGTGAGGTTCATTCATTGCATTCTGGGTATGCTGACCCCTGTGATTTCCCCAAATGTGGGAAACTCGACTGCATTATTTGTGGTAGTGGGGGACTGTGTTTGTGCTTTCCTCTGGTCAGCTCTGGTAAAAGTCAGATTTCTTGTCTCAGATTTTCCTTTAGCCTTGTTCTTCTTTCGAGAGTTCACTTGTGCTGCCTCAGTTGGATCTCCTTCACTTTACAGGGGGGTACCCGAGCAGCGACCATCCCCAGCTCTAGCCCAACTCCTACTTACCTGCCAGGTGAGATACTATGATCATGAAGGTGCTTCTCCCAGGGCATGGCTCACCCATTGTACTCTGGGTGTGCTGCTCCTGCGATTTCCCCAAATGTGGGAAACTTGACTGCATAATTTGTGTTTCCCCTGGTCGGCTCTCGTATAATTCAGATCTCTTTGTCTCAGGTCTCTCTCCAGCCTAGTTTGCTGTCTGTTTCCACTTCTCTTTTCTTCAGCCGCTCCCTTCTATACCCTTGTGCACTATCCTGACTTCTCCTCCCGTCTGCTTACTTTGTGCCTTCCAATGCACAATGCAAACTACAGGTAGTGCTGCAGGGCCCACACCCTTTTACTTGCCTTACAGAGCAGCTCTGGAGCTGTTACAGTGCCAAGCTGCTGCAAGAAATCAGCTTGAATGCTTCAGGGGCTGGGGCATAGCCAACATGAGCCCCACACCGAAGGAGGGTGGAGGTGTTTAATGCAAACTAGGGGTCAGACAAGCGCCGCAAAAGGCCACCATGCCCTGCATGCCCCTTTTCTGTTTTCATATGCAGACGAGGGTTGAAGCCAACTTTGACCCACTGCTTGGATGACATCACCATATGCAAATCCATCTGCGGCAGGCCTTCCCCCAGGAATGCTTGCACGAGTTGTTGCATTTGGTTTGTTGTTTGGGGGTGCTTCAGTATTAGGCAGCCTTCTGCCCTCCCATGTTCATCTGAAAATATGTGTTCTCCCTGCAGTTGTTGTCCCCAGATGAGAGTTCCCTTGTGCTGCCTCAGTTGAATCTCCTTAACTTGACAGAGATGTGCCTGAGCAGCGGCCCTCCCCAGCTCTATCCCAAATCATACTTATTTTGCATAGGAGATACCATGGTCATGAAGATTATTCTCCCAGGGTGAGGTTCATTCATTGCATTCTGGGTATGCTGACCCCTGTGATTTCCCCAAATGTGGGAAACTCGACTGCTTTATTTGTGGTAGTGGGGGACTGTGTTTGTGTTTTCCTCTGGTCAGCTCTGGTAAAAGTCAGATTTCTTTGTTTCAGAGCCTTGTTCTTCTTTTGAGAGTTCCCTTGTGCTGCCTCAGTTGGATCTCCTTCACTTGACAGGGGGGTGCCCGAGCAGAGACCCTCCCCAGCTCTAGCCCAACTCCTACTTACCTGCCAGGTGAGATACTATGATCATGAAGGTGCTTCTCCCAGGGCAAGGCTCACCCATTGCACTCTGGGTGTGCTGCCCCTGCGATTTCCCCAAATGTGGGAAACTTGACTGCATAATTTGTGTTTCCCCTGGTCGGCTCTCGTATAATTCAGATCTCTTTGTCTCAGGTCTCTCTCCAGCCTAGTTTGCTGTCTGTTTCCACTTCTCTTTTCTTCAGCCGCTCCCTTCTATACCCTTGTGCACTATCCTGACTTCTCCTCCCGTCTGCTTACTTTGTGCCTTCCAATGCACAATGCAAACTACAGGTAGTGCTGCAGGGCCCACACCCTTTTACTTGCCTTACAGAGCAGCTCTGGAGCTGTTACAGTGCCCAGCTGCTGCAAGAAATCTGCTTGAATGCTTCAGGGGATGGGGCATGGCCAACATGAGCCCCACACCAAAGGAGGGTGGAGGTGTTTAATGCGAACTAGGGGTCATCCAAGCACCGCAAAAGGCCGCCATGCCCTGCACGCCCCTTTTCTCTTTTCATATGCAGATGAGGGTTGAAGCCAACTTTGACCCACTGCTTGGATGACATCACCGTATGCAAATCCGTCTTCTGCAGAACTTCCCCCAGGAATGCTTGCACTAGTTGTTGCATTTGGTTTGTTGTTTGGGGGTGCTTCAGTATTAGGCAGCCTTCTGCCCTCCCATGTTTTATCTGAAAATATGTGTTCTCCCTGCAGTTGTTGTCCCCAGATGAGAGTTCCTTTGTGCTGCCTCAGTTGAATCTCCTTTACTTGACAGAGATGTGCATGAGCAGCGGCCCTCCCCAGCCCTATTCCAAATCATACTTATTTTGCATAGGAGATACCATGGTCATGAAAATTGTTCTCCCAGGGTGAGGTTCATTCATTGCATTTTGGGTATGCTGACCCCTGTGATTTCCCCAAATGTGGGAAACTCAACTGCATTATTTGTGGTAGTGGGGGACTGTGTTTGTGCTTTCCTCTGGTCAGCTCTGGTAAAAGTCAGATTTCTTTGTCTCAGATTTTCCTATTGCCTTGTTCTTCTTTTGAGAGTTCCCTTGTGCTGCCTCAGTTGGATCTCCTTCACTTTACAGGGGGGTACCCGAGCAGCGACCCTCCCCAGCTCTAGCCCAACTCCTACTTACCTGCCAGGTGAGATACTATGATCATGAAGGTGCTTCTCCCAGGGCAAGGCTCACCCATTGCACTCTGGGTGTGCTGCTCCTGCGATTTCCCCAAATGTGGGAAACTTGACTGCATAATTTGTGTTTCCCCTGGTCGGCTCTCGTATAATTCAGATCTCTTTGTCTCAGGTCTCTCTCCAGCCTAGTTTGCTTTCTGTTTCCACTTCTCTTTTCTTGAGCTGCTCCCTTCTATGCCCTTGCGCACTATCCTGACTTCTCCTCCTGTCTGCTTACTTTGTGCCTTCCAACGCACAATGCGAACTACAGGTAGTGCTGCAGGGCCCACACCCTTTTACTTGCCTTACAGAGCAGCTCTGGAGCTGTTACAGTGCCCAGCTGCTGCAAGAAATCAGCTTGAATGCTTCAGGGGCTGGGGCATAGCCAACATGAGCCCCACACCAAAGGTGGGTGGAGGTGTTTTATGCAAACTAGGGGTCAGCCAAGCGCCGCAAAAGGCCACCATGCCCTGCACGCCCCTTTTCTCTTTTCATATGCAGACGAGGGTTGAAGCCAACTTTGACCCACTGCTTGGATGACATCACCATATGCAAATCCATCTGCGGCAGGCCTTCCCCCAGGAATGCTTGCACTAGTTGTTGCATTTGGTTTGTTGTTTGGGGGTGCTTCAGTATTAGGCAGCCTTCTGCCCTCCCATGTTCATCTGAAAATATATGTTCTCCCTGCAGTTGTTGTCCCCAGATGAGAGTTCCCTTTTGCTGCCTCAGTTGAATCTCCTTTACTTGACAGAGATGTGCATGAGCAGCGGCCCTCCCCAGCCCTATTCCAAATCATACTTATTTTGCATAGGAGATACCATGGTCATGAAGATTTTTCTCCCAGGATGAGGTTCATTCATTGCATTTTGGGTATGCTGACCCCTGTGATTTCCCCAAATGTGGGAAACTTGACTGCATTATTTGTGGTAGTGGGAGACTGTGTTTGTGCTTTTCTCTGGTCAGCTCTGGTAAAAGTCAGATTTCTTTGTTTCAGAGCCTTGTTCTTCTTTTGAGAGTTCCCTTGTGCTGCCTCAGTTGGATCTCCTTCACTTGACAGGGGGGTGCCCGAGCAGAGACCCTCCCCAGCTCGAGCCCAACTCCTACTTACCTGCCAGGTGAGATACTATGATCATGAAGGTGCTTCTCCCAGGGCAAGGCTCACCCATTGCACTCTGGGTGTGCTGCCCCTGCGATTTCCCCAAATGTGGGAAACTTGACTGCATAATTTGTGTTTCCCCTGGTCGGCTCTCGTATAATTCAGATCTCTTTGTCTCAGGTCTCTCTCCAGCCTAGTTTGCTGTCTGTTTCCACTTCTCTTTTCTTCAGCCGCTCCCTTCTATACCCTTGTGCACTATCCTGACTTCTCCTCCCGTCTGCTTACTTTGTGCCTTCCAATGCACAATGCAAACTACAGGTAGTGCTGCAGGGCCCACACCCTTTTACTTGCCTTACAGAGCAGCTCTGGAGCTGTTACAGTGCCCAGCTGCTGCAAGAAATCTGCTTGAATGCTTCAGGGGATGGGGCATGGCCAACATGAGCCCCACACCAAAGGAGGGTGGAGGTGTTTAATGCGAACTAGGGGTCATCCAAGCACCGCAAAAGGCCGCCATGCCCTGCACGCCCCTTTTCTCTTTTCATATGCAGATGAGGGTTGAAGCCAACTTTGACCCACTGCTTGGATGACATCACCGTATGCAAATCCGTCTTCTGCAGAACTTCCCCCAGGAATGCTTGCACTAGTTGTTGCATTTGGTTTGTTGTTTGGGGGTGCTTCAGTATTAGGCAGCCTTCTGCCCTCCCATGTTTTATCTGAAAATATGTGTTCTCCCTGCAGTTGTTGTCCCCAGATGAGAGTTCCTTTGTGCTGCCTCAGTTGAATCTCCTTTACTTGACAGAGATGTGCATGAGCAGCGGCCCTCCCCAGCCCTATTCCAAATCATACTTATTTTGCATAGGAGATACCATGGTCATGAAAATTGTTCTCCCAGGGTGAGGTTCATTCATTGCATTTTGGGTATGCTGACCCCTGTGATTTCCCCAAATGTGGGAAACTCAACTGCATTATTTGTGGTAGTGGGGGACTGTGTTTGTGCTTTCCTCTGGTCAGCTCTGGTAAAAGTCAGATTTCTTTGTCTCAGATTTTCCTATTGCCTTGTTCTTCTTTTGAGAGTTCCCTTGTGCTGCCTCAGTTGGATCTCCTTCACTTTACAGGGGGGTACCCGAGCAGCGACCCTCCCCAGCTCTAGCCCAACTCCTACTTACCTGCCAGGTGAGATACTATGATCATGAAGGTGCTTCTCCCAGGGCAAGGCTCACCCATTGCACTCTGGGTGTGCTGCTCCAGCGATTTCCCCAAATGTGGGAAACTTGACTGCATAATTTGTGTTTCCCCTGGTCGGCTCTCGTATAATTCAGATCTCTTTGTCTCAGGTCTCTCTCCAGCCTAGTTTGCTTTCTGTTTCCACTTCTCTTTTCTTGAGCCGCTCCCTTCTATGCCCTTGCGCACTATCCTGACTTCTCCTCCTGTCTGCTTACTTTGTGCCTTCCAACGCACAATGCGAACTACAGGTAGTGCTGCAGGGCCCACACAGCGGCTGAATGTGATGTCATACAGCCGCTGTGACCACGCCCCCTGTGTCTCCTCCGTTGCAGACCCCATTTTGAAGCCTTGCCCCCGCACCGCTCCATCCCTGACTTGGAAATGGAGTGTTGCTGACCCACCTCTCCCCCCCTTCCCCGCCCCGATTGACAGGCAGAGGCGATCACATTCTCTGCGGGGTGCCGCAGAAAATGCAGGCACATGCGTATGCTCTTAGCAATTTTTGCTGTTGGATCGCTTATTGTGATTGCAATCCAACCTGAATCAGGCCCTATTACCTATCACAATGCGCTGCGGGCAGTACAAAATTGGGTTAATATAGGAGAAAAACCCCCAGACCTGTGCTCCTTAACTGTACCTGGTGGCTAGTGGAGCGGCTGCCCAGTAATCAGTGTCCACCGCAGTGCGCACACGGCCCACCCCCTACGGCCTCGCTCCCCTTCATCAGCGGCCTCGTGATCCGGAAGGGTGGTGTGTGTGTGACTGACCTTAGGATGAAACCGGAGCCTCCGCTGCAGTGACCCAGCAACCAGGGCACGGGAGTATACAGCGCCGCTGGGAGTGATGAAGCTGCAGTAAAGATGTCTATTAGACCTAGCCTGCTGCAGCCCTTGTAGATTCTCATAAAACAAGTTCTTCTTTTCTTGTCAAAATTAATAGCTAAGAATAGGCTGCCTGAGGCAGGCCCCTGTTAATTGGCCTGCTACTGAAGGCACCAACTACAAACTGAGCTCCCTGTTCATGGAAGCGGGGTTATAGAGGAGAATGCACTGAGCTTCTTGGGAACAGTCAAAAGCTTTGAGCCGGTTGGTGCCTCAGATCAAGATCCTACTCTACACCCCAATGTGAATCCTTGTGGAGTCCAGTGTACCCCACAGAAGAAATTAATGTGTCACACCCATTGGCAGCAACCTTAGAATAGCTGCTGACGGGCACAATTGAGAAAGGAAGGGGGGGGGGGGACATTTGAATCCAGCACATAGATGCAATTCAAATATGTAATTTGTACCTTCCTATTTTAAAATATAATGGATGAACCTCACCCTGTGAGAACAATCTTCATGATCAAGAGATCTAATATGTAAAATAAGTATGAGTTGGGATAGGGCTGGGGAGGGTGGCAGCTCGGGCAGCCCCTCCCCCGTCAAGTTAAGGAGATTCAACTGAGGAAGCACAAGGGAACTCTCGTCTGGGGACAACAACTGCAGGGAGACCACATCTTTTCAGATGAACATGGGAGGGCGGAAGGCTGCCTAATACTGAAGCACCATCAAATATCAAACCATATCCAACAACTAGTACAAGCATTCCTGGGGGAAGGTCTGCAGCAGACGGATTTGCATACGGTGATGTCATCCAAGCAGTGGGCCAAAGTTGGCTGGAACCCTCATCTGCATATAAAAAGAGAAAAGGGGCATGCAGGGCATGGCGGCCTTTTGCAGTGCTTGGATGACCCCTAGTTCGCATTAAACACCCCCACCCTCCTTTGGTGTGGGGCTCATGTTGGCCATGCCCCATCCCCTGAAGCATTCATGCTGATTTCTTGCAGCAGCTGGGCACTGTAACAGCTCCAGAGCTGCTCTGTAAGGCAAGTAAAAGGGTGTGGGCCCTGCAGCACCACCTGTAGTTCGCATTGTGCGTTGGAAGGCACAAAGTAAGCAGACGGGAGGAGAAGTCAGGATAGTACACAAGGGCATCCTTTTCTCTTAGTCCGTAGATGATGCTGGGGTCACATTAAGAACCATGGGGTATAGACGGGATCCGCAAGAGACATGGGCACTTTAAGACTTTCAAAGGGTGTGAACTGGCTCCTCCCTCTATGCCCCTCCTCCAGACTCCAGTTATAGGAACTGTGCCCAGGGAGACGGACATTTCGAGGAAAGGATTTATTGTTAAACTAAGGTGAGCATCTTACCAGCTCACACCTTAAGCATGCCGCAGAACGTGGCATTCAACAGAACACAAGCCAACGGCATGAACAATTGCAGCAAAAAGCTGACCAGAACCGTAACACAACATGTGTATAACCACAAGTAATAACTGCAGACACAGTATGGACTGGGACGGGTGCCCAGCATCCTCTACGTACTAAGAGAAAAGGATTTACCGGTAGGTATTAAAATCCTATTTTCTCATACGACCTAGAGGATGCTGGGGTCACATTAAGAACCATGGGGTTATACCAAAGCTCTTGAACGGGTGGGAGAGTGCGTACGACTCTGCAGCACCGAATGACCCAACTTGAGGTTATCATCAGCCAAGGTATCAAACTTGTAAAACTTAGCAAAAGTGTTTACTAAATAGCTGCTCGGCAAAGTTGCAATGCCGAGACTCCCCGACCAGCTGCCCAGGATGAACCCACCTTTCTAGTAGAATGGGTCTTCACCTAATTCAGTAACGGCAATCCTGCCGTGGAATGAGCATGCTGAATCTTACCACAGATCCAGCGCATAATGGTCTGCATGGAAGCAGGACACCCAATCATGTTGGGAGCATACAGGACAAACAGAGCCTCTGTTTTCCTAATCTGAACCGTTCTGGTGACATAAATTTTCAAAGTTCTGACCACAGCCAGAGACTTTGACTCAACGAAGGTGTCAGTGGCCAAAGGCACCATGTGGAAAGATGAACCACCTTCGGCAGAAATTGTTGACGTGTCCTCAATTCTGCTCTATCTTCATGAAAGATCAAATAAAGGCTCTTGTGATACTGCATGGTTAGTACTGTTTTCCATGTGCTCCCAGATCTTTCAAGCAAGTAGCATGGTCAAGAAAGTTCTGTTTGAAAAGAAACAAACATTTACTGTCATTGTTATGCAAATAAACTTACATTAAAGCTAACAAGAAAGCACACTCGTTCTGTTTTTAAACTGATAAAAGAAACCCCAATAATATGGGGCATGCAAAAATTGAGATAAAACTCAGTTTTGCTCCTCTCCACGGAAATCTTTAATAAAAGGCGAAATATTTGTTAGTTCTGAAGAGAAACCAGAGCATGACCAAGATTCCACCTGTCGCCTGAGTGCCATGCCAGCAGTTCTCATTCAGCTCAAAGTGAGCACCCAATTTGAATGAAAGAAAGCAGATTTCTCACCAGGCTTCCCCTTGCTATAAACATGGTTTGTACTCTTTTCCATGTGCTCCCAGATCTTTCAAACAATTAGTGTGGTCAAGAAAGTTCTGTTTGAAAAGAAACAAACATTTACTGTCATTTCTATGCAAATGAGCTTACATTAAAGCACACTCGTTCTATCTTTAAACCAATAAAATAAAACCCCAATAAGATGGGGCATGCAAAAATTGAGATAAAACTCAGTTTTGCTCCTCTCCACGGAAATCTTTAGTAAAATGCGAAAGATTTGTTCGTTCTGAAGAGAAACCACAGCATGACCAAGATTCTACCTGTCGCCTGAGTGCCATGCCAGCAGTCCTCATTCAGCTCAAAGTGAGCACCCAATTTGAAAGAAAGAAAGAAAGCAGATTTCTCACCAGGCTTCCCCTTGCTATAAACATGGTTTGTACTCTTTTCCATGTGCTCCCAGATCTTTCAAGCAATTAGTATAGTCAAGAAAGTTCTGTTTGAAAAGAAACAAACATTTACTGTCATTTCTACGCAAATGAGCTTACATTAAAGCACACTCGTTCTATCTTTAAACTGATAAAAGAAACCCCAATAAGACGGGGCATGCAAAAATTGAGATAAAACTCAGTTTTGCTCCTCTCCACGGAAATCTTTAGTAAAAGGCGAAAGATTTGTTCGTTCTGAAGAGAAACCAGAGCATGACCAAGATTCCACCTGTCGCCTGAGTGCCATGCCAGCAGTCCTCATTCAGCTCAAAGTGAGCACCCAATTTGAAAGAAAGAAAGCAGATTTCTCACCAGGCTTCCCCTTGCTATAAGCATGGTTTGTACTCTTTTCCATGTGCTCCCAGATCTTTCAAGCAATTAGTATGGTCAAGAAAGTTCTGCTTGAAAAGAAACAGACATTTATTGTCATTGTTATGCAAATAAACTTACATTAAAGCTAACAAGAAAGCACACTCGTTCTGTCTTTAATCCGATAAAAGAAACCCCAATAATATGGGGCATGCAAAAATTGAGATAAAACTCAGTTTTGCTCCTCTCCACGGAAATCTTTAGTAAAAGGCGAAAGATTTGTTCGTTCTGAAGAGAAACCAGAGCATGACCAAGATTCCACCTGTCGCCTGAGTGCCGTGCCAGCAGTCCTCATTCAGATCAAAGTGAGCGCCCAATTTGAAAGAAAGCAGATTTCTCACCTGTCTTCTCCTTGCTATAAGCATGGTTTGTACTGTATTCCATGTGCTCCCAGATCTTTCAAGCAAGTAGCATGGTCAAGAAAGTTCTGTTTGAAAAGAAACAAACATTTACTGTCATTTCTATGCAAATGAGCTTACATTAAAGCACACTCATTCTATCTTTAAACCGATAAAAGAAACCCCAAAAAGATGGGGCATGCAAAAATTGAGATAAAACTCGGTTTTGCTCCTCTCCACAGAAATCTTTAGTAAAAGGCGAAAGATTTGTTCGTTCTGAAGAGAAACCAGAGCATGACCAAGATTTTTATCTGAAAATATGTGTTCTCCCTGCAGTTGTTGTCCCCAGATGAGAGTTCCCTTGTGCTGCCTCAGTTGAATCTCCTTTACTTGACAGGGGGATGCTCGAGCAGCGACCCTCCCCAGCTCTAGCCCAACTCCTACTTACCTGCCAGGTGAGATACTATGATCATGAAGGTGCTTCTCCCAGGGCAAGGCTCACCCATTGCACTCTGGGTGTGCTGCTTCTGCGATTTCCCCAAATGTGGGAAACTTGACTGCATAATTTGTGTTTCCCCTGGTCGGCTCTCGTATAATTCAGATCTCTTTGTCTCAGGTCTCTCTCCAGCCTAGTTTGCTGTCTGTTTCTACTTCTCTTTTCTTGAGCCGCTCCCTTCTATGCCCTTGCGCACTATCCTGACTTCTCCCGTCTGCTTACTTCGTGCCTTCCAACGCACAATGCAAACTACAGGTAGTGCTGCAGGACCCACACCCTTTTACTTGCCTTACAGAGCGTCTCTGGAGCAGTTACAGTGCCCAGCTGCTGCAAGAAATCAGCTTGAATGCTTCAGGGGCTGGGGCATAGCCAACATGAGCCCCACACCGAAGGAGGGTGGGGGTGTTTAATGCGAACTAAGGGTCATCCAAGCGCCGCAAAAGGCCGCCATGCCCTGCATACCCCTTTTCTCTTTTCATATGCAGATGAGGGTTCCAGCCAACTTTGGCCCACTGCTTGGATGACATCACCGTATGCAAATCCGTCTTCTGCAGAACTTCCCCCAGGAATGCTTGTACTAGTTGTTGCATTTGGTTTGTTGTTTGGGGGTGCTTCAGTATTAGGCAGCCTTCTGCCCTCCCATGTTCATCTGAAAATATGTGTTCTCCCTGCAGTTGTTGTCCCCAGATGGGAGTTCCCTTGTGCTGCCTCAGTTGAATCTCCTTTACTTGACAGAGATGTGCCTGAGCAGCGGCCCTCCCCAGCCCTATCCCAAATCATACTTATTTTGCATAGGAGATACCATGGTCATGAAGATTGTTCTCCGAGGGTGAGGTTCATTCATTGCATTTTGGATATGCTGACCCCTGTGATTTCCCCAAATGTGGGAAACTCGACTGCATTATTTGTGGTAGTGGGGGACTGTGTTTGTGCTTTCCTCTGGTCAGCTCTGGTAAAAGTCAGATTTCTTTGTCTCAGATTTTCCTCTAGCCTTGTTCTTCTTTCGAGAGTTCCCTTGTGCTGCCTCAGTTGGATCTCCTTCACTTGACAGGGGGGTACCCGAGCAGCAACCCTCCCCAGCTCTAGCCCAACTCCTACTTACCTGCCAGGTGAGATACTATGATCATGAAGGTGCTTCTCCCAGGGCAAGGCTCACCCATTGCACTCTGGGTGTGCTGCTCCTGCGATTTCCCCAAATGTGGGACACTTGACTGCATAATTTGTGTTTCCCCTGGTCGGCTCTCGTATAATTTAGATCTCTTTGTCTCAGGTCTCTCTCCAGCCTAGTTTGCTGCCTGTTTCCACTTCTCTTTTCTTGAGCCGCTCCCTTCTATACCCTTGTGGACTATCCTGACATCTCCTCCTGTCTGCTTACTTTGTGCATTCCAATGCACAATGCAAACTACAGGTAGTGCTGCAGGGCCCACACCCTTTTACTTGCCTTACAGAGCAGCTCTGGAGCTGTTACAGTGCCCAGCTGCTGCAAGAAATCAGCTTGAATGCTTCAGGGGCTGGGGCATAGCCAACATGAGCCCCACACCGACTGAGGGTGGAGGTGTTTAATGCAAACTAAGGGTCATCCAAGCACCGCAAAAGGCCGCCATGCCCTGCATACCCCTTTTCTCTTTTCATATGCAGATGAGGGTTCCAGCCAACTTTGGCCCACTGCTTGGATGACATCACCGTATGCAAATCCGTCTTCTGCAGACTTTTTCCCAGGAATGCTTGTACTAGTTGTTGCATTTGGTTTGTTGTTTGGGGGTGCTTCAGTATTAGGCAGCCTTCTGCTCTCCCATTTTCATCTGAAAATATGTGTTCTCCCTGCAGTTGTTGTCCCCAGATGAGAGTTCCCTTGTGCTGCCTCAGTTGAATCTCCTTTACTTGACAGAGATGTGCCTGAGCAGCGGCCCTCCCCAGCCCTATCCCAAATCATACTTATTTTGCATAGGAGATACCATTATCATGAAGATTGTTCTCCCAGGGTGAGGTTCATTCATTGCATTCTGGGTATGCTGACCCCTGTGATTTCCCCAAATGTGGGAAACTCGACTGCATTATTTGTTGTAGTGGGGGACTGTGTTTGTGCTTTCCTCTGGTCAGCTCTGGTAAAAGTCAGATTTCTATGTCTCAGATCTTCATCTAGCCTTGTTCTTTTTTCGAGAGTTTCCTTGTGCTGCCTCAGTTGGATCTCCTTCACTTGACAGGGGGGTACCCGAGCAGCGACCCTCCCCAGCTCTAGCCCAACTCCTACTTACCTGCCAGGTGAGATACTATGATCATGAAGGTGCTTCTCCCAGGGCAAGGATCACCCAATGCACTCTGGGTGTGCTGCTCCTACGATTTCCCCAAATGTGGGACACTTGATTACATAATTTGTGTTTCCTCTGGTCGGCTCTCGTATAATTCAGATCTCTTTGTCTCAGGTCTCTCTCCAGCCTAGTTTGCTGTCTGTTTCCACTTCTCTTTTCTTGAGCCGCTCCCTTCTATGCCCTTGTGCACTATCCTGACTTCCCCGTCTGCTTACTTTGTGCCTTCCAACGCACAATGCAAACTACAGGTAGTGCTGCAGGGCCCACACCCTTTTACTTGCTTTACAGAGCAGCTCTGGAGCTGTTACAGTGCCCAGCTGCTGCAAGAAATCAGCTTGAATGCTTCAGGGGCTGGGGCATAGCCAACATGAGCCCCACACCGAAGGAGGGTGGAGGTGTTTAATGCGAACTAGGGGTCATCCAAGCGCCGCAAAAGGCCGCCATGCCCTGCACACCCCTTTTTTATTTTCATATGCAGACGAGGGTTGAAGCCAACTTTGACCCACTGCTTGGATGACATCACCATTTGCAAATCCGTCTGCTGCAGGCCTTCCCCCAGGAATGCTTGCACTAGTAGTTGCATTTGGTTTGTTGTTTGGGGGTGCTTCAGTATTAGGCAGCCTTCTGCCCTCCCATGTTCATCTGAAAATATGTGTTCTCCCTGCAGTTGTTGTCCCCAGATGAGAGTTCCCTTGTGCTGCCTCAGTTGAATCTCCTTTACTTGACAGAGATGTGCCTGAGCAGCGGCCCTCCCCAGCCCTATCCCAAATCATACTTATTTTGCATAGGAGATACCATGGTCATGAAGATTGTTCTCCCAGGGTGAGGTTCATTCATTGCACTCTGGGTATGCTGACCCCTGTGATTTCCCCAAATGTGGGAAACTTGACTGCATTATTTGTGGTAGTGGGGGACTGTGTTTGTGCTTTCCTCTGGTCAGCTCTGGTAAAAGTCAGATTTCTTTGTCTCAGATCTTCCTCTAGCCTTGTTCTTCTTTCGAGAGTTCCCTTGTGCTGCCTCAGTTGGATCTCCTTCACTTGACAGGGGGTGCCCGAGCAGCAATCCTCCACAGCTCTAGCCCAACTCCTACTTACCTGCCAGGTGAGATACTATGATCTTCACTGTTAGGGCAATCAGGATGTGGAATTCCCTGCCAGGGAAGGTGGTAATGGCGGACTCTGTAATTGGATTTAAAAAAGGAATGGATACATTTCTGAATGAAAAAGCTATCCAAGGTTATAATACTTAAAATATCAACATGGTTAATCCGGGGGTAACATGAGTTATAGTAGCTAACTAGTCATAAAACATTATTCAGCAAGTATGTAGAATCATCACAACTTAAAACAGGTTGAACACGATGGGCAATTTGCCTCTATTCAACCTCAAAAACTATGTTACCATATGTTACTATATTACTATGTTACTGTAGTATACAGAACACCACAATGTAATGAGCAGTGATAGTGAGCACTGATGAGGATACTAGAACTGACACTGAGCAGCAAGATGCAGCACTGGACTATTAGTAATGTACTGTAGTATGCTGAGCACCACAATGCAGCACAAGACAATGAGCAGTGATACTGAGCACTGATGAGGATACTACTGAGAACTGACACTGAGCAGGAGAGACACACTACTAGTATTACTGAGCAGCAATAAGTAACCACTGATACTGAGCACTGATATTGAGATTTCCACTGAGAGAACATAGCCACGTCCTCTCCGCTCTCTCTTCAATGCACGAGTAAAAATGGCGGCAACGCGCAGCTCTTTATATGGAATCCGAATCTCGCGAGAATCCGACAGCGGGATGATGACATTTTCCCTTGTTCAGGTTTTCCGAGTCAGGCGGGAACAACCGAGCCTGCCTCGGACCAGTGTAAACCACGTGGAGTTCGTCGGGAATTCGGTTCTCGGAGAACCGAACCCGCTCCTCTAAATATACTATATTACTATGTTACTGTAGTATACAGAACACCACAATGCAATGAGCAGTGATAGTGAGCACTGATGAGGATACTAGAACTGACACTGAGCAGCAAGATGCAGCACTGGACTATTAGTAATGTACTGTAGTATGCTGAGCACCACAATGCAGCACAAGACAATGAGCAGTGATACTGAGCACTGATGAGGATACTACTGAGAACTGACACTGAGCAGGAGAGACACACTACTAGTATTACTGAGCAGCAATAAGTAACCACTGATACTGAGCACTGATATTGAGATTTCCACTGAGAGAACATAGCCACGTCCTCTCCGCTCTCTCTTCAATGCACGAGTAAAAATGGCAGCAACGCGCAGCTCTTTATATGGAATCCGAATCTCACGAGAATCTGACAGCGGGATGATGACATTTTCCCTTGTTCAGGTTTTCCGAGTCAGGCGGGAACAACCGAGCCTGCCTCGGACCAGTGTAAACCACGTGGAGTTCGTGGGGAATTCGGTTCTCGGAGAACCGAACCCGCTCCTCTCTACCTTATACCCATCAATTTTTTTTATTTTCAATCTAAGCCCCTGCAGTTTTCTGTAAGCATCTGCTTCGCTATGATGATCAACAAGTCACAAGGGCAAACACTCAGGGCTTGAGGCGTAGATCTTAGGACCAGCTGCTACAAGCATGGCAGAGGTGTCACTATCACTGGTGACACCCAGAGAGGTGGCGAGGGAGATTGTAATGCAGTGCGCGCAGATAAACAGCGCAATGGTAAAAAGGAGGCATGGTTTCATAGGTAGGGGCGTGGCCTGGTGGCCTGAATCTACATTTTGTTGCTCCGGGTGTCCCGGGGGTTGGGGGCTGCACCCGGGGACTAGTGTGTGAGCGGTGCTGGCTCCTGCACAGTGACAGGGCATGGCCACCCAGCATGACGCCTCCCTTCTTGACCATGCTGTAATTGCAGTCGCACTGCAGTTCAGCGTGATCATAAAAAATGGTGTAGGCTCCTGCTGGTGCAGACTGTAGAGAAAAGCTGCTGTGACCACGCCCCCTGTGTCTCCTCCGTTGCAGACCCCATTTTGAAGCCTTGCCCCCGGACTAAGAGAAAAGAATGCCCTTGCGCACTATCCTGACTTCTCCTCCCGTCTGCTTAATTTGTGCCTTCCAACGCACAATGCGAACAACAGGTGGTGCTGCAGGGCCCACACCCTTTTACTTGCCTTACAGAACAGCTCTGGAGCTGTTACAGTGCCCAGCTGCTGCAAGAAATCAGCTTGAATGCATCAGGGGATGGGGCATGGCCAACATGAGCCCCACACCAAAGGAGGGTGGGGGTGTTTAATGCGAACTAGGGGTCATCCAAGCACTGCAAAAGGCCGCCATGCCCTGCATGCCCCTTTTCTCTTTTCATATGCAGATGAGGGTTCCAGTCAACTTTGGCCCACTGCTTGGATAACATCACCGTATGCAAATCCGTCTGCTGCAGACCTTCCCCCAGGAGTGCTTGTACTAGTTGTTGCATATGGGCCCTCATTCCGAGTCGTTCGCTCTGTAAATTTCATCGCATCGCAGTGAAATTCTGCTTAGTACGCATGCGCAATATTCGCACTGCGACTGCGCCAAGTAATTTTACAATGAAGAAAGTATTTTTACTCACGGCTTTTTCTTCGCTCCGGCGATCGTAATGTGATTGACAGGAAATGGGTGTTACTGGGCGGAAACAGGCCGTTTTATGGGCGTGTGGGAAAAAACGCTACAGTTTCCGGAAAAAACGCAGGAGTGGCCGGAGAAACGGGGGAGTGTCTGGGCGAACTCTGGGAGTGTTTGTGACGTCAAACCAGGAACGACAAGCACTGAACTGATCGCAGATGCCGAGTAAGTCTGAAGCTACTCTGAAACTGCTAAGTAGTTTGTAATCGCAATATTGCGAATACATCGGTCGCAATTTTAAGAAGCTAAGATTCACTCCCAGTAGGCGGCGGCTTAGCGTGTGTAACTCTGCTAAAATCGCCTTGCGAGCGATCAACTCGGAATGAGGGCCATGGTTTGATATTTGATGGTGCTTCAGTATTAGGCAGCCTTCCGCCCTCCCATGTTCATCTGAAAAGATGTGGTCTCCCTGCAGTTGTTGTCCCCAGATGAGAGTTCCCTTGTGCTGCCTCAGTTGAATCTCCTTTACTTGACAGAGATGTGCCTGAGCAGCGGCCCTCACCAGCCCTATCCCAAATCATACTTATTTTGCATAGGAGATACCATGGTCATGAAGATTGTTCTCCCAGGGTGAGGTTCATTCATTGCATTCTGGGTATGCTGACCCCTGTGATTTTCCCAAATGTGGGAAACTCGACTGCATTATTTGTGGTAGTGGGGGACTGTGTTTGTGCTTTCCTCTGGTCAGCTCTGGTAAAAGTCAGATTTCTTTGTCTCAGATCTTCCTCTAGCCTTGTTCTTCTTTCGAGAGTTCCCTTGTGCTGCTTCAGTTGGATCTCCTTCACTTCACAGGGGGGAACCCGAGCAGCGACCCTCCCCAGCTCTAGCCCAACTCCTACTTACCTGCCAGGTGAGATACTATGATCATGAAGGTGCTTCTCCCAGGGCAAGGCTCAACCATTGCACTCTGGGTGTGCTGCTCCTGCGATTTCCCCAAATGTGGGAAACTTGACTGCATAATTTGTGTTTCCCCTCGTCGGCTCTCGTATAATTCAGATCTCTTTGTCTCAGGTCTCTCTCCAGCCTAGTTTGCTGTCTGTTTCCACTTCTCTTTTCTTGAGCCGCTCCCTTCTATGCCCTTGCGCACTATCCTGACTTCTCCCGTCTGCTTACTTCGTGCCTTCCAACGCACAATGCGAACTACAGGTAGTGCTGCAGGGCCCACACCCTTTTACTTGCCTTACAGAGTAGCTCTGGAGCAGTTACAGTGCCCAGCTGCTGCAAGAAATCAGCTTGAATGCTTCAGGGGCTGGGGCATAGCCAACATGAGCCCCACACCGAAGGAGGGAGGAGGTGTGTAATGCAAACTAGGGGTCATCCAAGCGCTGCAAAAGGCCGCCATGCCCTGCACGCCCCTTTTCTCTTTTCATATGCAGACGAGGGTTGAAGCCAACTTTGACCCACTGCTTGGATGACATCACCATATGCAAATCCATCTGCTGCAGGCCTTCCCCCAGGAATGCTTGCACTAGTTGTTGCATTTGGTTTGTTGTTTGGGGGTGCTTCAGTATTAGGCAGCCTTCTGCCCTCACATGTTCATCTGAAAATATGTGTTCTCCCTGCAGTTGTTGTCCCCAGATGAGAGTTCCCTTGTGCTGCCTCAGTTGAATCTCCTTTACTTGACAGAGATGTGCCTGAGCAGCGGCCCTCCCCAGCCCTATCCCAAATCATACTTATTTTGCATAGTCGATACCATGGTCATGAAGATTGCTCTCCCAGGGTGAGGTTCATTCATTGCATTCTGGGTATGCTGACCCCTGTGATTTCCCCAAATGTGGGAAACTCGACTGCATTATTTGTGGTAGTGGGGGACTGTGTTTGTGCTTTCCTCTGGCCAGCTCTGGAAAAAGTCAGATTTCTTTGTCTCAGCTCTTCCTCTAGCCTTGTTCTTCTTTCGAGAGTTCCCTTGTGCTGCCTCAGTTGGATCTCTTTCACTTGACAGGGGGGTGCCCGAACAGCGACCCTCCCCAGCTCTAGCCCAACTCCTACTTACCTGCCAGGTGAGATACTATGATCATGAAGGTGCTTCTCCCAGGGCAAGGCTCACCCATTGCACTCTGGGTGTGCTGCCCCTGCAATTTCCCCAAATGTGGGAAACTTGACTGCATAATTTGTGTTTCCCTTGGTCGGCTCTCGTATAATTCAGATCTCTTTGTCTCAGGTCTCTCTCCAGCCTAGTTTGCTGTCTGTTTCCACTTCTCTTTTCTTCAGCCGCTCCCTTCTATACCCTTGTGCACTATCCTGACTTCTCCTCCCGTCTGCTTACTTTGTGCCTTCCAATGCACAATGCAAACTACAGGTAGTGCTGCAGGGCCCACACCCTTTTACTTGCCTTACAGAGCAGCTCTGGAGCTGTTACAGTGCCCAGCTGCTGCAAGAAATCAGCTTGAATGCTTCAGGGGATGGGGCATGGCCAACATGAGCCCCACACCAAAGGAGGGTGGAGGTGTTTAATGCGAACTAGGGGTCATCCAAGCACCGCAAAAGGCCGCCATGCCCTGCACGCCCCTTTTCTCTTTTCATATGCAGATGAGGGTTGAAGCCAACTTTGACCCACTGCTTGGATGACATCACCGTATGCAAATCCGTCTTCTGCAGAACTTCCCCCAGGAATGCTTGCACTAGTTGTTGCATTTGGTTTGTTGTTTGGGGGTGCTTCAGTATTAGGCAGCCTTCTGCCCTCCCATGTTCATCTGAAAATATGTGTTCTCCCTGCAGTTGTTGTCCCCAGATGAGAGTTCCCTTGTGCTGCCTCAGTTAAATCTCCTTTACTTGACAGAAATGTGCATGAGCAGCGGCCCTCCCCAGCCCTATTCCAAATCATACTTATTTTGCATAGGAGATACCATGGTCATGAAGATTTTTCTCCCAGGGTGAGGTTCATTCATTGCATTTTGGGTATGCTGACCCCTGTGATTTCCCCAAATGTGGGAAACTCAACTGCATTATTTGTGGTAGTGGGGGACTGTGTTTGTGCTTTCCTCTGGTCAGCTCTGGTAAAAGTCAGATTTCTTTGTCTCAGATTTTCCTCTAGCCTTGTTCTTCTTTCGAGAGTTCCCTTGTGCTGCCTTAGTTGGATCTCCTTCACTTTACAGGGGGGTACCCGAGCAGCGACCCTCCCCAGCTCTAGCCCAACTCCTACTTACCTGCCAGGTGAGATACTATGATCATGAAGGTGCTTCTCCCAGGGCAAGGCTCACCCATTGCACTCTGGGTGTGCTGCTCCTGCGATTTCCCCAAATGTGGGAAACTTGACTGTATAATTTGTGTTTCCCCTGGTCGGCTCTCGTATAATTCAGATCTCTTTGTCTCAGGTCTCTCTCCAGCCTAGTTTGCTGTCTGTTTCCACTTCTCTTTTCTTGAGCCGCTCCCTTCTGTGCCCTTGCGCACTATCCTGACTTCTCCTCCTGTCTGCTAACTTTGTGCCTTCCAACGCACAATGCGAACTACAGGTAGTGCTGCAGGGCCCACACCCTTTTACTTGCCTTACAGAGCAGCTCTGGAGCTGTTACAGTGCCCAGCTGCTGCAAGAAATCAGCTTGAATGCTTCAGGGGCTGGGGCATAGCCAACATGAGCCCCACACCAAAGGAGGGTGGAGGTGTTTAATGCAAACTAGGGGTCAGCCAAGCGCCCCAAAAGGTCACCATGCCCTGCACGCCCCTTTTCTCTTTTCATATGCAGACGAGGGTTGAAGCCAACTTTGACCCACTGCTTGGATGACATCACCATATGCAAATCCATCTGCGGCAGGCCTTCCCCCAGGAATGCTTGCACTAGTTGTTGCATTTGGTTTGTTGTTTGGGGGTGCTTCAGTATTAGGCAGTCTTCTGCCCTCCCATGTTCATCTGAAAATATATGTTCTCCCTGCAGTTGTTGTCCCAAGATGAGAGTTCCCTTGTGCTGCCTCAGTTGAATCTCCTTTACTTGACAGAGATGTGCATGAGCAGCGGCCCTCCCCAGCCCTATTCCAAATCATACTTATTTTGCATAGGAGATACCATGGTCATGAAGATTTTTCTCCCAGGGTGAGGTTCATTCATTGCATTTTGGGTATGCTGACCCCTGTGATTTCCCCAAATGTGGGAAACTTGACTGCATTATTTGTGGTAGTGGGAGACTGTGTTTGTGCTTTCCTCTGGTCAGCTCTGGTAAAAGTCAGATTTCTTTGTCTCAGATCTTCCTCTAGCCTTGTTCTTCTTTCGAGAGTTCCCTGGTGCTGCCTCAGTTGGATCTCCTTCACTTCACAGGGGGGAACCCGAGCAGCGACCCTCCCCAGCTCTAGCCCAACTCCTACTTACCTGCCAGGTGAGATACTATGATCATGAAGGTGCTTCTCCCAGGGCAAGGCTCAACCATTGCACTCTGGGTGTGCTGCTCCTGCGATTTCCCCAAATGTGGGAAACTTGACTGCATAATTTGTGTTTCCCCTCGTCGGCTCTCGTATAATTCAGATCTCTTTGTCTCAGGTCTCTCTCCAGCCTAGTTTGCTGTCTGTTTCCACTTCTCTTTTCTTGAGCCGCTCCCTTCTATGCCCTTGCGCACTATCCTGACTTCTCCCGTCTGCTTACTTCGTGCCTTCCAACGCACAATGCGAACTACAGGTAGTGCTGCAGGGCCCACACCCTTTTACTTGCCTTACAGAGTAGCTCTGGAGCAGTTACAGTGCCCAGCTGCTGCAAGAAATCAGCTTGAATGCTTCAGGGGCTGGGGCATAGCCAACATGAGCCCCACACCGAAGGAGGGTGGAGGTGTGTAATGCGAACTAGGGGTCATCCAAGCGCTGCAAAAGGCCGCCATGCCCTGCACGCCCCTTTTCTCTTTTCATATGCAGACGAGGGTTGAAGCCAACTTTGACCCACTGCTTGGATGACATCACCATATGCAAATCCATCTGCTGCAGGCCTTCCCCCAGGAATGCTTGCATTAGTTGTTGCATTTGGTTTGTTGTTTGGGGGTGCTTCAGTATTAGGCAGCCTTCTGCCCTCACATGTTCATCTGAAAATATGTGTTCTCCCTGCAGTTGTTGTCCCCAGATGAGAGTTCCCTTGTGCTGCCTCAGTTGAATCTCCTTTACTTGACAGAGATGTGCCTGAGCAGCGGCCCTCCCTAGCCCTATCCCAAATCATACTTATTTTGCATAGGCGATACCATGGTCATGAAGATTGTTCTCCCAAGGTGAGGTTCATTCATTGCATTCTGGGTATGCTGACCCCTGTGATTTCCCCAAATGTGGGAAACTCGACTGCATTATTTGTGGTAGTGGGGGACTGTGTTTGTGCTTTCCTCTGGTCAGCTCTGGAAAAAGTCAGATTTCTTTGTCTCAGATCTTCCTCTAGCCTTGTTCTTCTTTCGAGAGTTCCCTTGTGCTGCCTCAGTTGGATCTCTTTCACTTGACAGGGGGGTGCCCGAACAGCGACCCTCCCCAGCTCTAGCCCAACTCCTACTTACCTGCCATGTGAGATACTATGATCATGACGGTGCTTCTCCCAGGGCAAGGCTCACCCATTGCACTCTGGGTGTGCTGCCCCTGCAATTTCCCCAAATGTGGGAAACTTGACTGCATAATTTGTGTTTCCCCTGGTCGGCTCTCGTATAATTCAGATCTCTTTGTCTCAGGTCTCTCTCCAGCCTAGTTTGCTGTCTGTTTCCACTTCTCTTTTCTTCAGCCGCTCCCTTCTATACCCTTGTGCACTATCCTGACTTCTCCTCCCGTCTGCTTACTTTGTGCCTTCCAATGCACAATGCAAACTACAGGTAGTGCTGCAGGGCCCACACCCTTTTACTTGCCTTACAGAGCAGCTCTGGAGCTGTTACAGTGCCCAGCTGCTGCAAAAAATCAGCTTGAATGCTTCAGGGGATGGGGCATGGCCAACATGAGCCCCACACCAAAGGAGGGTGGAGGTGTTTAATGCGAACTAGGGGTCATCCAAGCACCGCAAAAGGCCGCCATGCCCTGCACGCCCCTTTTCTCTTTTCATATGCAGATGAGGGTTGAAGCCAACTTTGACCCACTGCTTGGATGACATCACCGTATGCAAATCCGTCTTCTGCAGAACTTCCCCCAGGAATGCTTGCACTAGTTGTTGCATTTGGTTTGTTGTTTGGGGGTGCTTCAGTATTAGGCAGCCTTCTGCCCTCCCATGTTCATCTGAAAATATGTGTTCTCCCTGCAGTTGTTGTCCCCAGATGAGAGTTCCCTTGTGCTGCCTCAGTTAAATCTCCTTTACTTGACAGAGATGTGCATGAGCAGCGGCCCTCCCCATCCCTATTCCAAATCATACTTATTTTGCATAGGAGATACCATGGTCATGAAGATTTTTCTCCCAGGGTGAGGTTCATTCATTGCATTTTGGGTATGCTGACCCCTGTGATTTCCCCAAATGTGGGAAACTCAACTGCATTATTTGTGGTAGTGGGGGACTGTGTTTGTGCTTTCCTCTGGTCAGCTCTGGTAAAAGTCAGATTTCTTTGTCTCAGATTTTCCTCTAGCCTTGTTCTTCTTTCGAGAGTTCCCTTGTGCTGCCTTAGTTGGATCTCCTTCACTTTACAGGGGGGTACCCGAGCAGCGACCCTCCCCAGCTCTAGCCCAACTCCTACTTACCTGCCAGGTGAGATACTATGATCATGAAGGTGCTTCTCCCAGGGCAAGGCTCAACCATTGCACTCTGGGTGTGCTGCTCCTGCGATTTCCCCAAATGTGGGAAACTTGACTGTATAATTTGTGTTTCCCCTGGTCGGCTCTCGTATAATTCAGATCTCTTTGTCTCAGGTCTCTCTCCAGCCTAGTTTGCTGTTTGTTTCCACTTCTCTTTTCTTGAGCCGCTCCCTTCTATGCCCTTGCGCACTATCCTGACTTCTCCTCCTGTCTGCTTACTTTGTGCCTTCCAACGCACAATGCGATCTACAGGTAGTGCTGCAGGGCCCAGACCCTTTTACTTGCCTTACAGAGCAGCTCTGGAGCTGTTACAGTGCCCAGCTGCTGCAAGAAATCAGCTTGAATGCTTCAGGGGCTGGGGCATAGCCAACATGAGCCCCACACCAAAGGAGGGTGGAGGTGTTTAATGCAAACTAGGGGTCAGCCAAGCGCCGCAAAAGGCCACCATGCCCTGCACGCCCCTTTTCTCTTTTCATATGCAGACGAGGGTTGAAGCCAACTTTGACCCACTGCTTGGATGACATCACCATATGCAAATCCATCTGCGGCAGGCCTTCCCCCAGGAATGCTTGCACTAGTTGTTGCATTTGGTTTGTTGTTTGGGGGTGCTTCAGTATTAGGCAGCCTTCTGCCCTCCCATGTTCATCTGAAAATATATGTTCTCCCTGCAGTTGTTGTCCCAAGATGAGAGTTCCCTTGTGCTGCCTCAGTTGAATCTCCTTTACTTGACAGAGATGTGCATGAGCAGCGGCCCTCCCCAGCCCTATTCCAAATCATACTTATTTTGCATAGGAGATACCATGGTCATGAAGATTTTTCTCCCAGGGTGAGGTTCATTCATTGCATTTTGGGTATGCTGACCCCTGTGATTTCCCCAAATGTGGGAAACTTGACTGCATTATTTGTGGTAGTGGGAGACTGTGTTTGTGCTTTCCTCTGGTCAGCTCTGGTAAAAGTCAGATTTCTTGTCTCAGATTTTCCTTTAGCCTTGTTCTTCTTTCGAGAGTTCCCTTGTGCTGCCTCAGTTGGATCTCCTTCACTTTACAGGGGGGTACCCGAGCAGCGACCCTCCCCAGCTCTAGCCCAACTCCTACTTACCTGCCAGGTGAGATACTATGATCATGAAGGTGCTTCTCCCAGGGCAAGGCTCACCCATTGTACTCTGGGTGTGCTGCTCCTGCGATTTCCCCAAATGTGGGAAACTTGACTGCATAATTTGTGTTTCCCCTGGTCGGCTCTCGTATAATTCAGATCTCTTTGTCTCAGGTCTCTCTCCAGCCTAGTTTGCTGTCTGTTTCCACTTCTCTTTTCTTCAGCCGCTCCCTTCTATACCCTTGTGCACTATCCTGACTTCTCCTCCCGTCTGCTTACTTTGTGCCTTCCAATGCACAATGAAAACTACAGGTAGTGCTGCAGGGCCCACACCCTTTTACTTGCCTTACAGAGCAGCTCTGGAGCTGTTACAGTGCCAAGCTGCTGCAAGAAATCAGCTTGAATGCTTCAGGGGCTGGGGCATAGCCAACATGAGCCCCACACCGAAGGAGGGTGGAGGTGTTTAATGCAAACTAGGGGTCAGACAAGCGCCGCAAAAGGCCACCATGCCCTGCATGCCCCTTTTCTGTTTTCATATGCAGACGAGGGTTGAAGCCAACTTTGACCCACTGCTTGGATGACATCACCATATGCAAATCCATCTGCGGCAGGCCTTCCCCCAGGAATGCTTGCACGAGTTGTTGCATTTGGTTTGTTGTTTGGGGGTGCTTCAGTATTAGGCAGCCTTCTGCCCTCCCATGTTCATCTGAAAATATGTGTTCTCCCTGCAGTTGTTGTCCCCAGATGAGAGTTCCCTTGTGCTGCCTCAGTTGAATCTCCTTAACTTGACAGAGATGTGCCTGAGCAGCGGCCCTCCCCAGCTCTATCCCAAATCATACTTATTTTGCATAGGAGATACCATGGTCATGAAGATTATTCTCCCAGGGTGAGGTTCATTCATTGCATTCTGGGTATGCTGACCCCTGTGATTTCCCCAAATGTGGGAAACTCGACTGCTTTATTTGTGGTAGTGGGGGACTGTGTTTGTGTTTTCCTCTGGTCAGCTCTGGTAAAAGTCAGATTTCTTTGTTTCAGAGCCTTGTTCTTCTTTTGAGAGTTCCCTTGTGCTGCCTCAGTTGGATCTCCTTCACTTGTCAGGGGGGTGCCCGAGCAGAGACCCTCCCCAGCTCTAGCCCAACTCCTACTTACCTGCCAGGTGAGATACTATGATCATGAAGGTGCTTCTCCCAGGGCAAGGCTCACCCATTGCACTCTGGGTGTGCTGCCCCTGCGATTTCCCCAAATGTGGGAAACTTGACTGCATAATTTGTGTTTCCCCTGGTCGGCTCTCGTATAATTCAGATCTCTTTGTCTCAGGTCTCTCTCCAGCCTAGTTTGCTGTCTGTTTCCACTTCTCTTTTCTTCAGCCGCTCCCTTCTATACCCTTGTGCACTATCCTGACTTCTCCTCCCGTCTGCTTACTTTGTGCCTTCCAATGCACAATGCAAACTACAGGTAGTGCTGCAGGGCCCACACCCTTTTACTTGCCTTACAGAGCAGCTCTGGAGCTGTTACAGTGCCCAGCTGCTGCAAGAAATCAGCTTGAATGCTTCAGGGGATGGGGCATGGCCAACATGAGCCTCACACCAAAGGAGGGTGGAGGTGTTTAATGCGAACTAGGGGTCATCCAAGCACCGCAAAAGGCCGCCATGCCCTGCACGCCCCTTTTCTCTTTTCATATGCAGATGAGGGTTGAAGCCAACTTTGACCCACTGCTTGGATGACATCACCGTATGCAAATCCGTCTTCTGCAGAACTTCCCCCAGGAATGCTTGCACTAGTTGTTGCATTTGGTTTGTTGTTTGGGGGTGCTTCAGTATTAGGCAGCCTTCTGCCCTCCCATGTTCATCTGAAAATATGTGTTCTCCCTGCAGTTGTTGTCCCCAGATGAGAGTTCCCTTGTGCTGCCTCAGTTGAATCTCCTTTACTTGACAGAGATGTGCCTGAGCAGCGGCCCTCCCCAGCCCTATCCCAAATCATACTTATTTTGCATAGGCGATACCATGGTCATGAAGATTGTTCTCCCAGGGTGAGGTTCATTCATTGCATTCTGGGTATGCTGACCCCTGTGATTTCCCCAAATGTGGGAAACTCGACTGCATTATTTGTGGTAGTGGGGGACTGTGTTTGTGCTTTCCTCTGGTCAGCTCTGGTAAAAATCAGATTTCTTTATCTCAGATCTTCCTCTAGCCTTGTTCTTCTTTCGAGAGTTCCCTTGTGCTGCCTCAGTTGGATCTCTTTCGCTTGACAGGGGGGTGCCCGAGCAGCGACGCTCCCCAGCTCTAGCCCAACTCCTACTTACCTGCCAGGTGAGATACTATGATCATGAAGGTGCTTCTCCCAGGGCAAGGCTCACCCATTGCACTCTGGTTGTGCTGCCCCTGTGATTTCCCCAAATGTGGGAAACTTGACTGCATAATTTGTGTTTCCCTTGGTCGGCTCTCGTATAATTCAGATCTCTTTGTCTCAGGTCTCTCTCCAGCCTAGTTTGCTGTCTGTTTCCACTTCTCTTTTCTTGAGCCGCTCCCTTCTATGCCCTTGCGCACTATCCTGACTTCTCCCGTCTGCTTACTTCGTGCCTTCCAACGCACAATGCAAACTACAGGTAGTGCTGCAGGGCCCACACCCTTTTACTTGCCTTACAGAGCAGCTCTGGAGCAGTTACAGTGCCCAGCTGCTGCAAGAAATCAGCTTGAATGCTTCAGGGGCTGGGGCATAGCCAACATGAGCCCCACACCGAAGGAGGGTGGAGGTGTGTAATGCGAACTAGGGGTCATCCAAGCGCCGCAAAAGGCCGCCATGCCCTGCACGCCCCTTTTCTCTTTTCATATGCAGACGAGGGTTGAAGCCAACTTTGACCCACTGCTTGGATGGCATCACCATATGCAAATCCATCTGCTGCAGGCCTTCCCTCAGGAATGCTTGCACTAGTTGTTGCATTTGGTTTGTTGTTTGGGGGTGCTTCAGTATTAGGCAGCCTTCTGCCCTCCCATGTTCATCTGAAAATATGTGTTCTCCCTGCAGTTGTTGTCCCCAGATGAGAGTTCCCTTGTGCTGCCTCAGTTGAATCTCCTTTACTTGACAGAGATGTGCCTGAGCAGCGGCCCTCCCCAGCCCTATCCCAAATCATACTTATTTTGCATAGGAGAGACCATGGTCTTGAAGATTGTTCTCCCAGGGTGAGGTTCATTCATTGCATTCTGGGTATGCTGACCCCTGTGATTTCCCCAAATGTGGGAAACTCAACTGCATTATTTGTGGTAGTGGGGGACTGTGTTTGTGCTTTCCTCTGGTTATCTCTGGTAAAAGTCAGATTTCTTTGTTTCAGTTCTTCCTCTAGCCTTGTTCTACTTTCGAGAGTTCCCTTGTGCTGCCTCAGTTGGATCTCCTTCACTTGACAGGGGGGTGCCCGAGCAGCGACCCTCCCCAGCTCTAGCCCAACTTCTACTTACCTGCCAGGTGAGATACTATAATCATGAAGGTGCTTCTCCCAGGGCAAGGCTCACCCATTGCACTCTGGATGTGCTGCCCCTGCGATTTCCCCAAATGTGGGAAACTTGACTGCATAATTTGTGTTTCCCCTGGTCGGCTCTCGTATAATTCAGATCTCTTTGTCTCAGGTCTCTCTCCAGCCTAGTTTGCTGTCTGTTTCCACTTCTCTTTTCTTAAGCCGCTCCATTCTATGGCCTTGCGCACTATCCTTACTTCTCCCGTCTGCTTACTTTGTGCCTTCCAATGCACAATGCAAACTACAGGTAGTGCTGCAGGGCCCACACCCTTTTACTTGCCGTACAGAGCAGCTCTGGAGCTGTTACAGTGCCCAGCTACTGCAAGAAATCAGCTTGAATGCTTCAGGGGCTGGGGCATAGCCAACATGAGCCCCACACCAAAGGAGGGTGGAGGTGTTTAATGCGAACTAGGGGTCATCCTAGCGCCGCAAAAGGCCGCCATGCCCTGCACGCCCCTTTTCTCTTTTCATATGCAGACGAGGGTTGAAGCCAACTTTGACCCACTGCTTGGATGACATCACCATATGCAAATCCATCTGCTGCAGGCCTTCCCCCAGGAATGCTTGCACTAGTTGTGGCATTTGGTTTGTTGTTTGGGGGTGCTTCAGTATTAGGCAGCCTTCTGCCCTCCCATGTTCATCTGAAAATATGTGTTCTCCCTGCAGTTGTTGTCCCCAGATGAGAGTTCCCTTATGCTGCCTCAGTTGAATCTCCTTTACTTGACAGAGATGTGCCTGAGCAGCGGCCCTCCCCAGCCCTATCCCAAATCATACTTATTTTGCATAGGAGATACCATGGTCATGAAGATTATTCTCCCAGTGTGAGGTTCATTCATTGCATTCTGGGTATGCTGACCCCTGTGATTTCCCCAAATGTGTGAAACTCGACAGCATTATTTGTGGTAGTGGGGGACTGTGTTTGTGTTTTCCTCTGGTCAGCTCAGGTAAAAGTCAGATTTCTTTGTCTCAGATCTTCCTCTAGCCTTGTTCTTCTTTCGAGAATTCCCTTGTGCTGCCTCAGTTGGATCTCCTTCACTTGACAGGGGGGTACCCGAGCAGCGACCCTCCCCAGCTCTAGCCCAACTCCTACTTACCTGCCAGGTGAGATACTATGATCACGTAGGTGCTTATCCCAGGGCAAGGCTCACCCATTGCACTCTGGGTGTGCTGCTCCTGCGATTTCCCCAAATGTTGGAAACTTGACTGCATAATTTGTGTTTCCCCTGGTCGGCTCTCGTATAATTCAGATCTCCTTGTCTCAGGTCTCTCTCCAGCCTAGTTTGCTGTCTGTTTCCACTTCTCTATTCTTAAGTGCCTTCCAATGCACAATGCAAACTACAGGTAGTGCTGCAGGGCCCACACCCTTTTACTTGCCGTACAGAGCAGCTCTGGAGCTGTTACAGTGCCCAGCTGCTGCAAGAAATCAGCTTGAATGCTTCAGGGGCTGGGGCATAGCCAACATGAGCCCCACACCGAAGGAGGGTGGGGGTGTTTAATGCGAACTAAGGGTCATCCAAGCGCCGCAAAAGGCCGCCATGCCCTGCATACCCCTTTTCTCTTTTCATATGCAGATGAGGGTTCCAGCCAACTTTGGCCCACTGCTTGGATGACATCACCGTATGCAAATCCGTCTTCTGCAGAACTTCCCCCAGGAATGCTTGTACTAGTTGTTGCATTTGGTTTGTTGTTTGGGGGTGCTTCAGTATTAGGCAGCCTTCTGCCCTCCCATGTTCATCTGAAAATATGTGTTCTCCCTGCAGTTGTTGTCCCCAGATGGGAGTTCCCTTGTGCTGCCTCAGTTGAATCTCCTTTACTTGACAGAGATGTGCCTGAGCAGCGGCCCTCCCCAGCCCTATCCCAAATCATACTTATTTTGCATAGGAGATACCATGGTCATGAAGATTGTTCTCCGAGGGTGAGGTTCATTCATTGCATTTTGGGTATGCTGACCCCTGTGATTTCCCCAAATGTGGGAAACTCGACTGCATTATTTGTGGTAGTGGGGGACTGTGTTTGTGCTTTCCTCTGGTCAGCTCTGGTAAAAGTCAGATTTCTTTGTCTCAGATTTTCCTCTAGCCTTGTTCTTCTTTCGAGAGTTCCCTTGTGCTGCCTCAGTTGGATCTCCTTCACTTGACAGGGGGGTACCCGAGCAGCAACCCTCCCCAGCTCTAGCCCAACTCCTACTTACCTGCCAGGTGAGATACTATGATCATGAAGGTGCTTCTCCCAGGGCAAGGCTCACCCATTGCACTCTGGGTGTGCTGCTCCTGCGATTTCCCCAAATGTGGGACACTTGACTGCATAATTTGTGTTTCCCCTGGTCGGCTCTCGTATAATTTAGATCTCTTTGTCTCAGGTCTCTCTCCAGCCTAGTTTGCTGCCTGTTTCCACTTCTCTTTTCTTGAGCCGCTCCCTTCTATACCCTTGTGGACTATCCTGACATCTCCTCCTGTCTGCTTACTTTGTGCCTTCCAATGCACAATGCAAACTACAGGTAGTGCTGCAGGGCCCACACCCTTTTACTTGCCTTACAGAGCAGCTCTGGAGCTGTTACAGTGCCCAGCTGCTGCAAGAAATCAGCTTGAATGCTTCAGGGGCTGGGGCATAGCCAACATGAGCCCCACACCGACTGAGGGTGGAGGTGTTTAATGCAAACTAAGGGTCATCCAAGCACCGCAAAAGGCCGCCATGCCCTGCATACCCCTTTTCTCTTTTCATATGCAGATGAGGGTTCCAGCCAACTTTGGCCCAGTGCTTGGATGACATCACCGTATGCAAATCCGTCTTCTGCAGACTTTTTCCCAGGAATGCTTGTACTAGTTGTTGCATTTGGTTTGTTGTTTGGGGGTGCTTCAGTATTAGGCAGCCTTCTGCTCTCCCATTTTCATCTGAAAATATGTGTTCTCCCTGCAGTTGTTGTCCCCAGATGAGAGTTCCCTTGTGCTGCCTCAGTTGAATCTCCTTTACTTGACAGAGATGTGCCTGAGCAGCGGCCCTCCCCAGCCCTATCCCAAATCATACTTATTTTGCATAGGAGATACCATTATCATGAAGATTGTTCTCCCAGGGTGAGGTTCATTCATTGCATTCTGGGTATGCTGACCCCTGTGATTTCCCCAAATGTGGGAAACTCGACTGCATTATTTGTTGTAGTGGGGGACTGTGTTTGTGCTTTCCTCTGGTCAGCTCTGGTAAAAGTCAGATTTCTATGTCTCAGATCTTCATCTAGCCTTGTTCTTTTTTTGAGAGTTTCCTTGTGCTGCCTCAGTTGGATCTCCTTCACTTGACAGGGGGGTACCCGAGCAGCGACCCTCCCCAGCTCTAGCCCAACTCCTACTTACCTGCCAGGTGAGATACTATGATCATGAAGGTGCTTCTCCCAGGGCAAGGCTCACCCAATGCACTCTGGGTGTGCTGCTCCTACGATTTCCCCAAATGTGGGACACTTGATTACATAATTTGTGTTTCCTCTGGTCGGCTCTCGTATAATTCAGATCTCTTTGTCTCAGGTCTCTCTCCAGCCTAGTTTGCTGTCTGTTTCCACTTCTCTTTTCTTGAGCCGCTCCCTTCTATGCCCTTGTGCACTATCCTGACTTCCCCGTCTGCTTACTTTGTGCCTTCCAACGCACAATGCAAACTACAGGTAGTGCTGCAGGGCCCACACCCTTTTACTTGCTTTACAGAGCAGCTCTGGAGCTGTTACAGTGCCCAGCTGCTGCAAGAAATCAGCTTGAATGCTTCAGGGGCTGGGGCATAGCCAACATGAGCACCACACCGAAGGAGGGTGGAGGTGTTTAATGCGAACTAGGGGTCATCCAAGCGCCGCAAAAGGCCGCCATGCCCTGCACACCCCTTTTTTATTTTCATATGCAGACGAGGGTTGAAGCCAACTTTGACCCACTGCTTGGATGACATCACCATTTGCAAATCCGTCTGCTGCAGGCCTTCCCCCAGGAATGCTTGCACTAGTAATTGCATTTGGTTTGTTGTTTGGGGGTGCTTCAGTATTAGGCAGCCTTCTGCCCTCCCATGTTCATCTGAAAATATGTGTTCTCCCTGCAGTTGTTGTCCCCAGATGAGAGTTCCCTTGTGCTGCCTCAGTTGAATCTCCTTTACTTGACAGAGATGTGCCTGAGCAGCGGCCCTCCCCAGCCCTATCCCAAATCATACTTATTTTGCATAGGAGATACCATGGTCATGAAGATTGTTCTCCCAGGGTGAGGTTCATTCATTGCACTCTGGGTATGCTGACCCCTGTGATTTCCCCAAATGTGGGAAACTTGACTGCATTATTTGTGGTAGTGGGGGACTGTGTTTGTGCTTTCCTCTGGTCAGCTCTGGTAAAAGTCAGATTTCTTTGTCTCAGATCTTCCTCTAGCCTTGTTCTTCTTTCGAGAGTTCCCTTGTGCTGCCTCAGTTGGATCTCCTTCACTTGACAGGGGGTGCCCGAGCAGCAATCCTCCACAGCTCTAGCCCAACTCCTACTTACCTGCCAGGTGAGATACTATGATCTTCACTGTTAGGGCAATCAGGATGTGGAATTCCCTGCCAGGGAAGGTGGTAATGGCGGACTCTGTAATTGGATTTAAAAAAGGAATGGATACATTTCTGAATGAAAAAGCTATCCAAGGTTATAATACTTAAAATATCAACATGGTTAATCCGGGGGTAACATGAGTTATAGTAGCTAACTAGTCATAAAACATTATTCAGCAAGTATGTAGAATCATCACAACTTAAAACAGGTTGAACACGATGGGCAATTTGCCTCTATTCAACCTCAAAAACTATGTTACCATATGTTACTATATTACTATGTTACTGTAGTATACAGAACACCACAATGTAATGAGCAGTGATAGTGAGCACTGATGAGGATACTAGAACTGACACAGAGCAGCAAGATGCAGCACTGGACTATTAGTAATGTACTGTAGTATGCTGAGCACCACAATGCAGCACAAGACAATGAGCAGTGATACTGAGCACTGATGAGGATACTACTGAGAACTGACACTGAGCAGGAGAGACACACTACTAGTATTACTGAGCAGCAATAAGTAACCACTGATACTGAGCACTGATATTGAGATTTCCACTGAGAGAACATAGCCACGTCCTCTCCGCTCTCTCTTCAATGCACGAGTAAAAATGGCGGCAACGCGCAGCTCTTTATATGGAATCCGAATCTCGCGAGAATCCGACAGCGGGATGATGACATTTTCCCTTGTTCAGGTTTTCCGAGTCAGGCGGGAACAACCGAGCCTGCCTCGGACCAGTGTAAACCACGTGGAGTTCGTCGGGAATTCGGTTCTCGGAGAACCGAACCCGCTCCTCTATATATACTATATTACTATGTTACTGTAGTATACAGAACACCACAATGCATTGAGCAGTGATAGTGAGCACTGATGAGGATACTAGAACTGACACTGAGCAGCAAGATGCAGCACTGGACTATTAGTAATGTACTGTAGTATGCTGAGCACCACAATGCAGCACAATACAATGAGCAGTGATACTGAGCACTGATGAGGATACTACTGAGAACTGACACTGAGCAGGAGAGACACACTACTAGTATTACTGAGCAGCAATAAGTAACCACTGATACTGAGCACTGATATTGAGATTTCCACTGAGAGAACATAGCCACGTCCTCTCCGCTCTCTCTTCAATGCACGAGTAAAAATGGCAGCAACGCGCAGCTCTTTATATGGAATCCGAATCTCACGAGAATCTGACAGCGGGATGATGACATTTTCCCTTGTTCAGGTTTTCCGAGTCAGGCGGGAACAACCGAGCCTGCCTCGGACCAGTGTAAACCACGTGGAGTTCGTGGGGAATTCGGTTCTCGGAGAACCGAACCCGCTCCTCTCTACCTTATACCCATCAATTTTTTTTATTTTCAATCTAAGCCCCTGCAGTTTTCTGTAAGCATCTGCTTCGCTATGATGATCAACAAGTCACAAGGGCAAACACTCAGGGCTTGAGGCGTAGATCTTAGGACCAGCTGCTACAAGCATGGCAGAGGTGTCACTATCACTGGTGACACCCAGAGAGGTGGCGAGGGAGATTGTAATGCAGTGCGCGCAGATAAACAGCGCAATGGTAAAAAGGAGGCATGGTTTCATAGGTAGGGGCGTGGCCTGGTGGCCTGAATCTACATTTTGTTGCTCCGGGTGTCCCGGGGGTTGGGGGCTGCACCCGGGGACTAGTGTGTGAGCGGTGCTGGCTCCTGCACAGTGACAGGGCATGGCCACCCAGCATGACGCCTCCCTTCTTGACCATGCTGTAATTGCAGTCGCACTGCAGTTCAGCGTGATCATAAAAAATGGTGTAGGCTCCTGCTGGTGCAGACTGTAGAGAAAAGCTGCTGTGACCACGCCCCCTGTGTCTCCTCCGTTGCAGACCCCATTTTGAAGCCTTGCCCCCGGACTAAGAGAAAAGAATGCCCTTGCGCACTATCCTGACTTCTCCTCCCGTCTGCTTAATTTGTGCCTTCCAACGCACAATGCGAACAACAGGTGGTGCTGCAGGGCCCACACCCTTTTACTTGCCTTACAGAACAGCTCTGGAGCTGTTACAGTGCCCAGCTGCTGCAAGAAATCAGCTTGAATGCATCAGGGGATGGGGCATGGCCAACATGAGCCCCACACCAAAGGAGGGTGGGGGTGTTTAATGCGAACTAGGGGTCATCCAAGCACTGCAAAAGGCCGCCATGCCCTGCATGCCCCTTTTCTCTTTTCATATGCAGATGAGGGTTCCAGTCAACTTTGGCCCACTGCTTGGATAACATCACCGTATGCAAATCCGTCTGCTGCAGACCTTCCCCCAGGAGTGCTTGTACTAGTTGTTGCATATGGGCCCTCATTCCGAGTCGTTCGCTCTGTAAATTTCATCGCATCGCAGTGAAATTCTGCTTAGTACGCATGCGCAATATTCGCACTGCGACTGCGCCAAGTAATTTTACAATGAAGAAAGTATTTTTACTCACGGCTTTTTCTTCGCTCCGGCGATCGTAATGTGATTGACAGGAAATGGGTGTTACTGGGCGGAAACAGGCCGTTTTATGGGCGTGTGGGAAAAAACGCTACAGTTTCCGGAAAAAACGCAGGAGTGGCCGGAGAAACGGGGGAGTGTCTGGGCGAACTCTGGGAGTGTTTGTGACGTCAAACCAGGAACGACAAGCACTGAACTGATCGCAGATGCCGAGTAAGTCTGAAGCTACTCTGAAACTGCTAAGTAGTTTGTAATCGCAATATTGCGAATACATCGGTCGCAATTTTAAGAAGCTAAGATTCACTCCCAGTAGGCGGCGGCTTAGCGTGTGTAACTCTGCTAAAATCGCCTTGCGAGCGATCAACTCGGAATGAGGGCCATGGTTTGATATTTGATGGTGCTTCAGTATTAGGCAGCCTTCCGCCCTCCCATGTTCATCTGAAAAGATGTGGTCTCCCTGCAGTTGTTGTCCCCAGATGAGAGTTCCCTTGTGCTGCCTCAGTTGAATCTCCTTTACTTGACAGAGATGTGCCTGAGCAGCGGCCCTCACCAGCCCTATCCCAAATCATACTTATTTTGCATAGGAGATACCATGGTCATGAAGATTGTTCTCCCAGGGTGAGGTTCATTCATTGCATTCTGGGTATGCTGACCCCTGTGATTTTCCCAAATGTGGGAAACTCGACTGCATTATTTGTGGTAGTGGGGGACTGTGTTTGTGCTTTCCTCTGGTCAGCTCTGGTAAAAGTCAGATTTCTTTGTCTCAGATCTTCCTCTAGCCTTGTTCTTCTTTCGAGAGTTCCCTTGTGCTGCTTCAGTTGGATCTCCTTCACTTCACAGGGGGGAACCCGAGCAGCGACCCTCCCCAGCTCTAGCCCAACTCCTACTTACCTGCCAGGTGAGATACTATGATCATGAAGGTGCTTCTCCCAGGGCAAGGCTCAACCATTGCACTCTGGGTGTGCTGCTCCTGCGATTTCCCCAAATGTGGGAAACTTAACTGCATAATTTGTGTTTCCCCTCGTCGGCTCTCGTATAATTCAGATCTCTTTGTCTCAGGTCTCTCTCCAGCCTAGTTTGCTGTCTGTTTCCACTTCTCTTTTCTTGAGCCGCTCCCTTCTATGCCCTTGCGCACTATCCTGACTTCTCCCGTCTGCTTACTTCGTGCCTTCCAACGCACAATGCGAACTACAGGTAGTGCTGCAGGGCCCACACCCTTTTACTTGCCTTACAGAGTAGCTCTGGAGCAGTTACAGTGCCCAGCTGCTGCAAGAAATCAGCTTGAATGCTTCAGGGGCTGGGGCATAGCCAACATGAGCCCCACACCGAAGGAGGGAGGAGGTGTGTAATGCAAACTAGGGGTCATCCAAGCGCTGCAAAAGGCCGCCATGCCCTGCACGCCCCTTTTCTCTTTTCATATGCAGACGAGGGTTGAAGCCAACTTTGACCCACTGCTTGGATGACATCACCATATGCAAATCCATCTGCTGCAGGCCTTCCCCCAGGAATGCTTGCACTAGTTGTTGCATTTGGTTTGTTGTTTGGGGGTGTTTCAGTATTAGGCAGCCTTCTGCCCTCACATGTTCATCTGAAAATATGTGTTCTCCCTGCAGTTGTTGTCCCCAGATGAGAGTTCCCTTGTGCTGCCTCAGTTGAATCTCCTTTACTTGACAGAGATGTGCCTGAGCAGCGGCCCTCCCCAGCCCTATCCCAAATCATACTTATTTTGCATAGGCGATACCATGGTCATGAAGATTGTTCTCCCAGGGTGAGGTTCATTCATTGCATTCTGGGTATGCTGACCCCTGTGATTTCCCCAAATGTGGGAAACTCGACTGCATTATTTGTGGTAGTGGGGGACTGTGTTTGTGCTTTCCTCTGGCCAGCTCTGGAAAAAGTCAGATTTCTTTGTCTCAGCTCTTCCTCTAGCCTTGTTCTTCTTTCGAGAGTTCCCTTGTGCTGCCTCAGTTGGATCTCTTTCACTTGACAGGGGGGTGCCCGAACAGCGACCCTCCCCAGCTCTAGCCCAACTCCTACTTACCTGCCAGGTGAGATACTATGATCATGAAGGTGCTTCTCCCAGGGCAAGGCTCACCCATTGCACTCTGGGTGTGCTGCCCCTGCAATTTCCCCAAATGTGGGAAACTTGACTGCATAATTTGTGTTTCCCTTGGTCGGCTCTCGTATAATTCAGATCTCTTTGTCTCAGGTCTCTCTCCAGCCTAGTTTGCTGTCTGTTTCCACTTCTCTTTTCTTCAGCCGCTCCCTTCTATACCCTTGTGCACTATCCTGACTTCTCCTCCCGTCTGCTTACTTTGTGCCTTCCAATGCACAATGCAAACTACAGGTAGTGCTGCAGGGCCCACACCCTTTTACTTGCCTTACAGAGCAGCTCTGGAGCTGTTACAGTGCCCAGCTGCTGCAAGAAATCAGCTTGAATGCTTCAGGGGATGGGGCATGGCCAACATGAGCCCCACACCAAAGGAGGGTGGAGGTGTTTAATGCGAACTAGGGGTCATCCAAGCACCGCAAAAGGCCGCCATGCCCTGCACGCCCCTTTTCTCTTTTCATATGCAGATGAGGGTTGAAGCCAACTTTGACCCACTGCTTGGATGACATCACCGTATGCAAATCCGTCTTCTGCAGAACTTCCCCCAGGAATGCTTGCACTAGTTGTTGCATTTGGTTTGTTGTTTGGGGGTGCTTCAGTATTAGGCAGCCTTCTGCCCTCCCATGTTCATCTGAAAATATGTGTTCTCCCTGCAGTTGTTGTCCCCAGATGAGAGTTCCCTTGTGCTGCCTCAGTTGAATCTCCTTTACTTGACAGAGATGTGCCTGAGCAGCGGCCCTCCCCAGCCCTATCCCAAATCATACTTATTTTGCATAGGAGATACCATGGTCATGAAGATTGTTCTCCCAGGGTTAGGTTCATTCATTGCGTTCTGGGTATGCTGACCTCTGTGATTTCCCCAAATGTGGGAAACTCGACTGCATTATTTGTGGTAGTGGGGGACTGTGTTTGTGCTTTCCTCTGGTCAGCTCTGGTAAAAGTCAGATTTCTTTGTCTCAGATCTTCCTCTAGCCTTGTTCTTCTTTCAAGAGTTCCATTGTGCTGCCTCAGTTGGATCTCCTTCACTTGACAGGGGGGTGCCCGAGCAGCGACCCTCCCCAGCTCTAGCCCAACTCCTACTTACCTGCCAGGTGAGATACTATGATCATGAAGTTGCTTCTCCCAGGGCAAGGCTCACCCATTGCACTCTGGGTGTGCTGCCCCTGCGATTTCCCCAAATGTGGGAAACTTGACTGCATAATTTGTGTTTCCCCTGGTCGGCTCTCGTATAATTCAGATCTCTTTGTCTCAGGTCTCTCTCCAGCCTAGTTTGCTGTCTGTTTCCACTTCTTTTTTCTTGAGCCCCTCCCTTCTACACCCTTGTGCACTATCCTGACTTCTCCTCCTGTCTGCTTACTTTGTGCCTTCCAACGCACAATGCAAACTACAGGTAGTGCTGCAGGGCCCACACCCTTTTACTTGCCTTACAGAGCAGCTCTGGAGCTGTTACAGTGCCAAGCTGCTGCAAGAAATCAGCTTGAATGCTTCAGGGGCTGGGGCATAGCCAACATGAGCCCCACACCAAAGGAGGGTGGAGGTGTTTAATGCAAACTAGGGGTCAGCCAAGTGCCCCAAAAGGTCACCATGCCCTGCACGCCCCTTTTCTCTTTTCATATGCAGACGAGGGTTGAAGCCAACTTTGACCCACTGCTTGGATGACATCACCATATGCAAATCCATCTGCGGCAGGCCTTCCCCCAGGAATGCTTGCACTAGTTGTTGCATTTGGTTTGTTGTTTGGGGGTGCTTCAGTATTAGGCAGTCTTCTGCCATCCCATGTTCATCTGAAAATATATGTTCTCCCTGCAGTTGTTGTCCCAAGATGAGAGTTCCCTTGTGCTGCCTCAGTTGAATCTCCTTTACTTGACAGAGATGTGCATGAGCAGCGGCCCTCCCCAGCCCTATTCCAAATCATACTTATTTTGCATAGGAGATACCATGGTCATGAAGATTTTTCTCCCAGGGTGAGGTTCATTCATTGCATTTTGGGTATGCTGACCCCTGTGATTTCCCCAAATGTGGGAAACTTGACTGCATTATTTGTGGTAGTGGGAGACTGTGTTTGTGCTTTCCTCTGGTCAGCTCTGGTAAAAGTCAGATTTCTTTGTCTCAGATCTTCCTCTAGCCTTGTTCTTCTTTCGAGAGTTCCCTGGTGCTGCCTCAGTTGGATCTCCTTCACTTCACAGGGGGGAACCCGAGCAGCGACCCTCCCCAGCTCTAGCCCAACTCCTACTTACCTGCCAGGTGAGATACTATGATCATGAAGGTGCTTCTCCCAGGGCAAGGCTCAACCATTGCACTCTGGGTGTGCTGCTCCTGCGATTTCCCCAAATGTGGGAAACTTGACTGCATAATTTGTGTTTCCCAGTTTTGGATTACTTTAATTAACAAAAAAAATGCATATAGCAGAGGATAGTTTCAATCTGCCTACCTCTGGGTTATGGGCCCAGCATTTTTCCATTGCAGTACTCTGCTGCACATGTAAGTGCAAGAGATCCTGAAGCACTCACTCATCATGGGAAAGTACCAATGTGTTTCTTCGTTGGTTGATGGAAGAAACATCTTACAAAAACTCTCCAGTTTATTGACTTTTTAAAGTTTTTCTAGGAAACGTTCTAGATGAATGCTTATTAGCCTTTGTCAGTATGTACGTTTGTAAAGTGTCTCTGTGGCGCAATCTGTTAGTGTGTTTGGTTATTAATCAAAGGGTTGGTGGTTCAATCCCACCCAGGGATGTAATTGACCTTGTTATCAGATTTTGGTGATCTTTAAGTAGACAAGTCAAAATTTCAAACCCCCTTCTTATGGTGTAGGGTACCTGGCCTACTCTGATGTAATCAGAGTTAGATTTGAATCAGTGATTTTATATAAAAAAAACAGCTAGGAAGCACAATTTAGCAGTGGGTTGCAGAGAAAAAGAAATATGCTGGCAGAAAAATCCAATTGAGTGATTAAACAGCTCTTCATTTTCTGGCTTTATTTTTATGCTAACGAATTTGTTCTCTGAAAAGTGTCCACAAAGCCAAGTATCTGATTAACATATTTGTAGGGATGTTTTTTCACCTATTACTAAATTAAACTTGCTTCATTGGAAAGGCAGCAAGATGCATCCTCATTTCAATATCTACTGAAATAATACAGGTTGACACCAGGAAACATTAACGCCACTGCATCCTTGCTGCTTTCTCATGTGGAAGTCTGTTTAATGTGAAAACAAGGTGATATCTAATTAGCACACAGGTAAGGAATTAAGAAAATCTTTATTTAAGGGTGAAGATGTTTCTCACAAAATCGTTGCCCCAATGCATCATTGAAATTCAAGCTGGAAAGATGATTTTAATATATCACTTGTACATTTTGTATTGCTCTTCTGGTGACAATGTAGTTTGTTTTTGTCAATTACCATTTTAATAATCGGGTAAAGAAAATTAATTGGATTTTTGAAAGAAAACAATACTGTCAATATACTATTAAAACAAATTAAAATGGTAAAAGTTATTGTACTTTAAGTAAAAATAAAAGAGCAAAAATATCAATCCCAGTTTTGGATTACTTTAATTAACAAAAAAAAATGCATATAGCAGAGGATAGTTTCAATCTGCCTACCTCTGGGTTATGGACCCAGCATGCTTCCATTACAGTACTCTGTTGCACATGTAAGTGCAAGAGGTCCTGAAGCACTCACTTATCATGGGAAAGTACCAATGTGTTTCTTCATTGGTTGATGGAAGAAACATCTTACAAAAACTCTCCACATTATTGACTTTTTAAAATGTTTCTAGGAAACGTTCTAGATGAATGCTTATTAGCCTTTGTCAGTATGTACTTTTGCAAAGTGTCACTGTGGCGCAATCAGTTAGTGTGTATGGTTATTAACCAAAAGGTTGGTGGTTCAATCCCACCCAGGGACGTAATTGACCTTGTTATCAGATTTTGGTGATCTTTAAGTAGACAAGTCAAAATTTCAAACCCCCTGTTATGGTGTAGGGTACCTGGCCTTCTCTGATGTAATTAGATTTGATTCAGTGATTTTATAAAAACAGCTAGGAAGCACAATTTAGCAGTGGGTTGCAGAGAAAAAGAAATATGCTGGCAAAAAAATCCAATTGAGTGATTAAACAGCTCTTCATTTTCTGGCTTTATTTTTATGCTAACAAATTTGTTCTCTGAAAAGTGTCCACAAAGCTAAGTCTCTGATTAACACCTTTGTAGGGATGGTTTTTCACCTATTACTAAATTAAACTTGCTTCATTGGAAAGGCAGCAAGATGCATCCTCATTTCAATGTCTACTGAAATAATACAGGTTGACACCAGGAAACATTAACGCCACTGCATCCTTGCTGCTTTCGCACGTGGAAGTCTGTTTAATGTGAAAACAAGGTGATATCTAATTAGCACACAGGTAAGGAATTAAGAAAATCTTTATTTAAGGGTGAAGATGTTTCTCACAAAATCGTTGCCCCAATGCATCATTGAAATTCAAGCTGGAAAGATGATTTTAATATATCACTTGTACATTTTGTATTGCTCTTCTGGTGACACTGTAGTTTGTTTTTGTCAATTACCATTTTAATAATCGGGTAAAGAAAATTAATTGGATTTTTGAAAGAAAACAATACTGTCAATATACTATTAAAACAAATTAAAATGGTAAAAGTTATTGTACTTTAAGTAAAAATAAAAGCTAAAATATCAATCCCAGTTTTGGATTATTTTAATGAACAAAAAAAAAATGCATATAGCAAAGGATAGTTTCAATCTGCCTACCTCTGAGTTATGGGCCCAGCATGCTTCCATTGCAGTACTCTGCTGCACATGTAAGTGCAAGAGATCCTGAAGCACTCACTCATCATGCGAAAGTAACAATGTGTTTCTTCATTGGTTGCTGGAAGAAACATCTTACAAAAACTCTCCAGATTATTGACTTTTTAAAGTTTTTCTAGGAAACGTTCTAGATGAATGCTTATTAGTCTTTGTCAGTATGTACTTTTCGCAAAGTGTCTCTGTGGCGCGATCGGTTAGTGTGTTCAGCTATTAATCAAAAGGTTGGTGGTTCAATCCCATCCAGGGACGTAATTGACCTTGTGATCAGATTTTGGTAATATTTAAGTAGACAAGTCAAAATTGCAAACCCCCTCTTATGGTGTAGGGTACCTGGCTTTCTCTGATGTAATCAGAGTTAGATTTGATTAAGTGATTTTATAAAAAAAAACAGCTAGGAAGCACAATTTAGCAGTGGGTTGCAGAGAAAAAGAAAAATGCTGGCAGAAAAATCCAATTGAGTGATTAAACAGCTCTTCATTTTCTGGCTTTATTTTTATGATAACAAATTTGTTCTCTGAAAAGTGTCCACAAAGCCAAGTATCTGATTAACATCTTTGTAGGGATGGTTTTTCACCTATTACTAAATTAAACTTGCTTCATTGAAAAGGCAGCAAGATGCATCCTCATTTCAATATCTACGGAAATAATACAGGTTGACACCAGGAAACATTAACGCCACTGCATCTTTGCTGTTTTCTCATGTGGAAGTCTGTTTAATGTGAAAACAAGGTGAAATCTAATTAGCACACAGGTAAGGAATTAAGAACATCTTTATTTAAGGGTGAAGATGTTTCTCACAAAATCGTTGCCCCAATGCATCATTGAAATTCAAGCTGGAAAGATGATTTTAATATATCACTTGTACATTTTGTATTGCTCTTCTGGTGACAATGTAGTTTGTTTTTGTCAATTACAATTTTAATAATCGGGTAAAGAAAATTAATAGGATTTTTGAAAGAAAACAATACTATTAAAACAAATTAAAATGGTAAAAGTTATTGTACTTTAAGTAAAAATAAAAGAGCAAAAATATCAATCCCAGTTTTGGATTACTTTAATTAACAAAAAAAAATGCATATAGCAGAGGATAGTTTCAATCTGCCTACCTCTGGGTTATGGACACAGCTTGCTTCCATTACAGTACTCTGCTGCACATGTAAGTGCAAGAGATCCTGAAGCACTCACTCATCATGGGAAAGTACCAATGTGTTTCTTCATTGGTTGATGGAAGAAACATCTTACAAAAACTCTCCACATTATTGACTTTTTAAAATGTTTCTAGGAATCATTCTAGATGAATGCTTATTAGCCTTTGTCAGTAAGTACTTTTGCAAAGTGTCGCTGTGGCGCAATCAGTTAGTGTGTAAGGCTATTAACCAAAAGGTTGGTGGTTCAATCCCACCCAGGGACTTAATTGACCTTGTTATCAGATTTTGGTGATCTTTAAGTAGACAAGTCAAAATTTCAAACCCACTGTTATGGTGTAGGGTACCTGGCCTTCTCTGATGTTTAGATTTGATTCAGTGATTTTATAAAAACAGCTAGGAAGCACAATTTAGCAGTGGGTTGCAGAGAAAAAGAAATATGCTGGCAGAAAAATCCAATTGAGTGATTAAACTGCTCTTCATTTTCTGGCTTTATTTTTATACTAACAAATTTGTTCTCTGAAAAGTGTCCACAAAGCCAAGTCTCTGATTAACACCTTTGTAGGGATGGTTTTTCACCTATTACTAAATTAAACTTGCTTCATTGGAAAGGCAGCAAGATGCATCCTCATTTCAATGTCTACTGAAATAATACAGGTTGACACCAGGAAACATTAACGCCACTGCATCCTTGCTGCTTTCGCATGTGGAAGTCTGTTTAATGTGAAAACAAGGTGATATCTAATTAGCACACAGGTAAGGAATTAAGAAAATCTTTATTTAAGGGTGAAGATGTTTCTCACAAAATCGTTGCCCCAATGCATCATTGAAATTCAAGCTGGAAAGATGATTTTAATATATCACTTGTACATTTTGTATTGCTCTTCTGGTGACAATGTAGTTTGTTTTTGTCAATTACCATTTTAATAATCGGGTAAAGAAAATTAATTGGATTTTTGAAAGAAAACAATACTGTCAATATACTATTAAAACAAATTAAAATGGTAAAAGTTATTGTACTTTAAGTAAAAATAAAAGAGCAAAAATATCAATCCCAGTTTTGGATTACTTTAATTAACAAAAAAAAAATGCATATAGCAGAGGATAGTTTCAATCTGCCTACCTCTGGGTTATGGACCCAGCATGCTTCCATTACAGTACTCTGTTGCACATGTAAGTGCAAGAGGTCCTGAAGCACTCACTTATCATGGGAAAGTACCAATGTGTTTCTTCATTGGTTGATGGAAGAAACATCTTACAAAAACTCTCCACATTATTGACTTTTTAAAATGTTTCTAGGAATCGTTCTAGATGAATGCTTATTAGCCTTTGTCAGTATGTTCTTTTGCAAAGTGTTGTTTTGGCGCAATCAGTTAGTGTGTAAGGCTATTAACCAAAAGGTTGGTGGTTCAATCCCACCCAGGGACTTAATTGACCTTGTTATCAGATTTTGGTGATCTTTAAGTAGACAAGTCAAAATTTCAAACCCCCTGTTATGGTGTAGGGTACCTGGCCTTCTCTAATGTAATCAGAGTTAGATTTGATTCAGTGATTTTATAAAAACAGCTAGGAAGAACAATTTAGCAGTGGGTTGCAGAGAAAAAGAAATATGCTGGCAGAAAAATCCAATTGAGTGATTAAACAGCTCTTCATTTTCTGGCTTTATTTTTATACTAACAAATTTGTTCTCTGAAAAGTGTCCACAAAGCCAAGTCTCTGATTAACACCTTTGTAGGGATGGTTTTTCACCTATTACTAAATTAAACTTGCTTCATTGGAAAGGCAGCAAGATGGATCTTCATTTCAATGTCTACTGAAATAATACAGGTTGACACCAGGAAACATTAACGCCACTGCATCCTTGCTGCTTTCGCATGTGGAAGTCTGTTTAATGTGAAAACAAGGTGATATCTAATTAGCACACAGGTAAGGAATTAAGAAAATCTTTATTTAAGGGTGAAGATGTTTCTCACAAAATCGTTGCCCCAATGCATCATTGAAATTCAAGCTGGAAAGATGATTTTAATATATCACTTGTACATTTTGTATTGCTCTTCTGGTGACAATGTAGTTTGTTTTTGTCAATTACCATTTTAATAATCGGGTAAAGAAAATTAAGTGGATTTTTGAAAGAAAACAATACTGTCAATATACTATTAAAACAAATTAAAATGGTAAAAGTTATTGTACTTTAAGTAAAAATAAAAGAGCAAAAATATCAATCCCAGTTTTGGATTACTTTAATTAACAAAAAAAAATGCATATAGCAGAGGATAGTTTCAATCTGCCTACCTCTGGGTTACGGACCCAGCATGCTTCCATTACTGTACTCTGCTGCACATGTAAGTGCAAGAGGTCCTGAAGCACTCACTTATCATGGGAAAGTACCAATGTGTTTCTTCATTGGTTGATGGAAGAAACATCTTACAAAAACTCTCCACATTATTGACTTTTTAAAATGTTTCTAGGAATCGTTCTAGATGAATGCTTATTAGCCTTTGTCAGTATGTACTTTTGCTAAGTGTAGCTGTGGTGCAATCAGTTAGTGTGTAAGGCTATTAACCAAAAGGTTGGTTGTTCAATCCCACCCAGGGATTTAATTGACCTTGTTATCAGATTTTGGTGATCTTTAAGTAGACAAGTCAAAATTTCAAACCCCCTGTTATGGTGTAGGGTACCTGGCCTTCTCTGATGTAATCAGAGTTAGATTTGATTCAGTGATTTTATAAAAACAGCTAGGAAGCACAATTTGGCAGTGGGTTGCAGAGAAAAAGAAATATGCTGGCAGAAAAATCCAATTGAGTGTTTAAACAGCTCTTCATTTTCTGGCTTTATTTTTATGCTAACTAATTTGTTCTCTGAAAAGTGTCCACAAAGCCAAGTATCTGATTAACATATTTGTAGGGATGGTTTTTCACCTATTACTAAATTAAACTTGCTTCATTGGAAAGGCAGCAAGATGTATCCTCATTTCAATATCTACTGAAATAATACAGGTTGACACCAGGAAACATTAACGCCACTGCATCCTTGCTGCTTTCTCATGTGGAAGTCTGTTTAATGTGAAAACAAGGTGATATCTAATTAGCACACAGGTAAGGAATTAAGAAAATCTTTATTTAAGGGTGAAGATGTTTCTCACAAAATCGTTGCCCCAATGCATCATTGAAATTCAAGCTGGAAAGATGATTTTAATATATCACTTGTACATTTTGTATTGCTCTTATGGTGACAATGTAGTTTGTTTTTGTCAATTACCATTTTAATAATAGGGTAAAGAAAATTAAGTGGATTTTTGAAAGAAAACAATACTGTCAATATACTATTAAAACAAATTAAAATGGTAAAAGTTATTGTACTTTAAGTAAAAATAAAAGCGAAAATATCAATCCCAGTTTTGGATTACTTTAATGAACAAAAAAAAAAATTCATATAGCAAAGGATAGTTTCAATCTGCCTACCTCTGGGTTATGGGCCCAGCATGCTTCCATTGCAGTACTCTGCTGCACATGTAAGTGCAAGAGATCCTGAAGCACACACTCATCATGCGAAAGTACTAATGTGTTTCTTCATTGGTTGCTGGAAGAAACATCTTACAAAAACTCTCCAGATTATTGACTTTTTAAAGTTTTTCTAGGAAACGTTCTAGATGAATGCTTATTAGTCTTTGTCAGTATGTGCTTTTTGCAAAGTGTCGCTGTGGCGCAATCAGTTAGTGTGTATGGTTATTAACCAAAAGGTTGGTGGTTCAATCCCACCCAGGGACGTAATTGACCTTGTTATCAGATTTTGGTGATCTTTTAGTAGACAATTCAAAATTTCAAACACCCTGTTATGGTGTAGGGTACCTGGCCTTCTCTGATGTAATCAGAGTTAGATTTGATTCAGTGATTTTATAAAAACAGCTAGGAAGCACAATTTAGCAGTGGGTTGCAGAGAAAAAGAAATATGCTGGCAAAAAAATCCAATTGAGTGATTAAACAGCTCTTCATTTTCTGGCTTTATTTTTATGCTAACAAATTTGTTCTCTGAAAAGTGTCCACAAAGCCAAGTCTCTGATTAACACCTTTGTAGGGATGGTTTTTCACCTATTACTAAATTAAACTTGCTTCATTGGAAAGGCAGCAAGATGCATCCTCATTTTAATGTCTACTGAAATAATACAGGTTGACACCAGGAAACATTAACGCCACTGCATCCTTGCTGCTTTCGCATGTGGAAGTCTGTTTAATGTGAAAACAAGGTGATATCTAATTAGCACACAGGTAAGGAATTAAGAAAATCTTTATTTAAGGGTGAAGGTGTTTCTCACAAAATCGTTGCCCCAATGCATCATTGAAATTCAAGCTGGAAAGATGATTTTAATATATCACTTGTACATTTTGTATTGCTCTTCTGGTGACAATGTAGTTTGTTTTTGTCAATTACCATTTTAATAATAGGGTAAAGAAAATTAAGTGGATTTTTGAAAGAAAACAATACTGTCAATATACTATTAAAACCAGTGGCGTAAGTTCGTCCCAGTCGCCCGGAGGCATGATACATTTTGGTGCCCCCCTACACATACACACACATACCATATGTAGCTGTCCCGCACCCAGGGTGAACAGTAGAAGGGTGCTCAGGTACCTTTCCCAATAGTAATATAGATACACATAGAAAGTGGACGCACTCCAAGTCAGTCATTACAATAAAACAGACACCAGCATACCATTATAGTACACCTACAGTGCTCCCTCACCCACCAGGTCTCCATGGAGATGCTTTGGCGCATCGGTGTGCCAATATAATTAGTGTTCACTGTAGTATTTTTTTTTTAGGGCAGGGTGCTGATCACGGGGAGGGCACATTTTTCATTCGTGAGGGTAAATTTTTAAGTTAAATGGGCAAACTTAGGTACATACTATAATGCTTGGTGCTCCCATTCCTATGGGCAAAACATGGACAGTGCGCACCGAAGGTGCGCAGCGAAAATCTAGGGGCGTTGTTTCGTGGGGAAGGGGCGTGGCCACATAATAGTGTAAATTCACATTACACCACACGGTAGTGCCCCTAATACACATTGCACCAGTTAGAACCTCCTATACACACTGCGCCAGGTAGAGGCTAGAGCACGTTATACATATTGCGCCAGATAGAGCACATTATACACATTGCGCCAGATAGAGCACATTATACACATTGCGCCAGATAGAGCACATTATACATATTGCGCCAGATAGAGCACATTATACACATTGCGTCAGGTAGGGAGCACTGAAGCACATTGCACCAGGTAGAGAGCACTGAGGAACACTGCACCAGGTAGAGAGCACTGAGGCACACTGCACCAGGTAGAGAGCACTGAGGCACACTGCACCAGGTAGAGAGCACTGAGGCACACTGCACCAGGTAGAGAGCACTGAGGCACACTGCACCAGGTAGAGAGCACTGAGGCACACTGCACCAGGTAGAGAGCACTGAGGCACACTGCACCAGGTAGAGAGCACTGAGGCACACTGCACCAGGTAGGGAGCACTGAGGCACACTGCACCAGGTAGAGAGCACTGAGGCACACTGCACCAGGTAGAGAGCACTGAGGCACACTGCACCAGGTAGGGAGCACTCAGGCACACTGCACCAGGTAGGGAGCACTCAGGCACACTGCACCAGGTAGGGAGCACTCAGGCACACTGCACCAGGTAGGGAGCACTGAGGCACACTGCACCAGGTAGAGAGCACTGAGGCACACTGCACCAGGTAGGGAGCACTGAGGCACACTGCACCAGGTAGGGAGCACTCAGGCACACTGCACCAGGTAGGGAGCACTCAGGCACACTGCACCAGGTAGGGAGCACTCATGCACACTGCACCAGGTAGGGAGCACTAATGGCACACTGCACCAGGTAGGGAGCACTGAGGCACACTGCACCAGGTAGAGCACTGAGGCACACTGCACCAGGTAGAGAGCACTGAGGCACACTGCACCAGGTAGAAAGCACTGAGATTAATGTTTACAGCTGCAAAATACTTACAAGGTTAATTTAGCCCAGGGGGACTCTCATGTACGTACCGGGTCCGGCGGCGCACGGCTGGATCCGGCGACGTGGCGGGGTCCGGCAGGCAGCAAACGGCGGGGCGGCAGGGCGCACAAAAACGGGCAGGGCGGGATTCAGCTGTCTAAAAAAGGGGCAGACACCTAGCGTGAACACTAGATATATATTAAAAAAAAGACAAACGCCTCATTCACTTAAACACACGTCTCACTTAAACACACACGCCTCTCACTTACATACACCTCTCACTTACACACACCTCTCACACACGTGCCTCTCACTTACACACACCTCTCACATACACATGCCTCTCACATACACGTGCCTCTCATATACACATGCCTCTCACTTACATACACATGCCTCTCACTTATAGGCCCTACACACATAGCGATTTCACTGCACGATATGAACGATCTTGTTCATTAATGAACGAGATAACGTTCATATCGTGCAGTGTGGAGTCCCCAGCGATGAACGATGCGCGACCCCGCGCTCGTTCATCGCTGGGGCCATGTCGGCTGTGCATGCCGGCCAATATGGACGAGATCGTCCATATTTGCCTGCAAGTCTACGGAGCCGGGTGACGGGGGGAGTGAAGAAACTTCACTCCCCCCGTCACTGCCCCCCCGCCGCTGGGTCGCTCGTCGGCCGTCGGGCACCTCGGCGGCGCATCGCCGAGTGTGTAGGGCCCCTTACATACACATGCCTCTCACACACACACACATGCCTCTCACTTACATACACATGCCTCCCACTTACATACACATGCCTCTCTCACACACACACACACACACACACACACACACATGCCTCTCACTTACATACACATGCCTCCCACTTACATACACATACATGCCTCTCACACACATGCCACTCTCACACACATCACACACACACATGCCTCTTTTACTTGAATGTACAACTTTCCTTAAAAACACACACACCTCACTTAAAAACAAGCACACACAAAACACAGTACTTCCCCCCAAATACACCTCTCCCCCACCCCCCACACAGTGCCTACCTTTGGCTATCATCCAGAGCATGGAGGAGCAGAGAGTTCTGAGCTTCCCTCGGCTGGCTTACTAAGGGCCCGGGAGGAGCTGTGCTCTGGAGCTCCCCCTAGCTGCAGCCAGTGCCATCTCTCTCTACAGGAGGCAGCTTCCGTGTCACTGACACAGCTCCTCCATCTGCAATAGCAGCGCAGTTCTCAGGCTGCGGGAGACAGTGGAGGAGATGCGCCCCCTTGTGGCCAGGAGCCCGGCGGCAGCCGACTCCACTGCCTCCCACAGTTCCGCCCCTGATTAAAACAAATTAAAATGGTAAAAGTTATTGTACTTTAAGTAAAAATAAAAGAGCAAAAATATCAATCCCAGTTTTGGATTACTTTAATTAACAAAAAAAATGCATATAGCAGAGGATAGTTTCAATCTGCCTACCTCTGGGTTATGGGCCCAGCATTTTTCCATTGCAGTACTCTGCTGCACATGTAAGTGCAAGAGATCCTGAAGCACTCACTCATCATGGGAAAGTACCAATGTGTTTCTTCGTTGGTTGATGGAAGAAACATCTTACAAAAACTCTCCAGATTATTGACTTTTTAAAGTTTTTCTAGGAAACGTTCTAGATGAATGCTTATTAGCCTTTGTCAGTATGTACGTTTTTAAAGTGTCTCTGTGGCGCAATCTGTTAGTGTGTTTGGTTATTAATCAAAGGGTTGGTGGTTCAATCCCACCCAGGGATGTAATTGACCTTGTTATCAGATTTTGGTGATCTTTAAGTAGACAAGTCAAAATTTCAAACCCCCTTCTTATGGTGTAGGGTACCTGGCCTACTCTGATGTAATCAGAGTTAGATTTGAATCAGTGATTTTATAAAAAAAACAGCTAGGAAGCACAATTTAGCAGTGGGTTGCAGAGAAAAAGAAATATGCTGGCAGAAAAATCCAATTGAGTGATTAAACAGCTCTTCATTTTCTGGCTTTATTTTTATGCTAACGAATTTGTTCTCTGAAAAGTGTCCACAAAGCCAAGTATCTGATTAACATATTTGTAGGGATGGTTTTTCACCTATTACTAAATTAAACTTGCTTCATTGGAAAGGCAGCAAGATGCATCCTCATTTCAATATCTACTGAAATAATACAGGTTGACACCAGGAAACATTAACGCCACTGCATCCTTGCTGCTTTCTCATGTGGAAGTCTGTTTAATGTGAAAACAAGGTGATATCTAATTAGCACACAGGTAAGGAATTAAGAAAATCTTTATTTAAAGGTGAAGATGTTTCTCACAAAATCGTTGCCCCAATGCATCATTGAAATTCAAGCTGGAAAGATGATTTTAATATATCACTTGTACATTTTGTATTGCTCTTCTGGTGACAATGTAGTTTGTTTTTGTCAATTACCATTTTAATAATCGGGTAAAGAAAATTAATTGGATTTTTGAAAGAAAACAATACTGTCAATATACTATTAAAACAAATTAAAATGGTAAAAGTTATTGTACTTTAAGTAAAAATAAAAGCTAAAATATCAATCCCAGTTTTGGATTACTTTAATGAACAAAAAAAAAATGCATATAGCAAAGGATAGTTTCAATCTGCCTACCTCTGGGTTATGGGCCCACCATGCTTCCATTGCAGTACTCTGCTGCACATGTAAGTGCAAGAGATCCTGAAGCACTCACTCATCATGCGAAAGTAACAATGTGTTTCTTCATTGGTTGCTGGAAGAAACATCTTACAAAAACTCTCCAGATTATTGACTTTTTAAAGTTTTTCTAGGAAACGTTCTAGATGAATGCTTATTAGTCTTTGTCAGTGTGTACTTTTTGCAAAGTGTCTCTGTGGCGCAATCGGTTAGTGTGTTCAGCTATTAATCAAAAGGTTGGTGGTTCAATCCCATCCAGGGACGTAATTGACCTTGTGATCAGATTTTGGTAATATTTAAGTAGACAAGTCAAAATTGCAAACCCTCTCTTATGGTGTAGGGTACCTGGCCTTCTCTGATGTAATCAGAGTTAGATTTGATTAAGTGATTTTATAAAAAAAACAGCTAGGAAGCACAATTTAGCAGTGGGTTGCAGAGAAAAAGAAAAATGCTGGCAGAAAAATCCAATTGAGTGATTAAACAGCTCTTAATTTTCTGGCTTTATTTTTATGATAACAAATTTGTTCTCTGAAAAGTGTCCACAAAGCCAAGTATCTGATTAACATCTTTGTAGGGATGGTTTTTCACCTATTACTAAATTAAACTTGCTTCATTGGAAAGGCAGCAAGATGCATCCTCATTTCAATATCTACGGAAATAATACAGGTTGACACCAGGAAACATTAACGCCACTGCATCTTTGCTGTTTTCTCATGTGGAAGTCTGTTTAATGTGAAAACAAGGTGATATCTAATTAGCACACAGGTAAGGAATTAAGAACATATTTATTTAAGGGTGAAGATGTTTCTCACAAAATCGTTGCCCCAATGCATCATTGAAATTCAAGCTGGAAAGATGATTTTAATATATCACTTGTACATTTTGTATTGCTCTTCTGGTGACAATGTAGTTTGTTTTTGTCAATTACCATTTTAATAATCGGGTAAAGAAAATTAATAGGATTTTTGAAAGAAAACAATACTATTAAAACAAATTAAAATGGTAAAAGTTATTGTACTTTAAGTAAAAATAAAAGAGCAAAAATATCAATCCCAGTTTTGGATTACTTTAATTAACAAAAAAAATGCATATAGCAGAGGATAGTTTCAATCTGCCTACCTCTGGGTTATGGACCCAGCATGCTTCCATTACAGTACTCTGCTGCACATGTAAGTGCAAGAGATCCTGAAGCACTCACTCATCATGGGAAAGTACCAATGTGTTTCTTCATTGGTTGATGGAAGAAACATCTTACAAAAACTCTCCACATTATTGACTTTTTAAAATGTTTCTAGGAATCATTCTAGATGAATGCTTATTAGCCTTTGTCAGTAAGTACTTTCGCAAAGTGTCGCTGTGGCGCAATCAGTTAGTGTGTAAGGCTATTAACCAAAAGGTTGGTGAATCAATCCCACCCAGGGACTTAATTGACCTAGTTATCAGATTTTGGTGATCTTTAAGTAGACAAGTCAAAATTTCAAACCCACTGTTATGGTGTAGGGTACTTGGCCTTCTCTGATGTTTAGATTTGATTCAGTGATTTTATAAAAACAGCTAGGAAGCACAATTTAGCAGTGGGTTGCAGAGAAAAAGAAATATGCTGGCAGAAAAATCCAATTGAGTGATTAAACAGCTCTTCATTTTCTGGCTTTATTTTTATACTAACAAATTTGTTCTCTGAAAAGTGTCCACAAAGCCAAGTCTCTGATTAACACCTTTGTAGGGATGGTTTTTCACCTATTACTAAATTAAACTTGCTTCATTGGAAAGGCAGCAAGATGCATCCTCATTTCAATGTCTACTGAAATAATACAGGTTGACACCAGGAAACATTAACGCCACTGCATCCTTGCTGCTTTCGCATGTGGAAGTCTGTTTAATGTGAAAACAAGGTGATATCTAATTAGCACACAGGTAAGGAATTAAGAAAATCTTTATTTAAGGGTGAAGATCTTTCTCACAAAATCGTTGCCCCAATGCATCATTGAAATTCAAGCTGGAAAGATGATTTTAATATATCACTTGTACATTTTGTATTGCTCTTCTGGTGACAATGTAGTTTGTTTTTGTCAATTACCATTTTAATAATCGGGTAAAGAAAATTAATTGGATTTTTGAAAGAAAACAATACTGTCAATATACTATTAAAACTAATTAAAATGGTAAAAGTTATTGTACTTTAAGTAAAAATAAAAGAGCAAAAATATCAATCCCAGTTTTGGATTACTTTAATTAACAAAAAAAATGCATATAGCAGAGGATAGTTTCAATCTGCCTACCTCTGGGTTATGGACCCAGCATGCTTCCATTACAGTACTCTGCTGCACATGTAAGTGCAAGAGATCCTGAAGCACTCACTCATCATGGGAAAGTACCAATGTGTTTCTTCATTGGTTGATGGAAGAAACATCTTACAAAAACTCTCCACATTATTGACTTTTTAAAATGTTTCTAGGAATCGTTCTAGATGAATGCTTATTAGCCTTTGTCAGTATGTTCTTTTGCAAAGTGTCGTTTTGGCGCAATCAGTTAGTGTGTAAGGCTATTAACCAAAAGGTTGGTGGTTCAATCCCACCCAGGGACTTAATTGACCTTGTTATCAGATTTTGGTGATCTTTAAGTAGACAAGTCAAAATTTCAAACCCCCTGTTATGGTGTAGGGTACCTGGCCTTCTCTAATGTAATCAGAGTTAGATTTGATTCAGTGATTTTATAAAAACAGCTAGGAAGAACAATTTAGCAGTGGGTTGCAGAGAAAAAGAAATATGCTGGCAGAAAAATCCAATTGAGTGATTAAACAGCTCTTCATTTTCTGGCTTTATTTTTATACTAACAAATTTGTTCTCTGAAAAGTGTCCACAAAGCCAAGTCTCTGATTAACACCTTTGTAGGGATGGTTTTTCACCTATTACTAAATTAAACTTGCTTCATTGGAAAGGCAGCAAGATGCATCTTCATTTCAATGTCTACTGAAATAATACAGGTTGACCCCAGGAAACATTAACGCCACTGCATCCTTGCTGCTTTCGCATGTGGAAGTCTGTTTAATGTGAAAACAAGGTGATATCTAATTAGCACACAGGTAAGGAATTAAGAAAATCTTTATTTAAGGGTGAAGATGTTTCTCACAAAATCGTTGCCCCAATGCATCATTGAAATTCAAGCTGGAAAGATGATTTTAATATATCACTTGTACATTTTGTTTTGCTCTTCTGGTGACAATGTAGTTTGTTTTTGTCAATTACCATTTTAATAATCGGGTAAAGAAAATTAAGTAGATTTTTGAAAGAAAACAATACTGTCAATATACTATTAAAACAAATTAAAATGGTAAAAGTTATTGTACTTTAAGTAAAAATAAAAGAGCAAAAATATCAATCCCAGTTTTGGATTACTTTAATTAACAAAAAAAAATGCATATAGCAGAGGATAGTTTCAATCTGCCTACCTCTGGGTTATGGACCCAGCATGCTTCCATTACAGTACTCTGCTGCACATGTAAGTGCAAGAGGTCCTGAAGCACTCACTTATCATGGGAAAGTACCAATGTGTTTCTTCATTGGTTGATGGAAGAAACATCTTACAAAAACTCTCCACATTATTGACTTTTTAAAATGTTTCTAGGAATCGTTCTAGATGAATGCTTATTAGCCTTTGTCAGTATGTACTTTTGCTAAGTGTAGCTGTGGCGCAATCAGTTAGTGTGTAAGGCTATTAACCAAAAGGTTGGTTGTTTAATCCCACCCAGGTATTTAATTGACCTTGTTATCAGATTTTGGTGATCTTTAAGTAGACAAGTCAAAATTTCAAACCCCCTGTTATGGTGTAGGGTACCTGGCCTTCTCTGATGTAATCAGAGTTAGATTTGATTCAGTGATTTTATAAAAACAGCTAGGAAGCACAATTTGGCAGTGGGTTGCAGAGAAAAAGAAATATGCTGGCAGAAAAATCCAATTGAGTGATTAAACAGCTCTTCATTTTCTGGCTTTATTTTTATGCTAACTAATTTGTTCTCTGAAAAGTGTCCACAAAGCCAAGTATCTGATTAACATATTTGTAGGGATGGTTTTTCACCTATTACTAAATTAAACTTGCTTCATTGGAAAGGCAGCAAGATGCATCCTCATTTCAATATCTACTGAAATAATACAGGTTGACACCAGGAAACATTAACGCCACTGCATCCTTGCTGCTTTCTCATGTGGAAGTCTGTTTAATGTGAAAACAAGGTGATATCTAATTAGCACACAGGTAAGGAATTAAGAAAATCTTTATTTAAAGGTGAAGATGTTTCTCACAAAATCGTTGCCCCAATGCATCATTGAAATTCAAGCTGGAAAGATGATTTTAATATATCACTTGTACATTTTGTATTGCTCTTCTGGTGACAATGTAGTTTGTTTTTGTCAATTACCATTTTAATAATCGGGTAAAGAAAATTAATTGGATTTTTGAAAGAAAACAATACTGTCAATATACTATTAAAACAAATTAAAATGTTAAAAGTTATTGTACTTTAAGTAAAAATAAAAGCTAAAATATCAATCCCAGTTTTGGATTACTTTAATGAACAAAAAAAAAATGCATATAGCAAAGGATAGTTTCAATCTGCCTACCTCTGGGTTATGGGCCCACCATGCTTCCATTGCAGTACTCTGCTGCACATGTAAGTGCAAGAGATCCTGAAGCACTCACTCATCATGCGAAAGTAACAATGTGTTTCTTCATTGGTTGCTGGAAGAAACATCTTACAAAAACTCTCCAGATTATTGACTTTTTAAAGTTTTTCTAGGAAACGTTCTAGATGAATGCTTATTAGTCTTTGTCAGTGTGTACTTTTCGCAAAGTGTCTCTGTGGCGCAATCGGTTAGTGTGTTCAGCTATTAATCAAAAGGTTGGTGGTTCAATCCCATCCAGGGACGTAATTGACCTTGTGATCAGATTTTGGTAATATTTAAGTAGACAAGTCAAAATTGCAAACCCTCTCTTATGGTGTAGGGTACCTGGCCTTCTCTGATGTAATCAGAGTTAGATTTGATTAAGTGATTTTATAAAAAAAACAGCTAGGAAGCACAATTTAGCAGTGGGTTGCAGAGAAAAAGAAAAATGCTGGCAGAAAAATCCAATTGAGTGATTAAACAGCTCTTCATTTTCTGGCTTTATTTTTATGATAACAAATTTGTTCTCTGAAAAGTGTCCACAAAGCCAAGTATCTGATTAACATCTTTGTAGGGATGGTTTTTCACCTATTACTAAATTAAACTTGCTTCATTGGAAAGGCAGCAAGATGCATCCTCATTTCAATATCTACGGAAATAATACAGGTTGACACCAGGAAACATTAACGCCACTGCATCTTTGCTGTTTTCTCATGTGGAAGTCTGTTTAATGTGAAAACAAGGTGATATCTAATTAGCACACAGGTAAGGAATTAAGAACATCTTTATTTAAGGGTGAAGATGTTTCTCACAAAATCGTTGCCCCAATGCATCATTGAAATTCAAGCTGGAAAGATGATTTTAATATATCACTTGTACATTTTGTATTGCTCTTCTGGTGACAATGTAGTTTGTTTTTGTCAATTACCATTTTAATAATCGGGTAAAGAAAATTAATAGGATTTTTGAAAGAAAACAATACTATTAAAACAAATTAAAATGGTAAAAGTTATTGTACTTTAAGTAAAAATAAAAGAGCAAAAATATCAATCCCAGTTTTGGATTACTTTAATTAACAAAAAAAAATGCATATAGCAGAGGATAGTTTCAATCTGCCTACCTCTGGGTTATGGACCCAGCATGCTTCCATTACAGTACTCTGCTGCACATGTAAGTGCAAGAGATCCTGAAGCACTCACTCATCATGGGAAAGTACCAATGTGTTTCTTCATTGGTTGATGGAAGAAACATCTTACAAAAACTCTCCACATTATTGACTTTTTAAAATGTTTCTAGGAATCATTCTAGATGAATGCTTATTAGCCTTTGTCAGTAAGTACTTTCGCAAAGTGTCGCTGTGGCGCAATCAGTTAGTGTGTAAGGCTATTAACCAAAAGGTTGGTGGATCAATCCCACCCAGGGACTTAATTGACCTTGTTATCAGATTTTGGTGATCTTTAAGTAGACAAGTCAAAATTTCAAACCCACTGTTATGGTGTAGGGTACCTGGCCTTCTCTGATGTTTAGATTTGATTCAGTGATTTTATAAAAACAGCTAGGAAGCACAATTTAGCAGTGGGTTGCAGAGAAAAAGAAATATGCTGGCAGAAAAATCCAATTGAGTGATTAAACAGCTCTTCATTTTCTGGCTTTATTTTTATACTAACAAATTTGTTCTCTGAAAAGTGTCCACAAAGCCAAGTCTCTGATTAACACCTTTGTAGGGATGGTTTTTCACCTATTACTAAATTAAACTTGCTTCATTGGAAAGGCAGCAAGATGCATCCTCATTTCAATGTCTACTGAAATAATACAGGTTGACACCAGGAAACATTAACGCCACTGCATCCTTGCTGCTTTCGCATGTGGAAGTCTGTTTAATGTGAAAACAAGGTGATATCTAATTAGCACACAGGTAAGGAATTAAGAAAATCTTTATTTAAGGGTGAAGATCTTTCTCACAAAATCGTTGCCCCAATGCATCATTGAAATTCAAGCTGGAAAGATGATTATAATATATCACTTGTACATTTTGTATTGCTCTTCTGGTGACAATGTAGTTTGTTTTTGTCAATTACCATTTTAATAATCGGGTAAAGAAAATTAATTGGATTTTTGAAAGAAAACAATACTGTCAATATACTATTAAAACAAATTAAAATGGTAAAAGTTATTGTACTTTAAGTAAAAATAAAAGAGCAAAAATATCAATCCCAGTTTTGGATTACTTTAATTAACAAAAAAAAATGCATATAGCAGAGGATAGTTTCAATCTGCCTACCTCTGGGTTATGGACCCAGCATGCTTCCATTACAGTACTCTGCTGCACATGTAAGTGCAAGAGATCCTGAAGCACTCACTCATCATGGGAAAGTACCAATGTGTTTCTTCATTGGTTGATGGAAGAAACATCTTACAAAAACTCTCCACATTATTGACTTTTTAAAATGTTTCTAGGAATCGTTCTAGATGAATGCTTATTAGCCTTTGTCAGTATGTCCTTTTGCAAAGTGTCGTTTTGGCGCAATCAGTTAGTGTGTAAGGCTATTAACCAAAAGGTTGGTGGTTCAATCCCACCCAGGGACTTAATTGACCTTGTTATCAGATTTTGGTGATCTTTAAGTAGACAAGTCAAAATTTCAAACCCCCTGTTATGGTGTAGGGTACCTGGCCTTCTCTAATGTAATCAGAGTTAGATTTGATTCAGTGATTTTATAAAAACAGCTAGGAAGAACAATTTAGCAGTGGGTTGCAGAGAAAAAGAAATATGCTGGCAGAAAAATCCAATTGAGTGATTAAACAGCTCTTCATTTTCTGGCTTTATTTTTATACTAACAAATTTGTTCTCTAAAAAGTGTCCACAAAGCCAAGTCTCTGATTAACACCTTTGTAGGGATGGTTTTTCACCTATTACTAAATTAAACTTGCTTCATTGGAAAGGCAGCAAGATGCATCTTCATTTCAATGTCTACTGAAATAATACAGGTTGACACCAGGAAACATTAACGCCACTGCATCCTTGCTGCTTTCGCATGTGGAAGTCTGTTTAATGTGAAAACAAGGTGATATCTAATTAGCACACAGGTAAGGAATTAAGAAAATCTTTATTTAAGGGTGAAGATGTTTCTCACAAAATCGTTGCCCCAATGCATCATTGAAATTCAAGCTGGAAAGATGATTTTAATATATCACTTGTACATTTTGTATTGCTCTTCTGGTGACAATGTAGTTTGTTTTTGTCAATTACCATTTTAATAATCGGGTAAAGAAAATTAATAGGATTTTTGAAAGAAAACAATACTATTAAAACAAATTAAAATGGTAAAAGTTATTGTACTTTAAGTAAAAATAAAAGAGCAAAAATATCAATCCCAGTTTTGGATTACTTTAATTAACAAAAAAAATGCATATAGCAGAGGATAGTTTCAATCTGCCTACCTCTGGGTTATGGACCCAGCATGCTTCCATTACAGTACTCTGCTGCACATGTAAGTGCAAGAGATCCTGAAGCACTCACTCATCATGGGAAAGTACCAATGTGTTTCTTCATTGGTTGATGGAAGAAACATCTTACAAAAACTCTCTACATTATTGACTTTTTAAAATGTTTCTAGGAATCATTCTAGATGAATGCTTATTAGCCTTTGTCAGTAAGTACTTTCGCAAAGTGTCGCTGTGGCGCAATCAGTTAGTGTGTAAGGCTATTAACCAAAAGGTTGGTGGATCAATCCCACCCAGGGACTTAATTGACCTTGTTATCAGATTTTGGTGATCTTTAAGTAGACAAGTCAAAATTTCAAACCCACTGTTATGGTGTAGGGTACCTGGCCTTCTCTGATGTTTAGATTTGATTCAGTGATTTTATAAAAACAGCTAGGAAGCACAATTTAGCAGTGGGTTGCAGAGAAAAAGAAATATGCTGGCAGAAAAATCCAATTGAGTGATTAAACAGCTCTTCATTTTCTGGCTTTATTTTTATACTAACAAATTTGTTCTCTGAAAAGTGTCCACAAAGCCAAGTCTCTGATTAACACCTTTGTAGGGATGGTTTTTCACCTATTACTAAATTAAACTTGCTTCATTGGAAAGGCAGCAAGATGCATCCTCATTTCAATGTCTACTGAAATAATACAGGTTGACACCAGGAAACATTAACGCCACTGCATCCTTGCTGCTTTCGCATGTGGAAGTCTGTTTAATGTGAAAACAAGGTGATATCTAATTAGCACACAGGTAAGGAATTAAGAAAATCTTTATTTAAGGGTGAAGATCTTTCTCACAAAATCGTTGCCCCAATGCATCATTGAAATTCAAGCTGGAAAGATGATTTTAATATATCACTTGTACATTTTGTATTGCTCTTCTGGTGACAATGTAGTTTGTTTTTGTCAATTACCATTTTAATAATCGGGTAAAGAAAATTAATTGGATTTTTGAAAGAAAACAATACTGTCAATATACTATTAAAACAAATTAAAATGGTAAAAGTTATTGTACTTTAAGTAAAAATAAAAGAGCAAAAATATCAATCCCAGTTTTGGATTACTTTAATTAACAAAAAAAAATGCATATAGCAGAGGATAGTTTCAATCTGCCTACCTCTGGGTTATGGACCCAGCATGCTTCCATTACAGTACTCTGCTGCACATGTAAGTGCAAGAGATCCTGAAGCACTCACTCATCATGGGAAAGTACCAATGTGTTTCTTCATTGGTTGATGGAAGAAACATCTTACAAAAACTCTCCACATTATTGACTTTTTAAAATGTTTCTAGGAATCGTTCTAGATGAATGCTTATTAGCCTTTGTCAGTATGTTCTTTTGCAAAGTGTCGTTTTGGCGCAATCAGTTAGTGTGTAAGGCTATTAACCAAAAGGTTGGTGGTTCAATCCCACCCAGGGACTTAATTGACCTTGTTATCAGATTTTGGTGATCTTTAAGTAGACAAGTCAAAATTTCAAACCCCCTGTTATGGTGTAGGGTACCTGGCCTTCTCTAATGTAATCAGAGTTAGATTTGATTCAGTGATTTTATAAAAACAGCTAGGAAGAACAATTTAGCAGTGGGTTGCAGAGAAAAAGAAATATGCTGGCAGAAAAATCCAATTGAGTGATTAAACAGCTCTTCATTTTCTGGCTTTATTTTTATACTAACAAATTTGTTCTCTGAAAAGTGTCCACAAAGCCAAGTCTCTGATTAACACCTTTGTAGGGATGGTTTTTCACCTATTACTAAATTAAACTTGCTTCATTGGAAAGGCAGCAAGATGCATCTTCATTTCAATGTCTACTGAAATAATACAGGTTGACACCAGGAAACATTAACGCCACTGCATCCTTGCTGCTTTCGCATGTGGAAGTCTGTTTAATGTGAAAACAAGGTGATATCTAATTAGCACACAGGTAAGGAATTAAGAAAATCTTTATTTAAGGGTGAAGATGTTTCTCACAAAATCGTTGCCCCAATGCATCATTGAAATTCAAGCTGGAAAGATGATTTTAATATATCACTTGTACATTTTGTATTGCTCTTCTGGTGACAATGTAGTTTGTTTTTGTCAATTACCATTTTAATAATCGGGTAAAGAAAATTAAGTGGATTTTTGAAAGAAAACAATACTGTCAATATACTATTAAAACAAATTAAAATGGTAAAAGTTATTGTACTTTAAGTAAAAATAAAAGAGCAAAAATATCAATCCCAGTTTTGGATTACTTTAATTAACAAAAAAAAAATGCATATAGCAGAGGATAGTTTCAATCTGCCTACCTCTGGGTTATGGACCCAGCATGCTTCCATTACAGTACTCTGCTGCACATGTAAGTGCAAGAGGTCCTGAAGCACTCACTTATCATGGGAAAGTACCAATGTGTTTCTTCATTGGTTGATGGAAGAAACATCTTACAAAAACTCTCCACATTATTGACTTTTTAAAATGTTTCTAGGAATCGTTCTAGATGAATGCTTATTAGCCTTTGTCAGTATGTACTTTTGCTAAGTGTAGCTGTGGCGCAATCAGTTAGTGTGTAAGGCTATTAACCAAAAGGTTGGTTGTTTAATCCCACCCAGGGATTTAATTGACCTTGTTATCAGATTTTGGTGATCTTTAAGTAGACAAGTCAAAATTTCAAACCCCCTGTTATGGTGTAGGGTACCTGGCCTTCTCTGATGTAATCAGAGTTAGATTTGATTCAGTGATTTTATAAAAACAGCTAGGAAGCACAATTTGGCAGTGGGTTGCAGAGAAAAAGAAATATGCTGGCAGAAAAATCCAATTGAGTGATTAAACAGCTCTTCATTTTCTGGCTTTATTTTTATGCTAACTAATTTGTTCTCTGAAAAGTGTCCACAAAGCCAAGTATCTGATTAACATATTTGTAGGGATGGTTTTTCACCTATTACTAAATTAAACTTGCTTCATTGGAAAGGCAGCAAGATGCATCCTCATTTCAATATCTACTGAAATAATACAGGTTGACACCAGGAAACATTAACGCCACTGCATCCTTGCTGCTTTCTCATGTGGAAGTCTGTTTAATGTGAAAACAAGGTGATATCTAATTAGCACACAGGTAAGGAATTAAGAAAATCTTTATTTAAGGGTGAAGATGTTTCTCACAAAATCGTTGCCCCAATGCATCATTGAAATTCAAGCTGGAAAGATGATTTTAATATATCACTTGTACATTTTGTATTGCTCTTATGGTGACAATGTAGTTTGTTTTTGTCAATTACCATTTTAATAATAGGGTAAAGAAAATTAAGTGGATTTTTGAAAGAAAACAATACTGTCAATATACTCTTAAAACAAATTAAAATGGTAAAAGTTATTGTACTTTAAGTAAAAATAAAAGCTAAAATATCAATCCCAGTTTTGGATTACTTTAATGAACAAAAAAAAAATTCATATAGCAAAGGATAGTTTCAATCTGCCTACCTCTGGGTTATGGGCCCAGCATGCTTCCATTGCAGTACTCTGCTGCACATGTAAGTGCAAGAGATCCTGAAGCACTCACTCATCATGCGAAAGTACTAATGTGTTTCTTCATTGGTTGCTGGAAGAAACATCTTACAAAAACTCTCCAGATTATTGACTTTTTAAAGTTTTTCTAGGAAACGTTCTAGATGAATGCTTATTAGTCTTTGTCAGTATGTGCTTTTTGCAAAGTGTCTCTGTGGCGCAATCGGTTAGTGTGTTCAGCTATTTATCAAAAGGTTGGTGGTTCAATCCCACCCAGGGACGTAATTGACCTTGTGATCACATTTTGGTGATATTTAAGTAGACAAGTCAAAATTGCAAACCCCCTCTTATGGTATAGGGTACCTGGCCTTCTCTGATGTAATCAGAGTTAGATTTGATTAAGTGATTTTATAAAAAAAACAGCTAGGAAGCACAATTTAGCAGTGGGTTGCAGAGAAAAAGAAAAATGCTGGCAGAAAAATCCAATTGAGTGATTAAACAGCTCTTCATTTTCTGGCTTTCTGCAGTTGTTGTCCCCAGATGAGAGTTCCCTTGTGCTGCCTCAGTTGAATCTCCTTTACTTGAGAGAGATGTGCCTGAGCAGCGGCCCTCCCCAGCCCTATCCCAAATCATACTTATTTTGCATAGGAGATACCATGGTCATGAAGATTGTTCTCCCAGGGTTAGGTTCATTCATTGCATTCTGGGTATGCTGACCCCTGTGATTTCCCCAAATGTGGGAAACTCAACTGCATTATTTGTGGTAGTGGGGGACTGTGTTTGTGCTTTCCTCTGGTCAGCTCGGGTAAAAGTCAGATTTCTTTGTCTCAGATCTTCCTCTAGCCTTGTTCTTCTTTCGAGAGTTCCCTTGTGCTGCCTCAGTTGGATCTCCTTCACTTGACAGGGGGGTGCCCGAGCAGCGACCCTCCCCAGCTCTAGCCCAACTCCTACTTACCTGCCAGGTGAGATACTATGATCATGAAGATGCTTCTCCCAGGGCAAGGCTCACCCATTGCACTCTGGGTGTGCTGCCCCTGCGATTTCCCCAAATGTGGGAAACTTGACTGCATAATTTGTGTTTCCCCTGGTCGGCTCTCATATAATTCAGATTTCTTTGTCTCAGGTCTCTCTCCAGCCTAGTTTGCTGTCTGTTTCCACTTCTTTTTTCTTGAGCCCCTCCATCTATACCCTTGTGCACTATCCTGACTTCTCCCGTCTGCTTACTTTGTGCCTTCCAACGCACAATGCAAACTACAGGTAGTGCTGCAGGGCCCACACCCTTTTACTTGCTTTACAGAGCAGCTCTGGAGCTGTTACAGTGCCCAGCTGCTGCAAGAAATCAGCTTGAATGCTTCAGGGGCTGGGGCATAGCCAACATGAGCCCCACACCGAAGGAGGGTGGAGGTGTTTAATGCGAACTAGGGGTCATCCAAGCGCCGCAAAAGACCGCCATGCCCTGCACACCCCTTTTTTCTTTTCATATGCAGACGAGGGTTGAAGCCAACTTTGACCCACTGCTTGGATGACATCACCATATGCAAATCCATCTGCTGCAGGCCTTCCCCCAGGAATGCTTGCACTAGTAGTTGCATTTGGTTTGTTGTTTGGGGGTGCTTCAGTTTTAGGCAGCCTTCTGCCCTCCCATGTTCATCTGAAAATATGTGTTCTCCCTGCAGTTGTTGTCCCCAGATGAGAGTTCCCTTGTGCTGCCTCAGTTGAATCTCCTTTACTTGACAGAGATGTGCCTGAGCAGCGGCCCTCCCCAGCCCTATCCCAAATCATACTTATTTTGCATAGGAGATACCATGGTCATGAAGATTGTTCTCCCAGGGTGAGGTTCATTCATTGCATTCTGGGTATGCTGACCCCTGTGATTTCCCCAAATGTGGGAAACTCGACTGCATTATTTGTGGTAGTGGGGGACTGTGTTTGTGCTTTCCTCTGGTCAGCTCTGGTAAAAGTCAGATTTCTTTGTCTCAGATCTTCCTCTAGCCTTGTTCTTCTTTCGAGAGTTCCCTTGTGCTGCCTCAGTTGGATCTCCTTCACTTGACAGGGGGTATCCAAGCAGCAATCCTCCACAGCTCTAGCCCAACTCCTACTTACCTGCCAGGTGAGATACTATGATCTTCACTGTTAGGGCAATCAGGATGTGGAATTCCCTGCCAGGGAAGGTGGTAATGGTGGACTCTGTAATTGGATTTAAAAAAGGAATGGATACATTTCTGAATGAAAAAGCTATCCAAGGTTATAATACTTAAAATATCAACATGGTTAATCCGGGGGTAACATGAGTTGTAGTAGTTAACTAGTCATAAAACATTATTCAGCAAGTATGTAGAATCATCACAACTTAAAACAGGTTGAACACGATGGGCAATTTGCCTCTTTTCAACCTCAAAAACTATATTACTATATGTTACTATATTACTATGTTACTGTAGTATACAGAACACCACAATGTAATGAGCAGTGATAGTGAGCACTGATGAGGATACTAGAACTGACACTGAGCAGCAAGATGCAGCACTGGACTATTAGTAATGTACTGTAGTATGCTGAGCACCACAATGCAGCACAAGACAATGAGCAGTGATACTGAGCACTGATGAGGATACTACTGAGAACTGACACTGAGCAGGAGAGACACACTACTAGTATTACTGAGCAGCAATAAGTAACCACTGATACTGAGCACTGATATTGAGATTTCCACTGAGAGAACATAGCCACGTCCTCTCCACTCTCTCTTCAATGCACGAGTAAAAATGGCGGCAACGCGCAGCTCTTTATATGAAATCCGAATCTCGCGAGAATCCGACAGCGGGATGATGACATTTTCCCTTGTTCAGGTTTTCCGAGTCAGGCGGGAACAACCGAGCCTGCCTCGGACCAGTGTAAACCACGTGGAGTTCGTGGGGAATTCGGTTCTCGGAGAACCGAACCCGCTCCTCTCTACCTTATACCCATCATTTTTTTTATTTTCAATCTAAGCCCCTGCAGTTTTCTGTAAGCATCTGCTTCGCTATGATGATCAACAAGTCACAAGGGCAAACACTCAGGGCTTGAGGCGTAGATCTTAGGACCAGCTGCTACAAGCATGGCAGAGCTGTCACTATCACTGGTGACACCCAGAGAGGTGGCGAAGGAGATTGTAATGCAGTGCGCGCAGATAAGCAGCGCAATGGTAAAAAGGAGGCATGGTTTCATAGGTAGGGGCATGGCCTGGTGGCCTGAATCTACATTTTGTTGCTCCGGGTGTCCCGGGGGTTGGGGGCTGCACCCGGGGACTAGTGTGTGAGCGGTGCTGGCTCCTGCACAGTGACAGGACATGGCCACCCAGCATGACGCCTCCCTTCTTGACCATGCTGTAATTGCAGTCGCACTGCAGTTCAGCGTGATCATAAAAAATGGTGTAGCCTTCTGCTGGTGCAGACTGTATGTGCGCGCAGGAAGCCGCCACCATTTTTGTGATCGCAGCGGCTGAATGTGATGTCATACAGCCGCTGTGACCACGCCCCCTGTGTCTCCTCCGTTGCAGACCCCATTTTGAAGCCTTGCCCCCGCACCGCTCCATCCCTGACTTGGAAATGGAGTGTTGCTGACCCCCCTCTCCCCCCCTGCCCCGATTGACAGGCAGAGGCGATCGCATTCTCTGCGGGGTGCCGCAGAAAATGCAGGCACATGCGTATGCTCTTAGCAATTTTTGCAGTTGGATCGCTTATTGTGATTGCAACCCAACCTGAATCAGGCCCTATTACCTATCACAATGCGCTGCGGGCAGTACAAAATTGGTTTAATATGGGAGAAAAACCCCCAGACCTGTGCTCCTTAACTGTACCTGGTGGCTTGTGGAGCGGCTGCCCAGTAATCAGTGTCCACGCCAGTGCGCACACGGTCCACCCCCTACGGCCACGCTCCCCTTCATCAGCGGCCTCGTGATCCGGAAGGGCGGTGTGTGTGTGACTGACCTTAGGAAGAAACCGGAGCCTCCGCTGCAGTGATCCAGCAACCAGGGCACGGGAGTATACAGCGCCGCTGGGAGTGATGAAGCTGCAGTAAAGATGTCTATTAGACCTAGCCTGCTGCAGCCCTTGTAGATTCTCATAAAACAAGTTCTTCTTTTCTTGTCAAAATTAATAGCTAAGAATAGGCTGCCTGAGGCAGGCCCCTGTTAAGTGGCCTGCTACTGAAGGCACCAACTACAAACTGAGCTCCCTGTTCATGGAAGCGGGGTTATAGAGGAGAATGCGCTGAGCATCTTGGGAACAGTCAAAAGCTTTGAGCCGGTTGGTGCCTCAGATCAAGATCCTACTCTACACCCCAATGTGAATCCTTGTGGAGTCCAGTGTACCCCACAGAAGAAATTAATGTGTCACACCCATTGGCAGCAACCTTAGAATAGCTGCTGACGGGCACAATTGGGAAAGGAAGGGGGGGGGGGGACATTTGAATCCAGCACATAGATGCAATTCAAATATGTAATTTGAACCTTCCTATTTTAAAATATAATGGATGAACCTCACCCTGTGAGAACAATCTTCATGATATAGAGATCTCATATGCAAAATAAGTATGAGTTGGGATAGGGCTGGGGAGGGTGGCTGCTCGGGCAAGCCCCTCCCCCGTCAAGTTAAGGAGATTCAACTGAGGAGGCACAAGGGAACTCTCGTCTGGGGACAACAACTGCAGGGAGACCACATCTTTTCAGATGAACATGGGAGGGCGGAAGGCTGCCTAATACTGAAGCACCATCAAATATCAAACCATATGCAATAACTAGTACAAGCATTCCTGGGGGAAGGTCTGCAGGAGACGAATTTGCATACGGTGATGTCATCCAAGCAGTGGGCCAAAGTTGGCTGGAACCCTCATCTGCATATGAAAAGAGAAAAGGGTTATGCAGGGCATGGCGGCCTTTTGCGGCGCTTGGATGACCCCTAGTTCGCATTAAACACCTCCACCCTCCTTCGGTGTGGGGCTCATGTTGGCTATGCCCCAGCCCCTGAAGCATTCAAGCTGATTTCTTGCAGCAGCTGGGCACTGTAACAGCTCCAGAGCTGCTCTGTAAGGCAAATAAAAGGGTGTGGGCCCTGCAGCACTACCTGTAGTTCGCATTGTGCGTTGGAAGGCACAAAGTAAGCAGACGGGAGAAGTCAGGATAGTGCGCAAGGGCATAGAAGGGAGCGGCTCAAGAAAAGAGAAGTGGAAACAGACAGCAAACTAGGCTGGAGAGAGACCTGAGACAAAGAGATCTGAATTATACGAGAGTCGACCAGGGGAAACACAAATTATGCAGTCAAGTTTCCCACATTTGGGGAAATCGCAGGGGCAGCACACCCAGAGTGCAATGGGTGAGCCTTGCCCTGGGAGAAGCACCTTCAAGATCATAGTATCTCACCTGGCAGGTAAGTAGGAGTTGGGCTAGAGCTGGGGAGGGTCGCTGCTCGGGCACCCCCCTATCAAGTGAAGGAGATCCAACTGAGGCAGCACAATGGAACTCTCGAAAGAAGAACAAGGCTAGAGGAAGATCTGAGACAAAGAAATCTGACTTTTACCAGAGCTGACCAGCGGAAAACACAAACACAGTCCCCCACTACCACAAATAATGCAGGCGAGTTTCCCACATTTGGGGAAATCACAGTGGTCAGCATACCCAGAATGCAATGAATGAACCTCACCCTGGGTGAACAATTTTCATGACCATGGTGTCTCCTATGCAAAATAAGTATGATTTGGGATAGGGCTGGGGAGGGCCGCTGCTCAGGCACATCTCTGTCAAGTAAAGGAGATTCAACTGAGGCAGCACAAGGGAACTCTCATCTGGGGACAACAACTGCAGGGAGAACACATATTTTCAGATGAACATGGGAGGGCAGAAGGCTGCCTAATACTGAAGCACCCCCAAACAACAAACCAAATGCAACAACTAGTGCAAGCATTCCTGGGGGAAGGCCTGCAGCAGATGGATTTGCATATGGTGATGTTATCCAAGCAGTGGGTCAAAGTTGGCTTCAACTCTCATCTGCATATGAAAAGAGAAAAGGGGCGTGCAGGGCATGGCAGCCTTTTGCGGTGCTTGGATGACCCCTAGATCGCATTAAACACCCCCACCCTCCTTTGGTGTGGGGCTCATGTTGGCCATGCCCCATCCCATGAAGCATTCAAGCTGATTTCTTGCAGCAGCTGGGCACTGTAACAGCTCCAGAGCTGCTCTGTAAGGCAAGTAAAAGGGTGTGGGCCCTGCAGCACTACCTGTAGTTTGCATTGTGCATTGGAAGGCACAAAGTAAGCAGACGGGAGGAGAAGTCAGGATAGTGCACAAGGGTATAGAAGAGAGGGGCTCAAGAAAAAAGAAGTGGAAACAGACAGCAAACTAGGCTGGAGAGAGACCTGAGACAAAGAGATCTGAATTATACGAGAGCCGACCAGAGGAAACACAAATTATGCAGTCAAGTGTCCCACATTTGGGGAAATCGTAGGAGCAGCACACCCAGAGTGCAATGGGTGAGCTTTGCCCTGGGAGAAGCACCGTCCTGATTATAGTATCTCACCTGGGTGTGCTGCCCCTGCGATTTCCCCAAATGTGGGAAACTTGACTGCATAATTTGTGTTTCCCCTGGTCGGCTCTCATATAATTCAGATCTCTTTGTCTCAGGTCTCTTTCCAGCCTAGTTTGCTGTCTGTTTCCACTTCTTTTTTCTTGAGCCCCTCCCTTCTATACCCTTGTGGACTATCCTGACTTCTCCTCCTGTCTGCTTACTTTGTGCCTTCCAATGCACAATGCAAACTACAGGTAGTGCTGCAGGGCCCACACCCTTTTACTTGCCTTACAGAGCAGCTCTGGAGCTGTTACAGTGCCAAGCTGCTGCAAGAAATCAGCTTGAATGCTTCAGGGGCTGGGGCATGGCCAACATGAGCCCCACACCGAAGGAGGGTGGGGGTGTTTAATGCGAACTAAGGGTCATCCAAGCGCCGCAAAAGGCCGCCATGCCCTGCATACCCCTTTTCTCTTTTCATATGCAGATGAGGGTTCCAGCCAACTTTGGCCCACTGCTTGGATGACATCACTGTATGCAAATCCGTCTTCTGCAGACCTTCCCCCAGGAATGCTTGTACTAGTTGTTGCATTTGGTTTGTCGTTTGGGGGTGCTTCAGTATTAGGCAGCCTTCTGCCCTCCCATATTCATCTGAAAATATGTGTTCTCACTGCAGTTGTTGTCCCCAGATGGGAGTTCCCTTGTTCTGCCTCAGTTGAATCTCCTTTACTCTAAAACTTTTAAAACTTAGCAAAAGTGTTTACTAAATAGCTGCTCGGCAAAGTTGCAATGCCGAGACTCCCTGACCAGCTGCCCAGGATGAACCCACCTTTCTAGTAGAATGTGTCTTCACCTAATTCAGTAACGGCAATCCTGCCGTGGAATGAGCATGCTGAATCTTACCACAGATCCAGCGCATAATGGTCTACATGGAAGCAGGACACCCAATCCTGTTGGGAGCATACAGGACAAACAGAGCCTCTGTTTTCCTAATCTGAACCGTTCTGGTGACATAAATTTTCAAAGTTCTGACCACAGCCAGAGACTTTGACTCAACGAAGGTGTCAGTGGCCAAAGGCACCATGTGGAAAGATGAACCACCTTCGGCAGAAATTGTTGACGTGTCCTCAATTCTGCTCTATCTTCATGAAAGATCAAATAAAGGCTCTTGTGATACTGCATGGTTTGTACTGTTTTCCATGTGCTCCCAGATCTTTCAAGAAAGAAGCATGGTCAAGAAAGTTCTGTTTGAAAAGAAACAACATTTACTGTCATTGTTATAGAATTTGGGAGAAAAAACAAGAAGACATCTGCACTGTTGACGCACTGGACAGAATGAGCCAGTGCACACCCAGATCTAAAGTCTTTCTTAAAGTGCCCATGTCTCCTGCGGAGCCCGTCTATCCCCCATGGTCCTTACGGAGTCCCCAGCATCCTCTAGGACGTAAGAGAAAAATTATGCTGGCAGAAAAATCCAATTGAGTGATTAAACAGCTCCAGAGCTGCTCTGTAAGGCAAGTAAAAGGGTGTGGGCCCTGCAGCAGTACCTGTAGTTTGCATTGTGCATTGGAAGCCTAGTTTGCTGTCTGTTTCCACTTCTTTTTTCTTGAGCCCCTCCCGTCTATACCCTTGTGCACTATCCTGACTTCTCCTCCCGTCTGCTTACTTTGTGCCTTCCAATGCACAATGCAAACTACAGGTAGTGCTGCAGGGCCCACACCCTTTTACTTGCCTTACAGAGCAGCTCTTGAGCTGTTACAGTGCCCAGCTGCTGCAAGAAATCAGCGTGAATGCTTCAGGGGCTGGGGCATGGCCAACATGAGCCCCACACCGAAGGAGGGTGGGGGTGTTTAATGCGAACTAGGGGTCTCGCACAATGCGAACTACAGGTAGTGCTGCAGGGCCCACACCCTTTTACTTGCCTTACAGAGCAGCTCTGGAGCTGTTACAGTGCCCAGCTGCTGCAAGAAATCAGCTTGAATCCTTCAGGGGCTGGGGCATAGCCAACATGAGCCCCACACCGACGGAGGGTGGAGGTGTTTAATGCGAACTAGGGGTCATCCAAGTGCCGCAAAAGGCCGCCATGCCCTGCACACCCCTTTTCTCTTTTCATATGCAGACGAGGGTTGAAGCCAACTTTGACCCACTGCTTGGATGACATCGCCATATGCAAATCCATCTGCTGCAGGCCTTCCCCCAGGAATGCTTGCACTAGTTGTTGCATTTGGTTTGTTGTTTGGGGGTGCTTCAGTATTAGGCAGCCTTCTGCCCTCCCATGTTCATCTGAAAATATGTGTTCTCCCTGCAGTTGTTGTCCCCAGATGAGAGTTCCCTTGTGCTGCCTCAGTTGAATCTCCTTTACTTGACAGAGATGTGCCTGAGCAGTGGCCCTCCCCAGCCCTATCCCAAATCATACTTATTTTGCATAGGAGATACCATGGTCATGAAGACTGTTCTCCCAGGGTGCGGTTCATTCATTGCATTCTGGGTATGCTGACCTCTGTGATTTCCCCAAATGTGGGAAACTCGACTGCATTATTTAATGCGAACTAGGGGTCATCCAAGCACCGCAAAAGGCCGCCATGCCCTGCATACCCCTTTTCTCTTTTCATAAGCAGACGAGGTTTGAAGCCAACTTTGACCCAATGCTTGGATGACATCACTTGCTGCCTTTCCAATGAAGCAAGTTTGATTTAATAATAGGTGAAAAACCATCCCTACAAAGGTGTTAATCAGATACTTGGCTTTGTGGACACTTTTCAGAGCACAAATTTGTTAGCATAAAAATAAAGCCAGAAAATGAAGAGCTGTTTAATCACTCAATTGGATTTTTCTGCCAGCATATTTCTTTTTCTCTGCAACCCACTGCTAAATTGTGCTTCCTAGCTGTTTTTATAAAATCACTGAATCAAATCTAACTCTGATTACATCAGAGAAGGCCAGGTACCCTACACCATAACAGGGGGTTTGAAATTTTGACTTGTCTACTTAAAGATCACCAAAATCTGATAACAAGGTCAATTAAGTCCCTGGGTGGGATTGAACCACCAACCTTTTGGTTAATAGCCTTACACACTAACTGATTGCGCCACAGCAACACTTTGCAAAAGTACATACTGACAAAGGCTAATAAGCATTCATCTAGAACGATTCCTAGAAACATTTTAAAAAGTCAATAATGTGGAGAGTTTTTGTAAGATGTTTCTTCCATCAACCAATGAAGAAACACATTGGTACTTTCCCATGATGAGTGAGTGCTTCAGGATCTTTTGCACTTACATGTGCAGCAGAGTACTGTAATGGAAGCATGCTGGGTCCATAACCCAGAGGTAGGCATATTGAAACTATCCTCTGCTATATGCATTTTTTTTTTGTTAATTAAAGTAATCCAAAACTGGGATTGATATTTTTGCTCTTTTATTTTTACTTAAAGTACAATAACTTTTACCATTTTAATTTGTTTTAATAGTATATTGACAGTATTGTTTTCTTTCAAAAATCCAATTAATTTTCTTTACCCGATTATTAAAATGGTAATTGACAAAAACAAACTACATTGTCACCAGAAGAGCAATACAAAATGTACAAGTGATATATTAAAATCATCTTTCCAGCTTGAATTTCAATGATGCATTGGGGCAACGATTTTGTGAGAAACATCTTCACCCTTAAATAAAGATTTTCTTAATTCCTTACCTGTGTGCTAATTAGATATCACCTTGTTTTCACATTAAACAGACTTCCACATGAGAAAACAGCAAAGATGCAGTGGCGATAATGTTTCCTGGTGTCAACCTGTATTATTTCCGTAGATATTGAAATGAGGATGCATCTTGCTGCCTTTCCAATGAAGCAAGTTTAATTTAGTAATAGGTGAAAAACCATCCCTACAAAGATGTTAATCAGATACTTGGCTTTGTGGACACTTTTCCCCAAATGTGGGAAACTTGACTGCATAATTTGTGTTTCCCTTGGTCGGCTCTCGTATAATTCAGATCTCTTTGTCTCAGGTCTCTCTCCAGCCTAGTTTGCTGTCTGTTTCCACTTCTCTTTTCTTCAGCCGCTCCCTTCTATACCCTTGTGCACTATCCTGACTTCTCCTCCCGTCTGCTTACTTTGTGCCTTCCAATGCACAATGCAAACTACAGGTAGTGCTGCAGGGCCCACACCCTTTTACTTGCCTTACAGAGCAGCTCTGGAGCTGTTACAGTGCCCAGCTGCTGCAAGAAATCAGCTTGAATGCTTCAGGGGATGGGGCATGGCCAACATGAGCCCCACACCAAAGGAGGGTGGAGGTGTTTAATGCAAACTAGGGGTCATCCAAGCACCGCAAAAGGCCGCCATGCCCTGCACGCCCCTTTTCTCTTTTCATATGCAGATGAGGGTTGAAGCCAACTTTGACCCACTGCTTGGATGACATCACCGTATGCAAATCCGTCTTCTGCAGAACTTCCCCCAGGAATGCTTGCACTAGTTGTTGCATTTGGTTTGTTGTTTGGGGGTGCTTCAGTATTAGGCAGCCTTCTACCCTCCCATGTTCATCTGAAAATGTGTTCTCCCTGCAGTTGTTGTCCCCAGATGAGAGTTCCCTTGTGCTGCCTCAGTTAAATCTCCTTTACTTGACAGAGATGTGCATGAGCAGCGGCCCTCCCCAGCCCTATTCCAAATCATACTTATTTTGCATAGGAGATACCATGGTCATGAAGATTTTTCTCCCAGGGTGAGGTTCATTCATTGCATTTTGGGTATGCTGACCCCTGTGATTTCCCCAAATGTGGGAAACTCAACTGCATTATTTGTGGTAGTGGGGGACTGTGTTTGTGCTTTCCTCTGGTCAGCTCTGGTAAAAGTCAGATTTCTTTGTCTCAGATTTTCCTCTAGCCTTGTTCTTCTTTCGAGAGTTCCCTTGTGCTGCCTTAGTTGGATCTCCTTCACTTTACAGGGGGGTACCCGAGCAGCGACCCTCCCCAGCTCTAGCCCAACTCCTACTTACCTGCCAGGTGAGATACTATGATCATGAAGGTGCTTCTCCCAGGGCAAGGCTCACCCATTGCACTCTGGGTGTGCTGCTCCTGCGATTTCCCCAAATGTGGGAAACTTGACTGTATAATTTGTGTTTCCCCTGGTCGGCTCTCGTATAATTCAGATCTCTTTGTCTCAGGTCTCTCTCCAGCCTAGTTTGCTGTCTGTTTCCACTTCTCTTTTCTTGAGCCGCTCCCTTCTATGCCCTTGCGCACTATCCTGACTTCTCCTCCTGTCTGCTTACTTTGTGCCTTCCAACGCACAATGCGAACTACAGGTAGTGCTGCAGGGCCCACACCCTTTTACTTGCCTTACAGAGCAGCTCTGGAGCTGTTACAGTGCCCAGCTGCTGCAAGAAATCAGCTTGAATGCTTCAGGGGCTGGGGCATAGCCAACATGAGCCCCACACCAAAGGAGGGTGGAGGTGTTTAATGCAAACTAGGGGTCAGCCAAGCGCCGCAAAAGGCCACCATGCCCTGCACGCCCCTTTTCTCTTTTCATATGCAGACGAGGGTTGAAGCCAACTTTGACCCACTGCTTGGATGACATCACCATATGCAAATCCATCTGCGGCAGGCCTTCCCCCAGGAATGCTTGCACTAGTTGTTGCATTTGGTTTGTTGTTTGGGGGTGCTTCAGTATTAGGCAGTCTTCTGCCCTCCCATGTTCATCTGAAAATATATGTTCTCCCTGCAGTTGTTGTCCCAAGATGAGAGTTCCCTTGTGCTGCCTCAGTTGAATCTCCTTTACTTGACAGAGATGTGCATGAGCAGCGGCCCTCCCCAGCCCTATTCCAAATCATACTTATTTTGCATAGGAGATACCATGGTCATGAAGATTTTTCTCCCAGGGTGAGGTTCATTCATTGCATTTTGGGTATGCTTACCCCTGTGATTTCCCCAAATGTGGGAAACTTGACTGCATTATTTGTGGTAGTGGGAGACTGTGTTTGTGCTTTCCTCTGGTCAGCTCTGGTAAAAGTCAGATTTCTTTGTCTCAGATTTTTCTCTTGCCTTGTTCTTCTTTCGAGAGTTCCCTTGTGCTGCCTCAGTTGGATCTCCTTCACTTTACAGGGGGGTACCCGAGCAGCGACCCTCCCCAGCTCTAGCCCAACTCCTACTTACCTGCCAGGTGAGATACTATGATCATGAAGGTGCTTCTCCCAGGGCAAGGCTCACCCATTGCACTCTGGGTGTGCTGCTCCTGCGATTTCCCCAAATGTGGGAAACTTGACTGCATAATTTGTGTTTCCCCTGGTCGGCTCTCGTATAATTCAGATCTCTTTGTCTCAGGTCTCTCTCCAGCCTAGTTTGCTGTCTGTTTCCACTTCTCTTTTCTTGAGCCGCTCCCTTCTATGCCCTTGCGCACTATCCTGACTTCTCCTCCTGTCTGCTTACTTTGTGCCTTCCAACGCACAATGCGAACTACAGGTAGTGCTGCAGGGCCCACACCCTTTTACTTGCCTTACAGAGCAGCTCTGGAGCTGTTACAGTGCCCAGCTGCTGCAAGAAATCAGCTTGAATGCTTCAGGGGCTGGGGCATAGCCAACATGAGCCCCACACCAAAGGAGGGTGGACGTGTTTAATGCAAACTAGGGGTCAGCCAAGCGCCGCAAAAGGCCACCATGCCCTGCACGCCCCTTTTCTCTTTTCATATGCAGACGAGGGTTGAAGCCAACTTTGACCCACTGCTTGGATGACATCACCATATGCAAATCCATCTGCGGCAGGCCTTCCCCCAGGAATGCTTGCACTAGTTGTTGCATTTGGTTTGGTGTTTGGGGGTGCTTCAGTATTAGGCAGCCTTCTGCCCTCCCATGTTCATCTGAAAATATATGTTCTCCCTGCAGTTGTTGTCCCCAGATGAGAGTTCCCTTTTGCTGCCTCAGTTGAATCTCCTTTACTTGACAGAGATGTGCATGAGCAGCGGCCCTCCCCAGCCCTATTCCAAATCATACTTATTTTGCATAGGAGATACCATGGTCATGAAGATTTTTCTCCCAGGGTGAGGTTCATTCATTGCATTTTGGGTATGCTGACCCCTGTGATTTCCCCAAATGTGGGAAACTTGACTGCATTATTTGTGGTAGTGGGAGACTGTGTTTGTGCTTTCCTCTGGTCAGCTCTGGTAAAAGTCAGATTTCTTTGTCTCAGATTTTCCTTTAGCCTTGTTCTTCTTTCGAGAGTTCCCTTGTGCTGCCTCAGTTGGATCTCCTTCACTTTACAGGGGGGTACCCGAGCAGCGACCCTCCCCAGCTCTAGCCCAACTCCTACTTACCTGCCAGGTGAGATACTATGATCATGAAGGTGCTTCTCCCAGGGAAAGGCTCACCAATTGTACTCTGGGTGTGCTGCTCCTGCGATTTCCCCAAATGTGGGAAACTTGACTGCATAATTTGTGTTTCCCCTGGTCGGCTCTCGTATAATTCAGATCTCTTTGTCTCAGGTCTCTCTCCAGCCTAGTTTGCTGTCTGTTTCCACTTCTCTTTTCTTCAGCCGCTCCCTTCTATACCCTTGTGCACTATCCTGACTTCTCCTCCCGTCTGCTTACTTTGTGCCTTCCAATGCACAATGCAAACTACAGGTAGTGCTGCAGGGCCCACACCCTTTTACTTGCCTTACAGAGCAGCTCTGGAGCTGTTACAGTGCCCAGCTGCTGCATGAAATCTGCTTGAATGCTTCAGGGGCTGGGGCATAGCCAACATGAGCCCCACACCGAAGGAGGGTGGAGGTGTTTAATGCAATCTAGGGGTCGGTCAAGCGCCGCAAAAGGCCACCATGCCCTGCACGCCCCTTTTCTGTTTTCATATGCAGACGAGGGTTGAAACCAACTTTGACCCACTGCTTGGATGACATCACCATATGCAAATCCATCTGCGGCAGGCCTTCCCCCAGGAATGCTTGCACTAGTTGTTGCATTTGGTTTGTTGTTTGGGTGTGCTTCAGTATTAGTCAGCCTTCTGCTCCACCCTCCTTTGGTGTGGGGCTCATGTTGGCCATGTCCCATCCCCTGAAGCATTCAAGCAGATTTCTTGCTGCAGCTGGGCACTGTAACAGCTCCAGAGCTGCTCTGTAAGGCAAGTAAAATGGTGTGGGCCCTGCAGCACTACCTGTAGTTTGCATTGTGCATTGGAAGGCACAAAGTAAGCAGACGGGAGGAGAAGTCAGGATAGTGCACAAGGGTATAGAAGGGAGCGGCTGAAGAAAAGAGAAGTGGAAACAGACAGCAAACTAGGCTGGAGAGAGATCTGAGACAAAGAGATCTGAATTATACGAGAGCCGACCAGGGGAAACACAAATTATGCAGTCAAGTTTCCCACATTTGGGGAAATCGCAGGGGCAGCACACCCAGAGTGCAATGGGTGAGCCTTGCCCTGGAAGAAGCTCCTTCATGATCATAGTATCTCACCTGGCAGGTAAGTAGGAGTTGGGCTAGAGCTGGGGAGGGTCGCTGCTCGGGCACCCCCCTGTTAAGTGAAGGAGATCCAACTGAGGCAGCACAAGGGAACTCTCAAAAGAAGAACAAGGCTAGAGGAAGATCTGAAACAAAGAAATCTGACTTTTACCAGAGCTGACCAGAGGAAAGCACAAACACAGTCCCCCACTACCACAAATAAAGCAGTCGAGTTTCCCACATTTGGGGAAATCACAGGGGTCAGCATACCCAAAATGCAATGAATGAACCTCACCTCGACTGCTTTATTTGTGGTAGTGGGGGACTGTGTTTGTGTTTTCTTCTGGTCAGCTCTGGTAAAAGTCAGATTTCTTTGTTTCAGATCTTCCTCTAGCCTTGTTCTTCTTTTGAGAGTTCCCTTGTGCTGCCTCAGTTGGATCTCCTTCACTTAACAGGGGGGTGCCCGAGCAGCGACCCTCCCCAGCTCTAGCCCAACTCCTACTTACCTGCCAGGTGAGATACTATGATCATGAAGGTGCTTCTCCCAGGGCAAGGCTCACCCATTGCACTCTGGGTGTGCTGCCCCTGCGATTTCCCCAAATGTGGGAAACTTGACTGCATAATTTGTGTTTCCCCTGGTCGGCTCTCGTATAATTCAGATCTCTTTGTCTCAGATCTCTCTCCAGCCTAGTTTGCTGTCTGTTTCCACTTCTCTTTTCTTCAGCCGCTCCCTTCTATACCCTTGTGCACTATCCTGACTTCTCCTCCCGTCTGCTTACTTTGTGCCTTCCAATGCACAATGCAAACTACAGGTAGTGCTGCAGGGCCCACACCCTTTTACTTGCCTTACAGAGCAGCTCTTGAGCTGTTACAGTGCCCAGCTGCTGCAAGAAATCTGCTTGAAAGCTTCAAGGGATGGGGCATGGCCAACATGAGCCCCACACCAAAGCAGGGTGCAGCAGAAGGCTGCCTAATACTGAAGCACCCCCAAACAACAAACCAAATGCAACAACTAGTGCAAGCATTCCTGGGGGAAGGCCTGCCGCATATGGATTTGCATATGGTGATGTTATCCAAGCAGTGGGTCAAAGTTGGCTTCAACCCTCGTCTGCATATGAAAACAGAAAAAGGGCGTGCAGGGCATGGTGGCCTTTTGCGGCGCTTGACTGACCCCTAGTTTGCATTAAACACCTCCACCCTCCTTCGGTGTGGGGCTGATGTTGGCTATGCCCCAGCCCCTGAAGCATTCAAGCTGATTTCTTGCAGTAGCTGGGCACTGTAACAGCTCCAGAGCCGCTCTGTAAGGCAAGTAAAAGGGTGTGGGCCCTGCAGCACTACCTGTAGTTTGCATTGTGCATTGGAAGGCACAAAGTAAGCAGACGGGAGGAGAAGTCAGGATAGTGCACAAGGGTATAGAAGGGAGCGGCTGAAGAAAAGAGAAGTGGAAACAGACAGCAAACTAGGCTGGAGAGAGACCTGAGACAAAGAGATCTGAATTATACGAGAGCCGACCAGGGGAAACACAAATTATGCAGTCAAGTTTCCCACATTTGGGGAAATCGCAGGAGCAGCACACCCAGAGTACAATGGGTGAGCCTTGCCCTGGGAGAAGCACCTTCATGATCATAGTATCTCACCTGGCAGGTAAGTAGGAGTTGGGCTAGAGCTGGGGAGGGTCGCTGCTCGGGTACCCCCCTGTAAAGTGAAGGAGATCCAACTAAGGCAGCACAAGGGAACTCTCGAAAGAAGAACAAGGCTAGAGGAAAATCTGAGACAAAGAAATCTGACTTTTACTAGAGCTGACCAGAGGAAAGCACAAACACAGTCCCCCACTACCACAAATAATGCAGTTGAGTTTCCCACATTTGGGGAAATCACAGGGGTCAGCATACCCAAAATGCAATGAATGAACCTCACCCTGGGAGAAAAATCTTCATGACCATGGTATCTCCTATGCAAAATAAGTATGATTTGGAATAGGGCTGGGGAGGGCCGCTGCTCATGCACATCTCTGTCAAGTAAAGGAGATTCAACTGAGGCAGCACAAGGGAACTCTCATCTGGGAACAACAACTGCAGGGAGAACATATATTTTCAGATGAACATGGGAGGGCAGAAGGCTGCCTAATACTGAAGCACCCCCAAACAACAAACCAAATGCAACAACTAGGGCAAGAATTCCTGGGGGAAGGCCTGCCTCAGATGGATTTGCATATGGTGATGTCATCCAAGCAGTGGGTCAAAGTTGGCTTCAACCCTCGTCTGCATATGAAAAGAGAAAAGGGGCGTGCAGGGCATGGTGGCCTTTTGCGGCGCTTGGCTGACCCCTAGTTTGCATTAAACACCTCCACCCTCCTTTGGTGTGGGGCTCATGTTGGCTATGCCCCAGCCCCTGAAGCATTCAAGCTGATTTCTTGCAGCAGCTGGGCACTGTAACAGCTCCAGAGCTGCTCTGAAAGGCAAGTAAAAGGGTGTGGGCCCTGCAGCACTACCTGTAGTTCGCATTGTGCGTTGGAAGGCACAAAGTAAGCAGACAGGAGGAGAAGTCAGTATAGTGCGCAAGGGCATAGAAGGGAGCGGCTCAAGAAAAGAGAAGTGGAAACAGACAGCAAACTAGGCTGGAGAGAGACCTGAGACAAAGAGATCTGAATTATACGAGAGCCGACCAGGGGAAACACAAATTATGCAGTCAAGTTTCCCACATTTGGGGAAATCGCAGGAGCAGCACACCCAGAGTGCAATGGGTGAGCATTGCCCTGGGAGAAGCACCTTCATGATCATAGTATCTCACCTGGCAGGTAAGTAGGAGTTGGGCTAGAGCTGGGGAGGATCGCTGCTCGGGTACCCCCCTGTAAACTGAAGGAGATCCAACTGAGGCAGCACAAGGGAACTCTCGAAAGAAGAACAAGGCTAGAGGAAAATCTGAGACAAAGAAATCTGACTTTTACCAGAGCTGACCAGAGGAAAGCACAAACACAGTCCCCCACTACCACAAATAATGCAGTCAAGTTTCCCACATTTGGGGAAATCACAGGGGTCAGCATACCCAAAATGCAATGAATGAACCTCACCCTGGGAGAACAATCTTCATGACCATGGTATCTCCTATGCAAAATAAGTATGATTTGGAATAGGGCTGGGGAGGGCCGCTGCTCATGCACATCTCTGTCAAGTAAAGGAGATTCAACTGAGGCAGCACAAGGGAACTCTCATCTGGGGACAACAACTGCAGGGAGAACACATATTTTCAGATGAACATGGGAGGGCAGAAGGCTGCCTAATACTGAAGCACCCCCAAACAACAAACCAAATGCAACAACTAGTGCAAGCATTCCTGGGGGAAGTCCTGCAGAAGACGGATTTGCATACAGTGATGTCATCCAAGCAGTGGGTCAAACTTGGCTTCAACCCTCATCTGCATATGAAAAGAGAAAAGGAGCGTGCAGGGCATGGCGGCCTTTTGCGGTGCTTGGATGACCCCTAGTTCGCATTAAACACCTCCACCCTCCTTTGGTGTGGGGCTCATGTTGGCCATGCCCCATCCCCTGAAGCATTCAAGCAGATTTCTTGCAGCAGCTGGGCACTGTAACATCTCCAGAGCTGCTCTGTAAGGCAAGTAAAAGGGTGTGGGCCCTGCAGCACTACCTGTAGTTTGCATTGTGCATTGGAAGGCACAAAGTAAGCAGACGGGAGGAGAAGTCAGGATAGTGCACAAGGGTATAGAAGGGAGCGGCTGAAGAAAAGAGAAGTGGAAACAGACAGCAAACTAGGTTGGAGAGAGACCTGAGACAAAGAGATCTGAATTATACGAGAGCCGACCAGGGGAAACACAAATTATGCAGTTAAGTTTCCCACATTTGGGGAAATCGCAGGGGCAGCACACCCAGAGTGCAATGGGTGAGCCTTGCCCTGGGAGAAGCACCTTCATGATCATAGTATCTCACCTGGCAGGTAAGTAGGAGTTGGGCTAGAGCTGGGGAGGGTCTCTGCTTGGGCACCCCCCTGTCAAGTGAAGGAGATCCAACTGAGGCAGCACAAGGGAACTCTCGAAAGAAGAACAAGGCTAGAGGAAGATCTGAAACAAAGAAATCTGACTTTTACCAGAGCTGACCAGAGGAAAACACAAACACAGTCCCCCACTACCACAAATAAAGCAGTCGAGTTTCCCACATTTGGGGAAATCACAGGGGCCAGCATACCCAGAATGCAATGAATGAACCTCACCCTGGGAGAATAATCTTCATGACCATGGTATCTCCTATGCAAAATAAGTATGATTTGGGATAGAGCTGGGGAGGGCCGCTGCTCAGGCACATCTCTGTCAAGTTAAGGAGATTCAACTGAGGCAGCACAAGGGAACTCTCATCTGGGGACAACAACTGCAGGGAGAACACATATTTTCAGATGAACATGGGAGGGCAGAAGGCTGCCTAATACTGAAGCACCCCCAAACAACAAACCAAATGCAACAACTAGTGCAAGCATTCCTGGGGGAAGTTCTGCAGAAGACGGATTTGCATATGGTGATGTCATCCAAGCAGTGGGTCAAAGTTGGCTTCAACCCTCGTCTGCATATGAAAAGAGAAAAGGGGCGTGCAGGGCATGGTGGCCTTTTGCGGCGCTTGGCTGACCCCTAGTTTGCATTAAACACCTCCACCCTCCTTTGGTGTGGGGCTCATGTTGGCTATGCCCCAGCCCCTGAAGCATTCAAGCTGATTTCTTGCAGCAGCTGGGCACTGTAACAGCTCCAGAGCTGCTCTGTAAGGCAAGTAAAAGGGTGTGGGCCCTGCAGCACTACCTGTAGTTTGCATTGTGCATTGGAAGGCACAAAGTAAGCAGACGGGAGGAGAAGTCAGGATAGTGCACAAGGGTATAGAAGGGAGCGGCTGAAGAAAAGAGAAGTGGAAACAGACAGCAAACTAGGCTGGAGAGAGACCTGAGACAAAGAGATCTGAATTATACGAGAGCCGACGAGGGGAAACACAAATTATGCAGTCAAGTTTCCCACATTTGGGGAAATCGCAGGAGCAGCACACCAAGAGTGCAATGGTTGAGCCTTGCCCTGGGAGAAGCACCTTCATGATCATAGTATCTCACCTGGCAGGTAAGTAGGAGTTGGGCTAGAGCTGGGGAGGGTCGCTGCTCGGGTTCCCCCCTGTGAAGTGAAGGAGATCCAACTGAGGCAGCACCAGGGAACTCTCGAAAGAAGATCAAGTCTAGAGGAAGATCTGAGACAAAGAAATCTGACTTTAACCAGAGCTGACCAGAGGAAAGCACAAACACAGTCCCCCACTACCACAAATAATGCAGTCGAGTTTCCCACATTTGGGAAAATCACAGGGGTCAGCATACCCAGAATGCAATGAATGAACCTCACCCTGGGAGAACAATCTTCATGACCATGGTATCTCCTATGCAAAATAAGTATGATTTGGGATAGGGCTGGTGAGGGCCGCTGCTCAGGCACATCTCTGTCAAGTAAAGGAGATTCAACTGAGGCAGCACAAGTGAACTCTCATCGGGGGACAACATCTGCAGGGAGACCACATCTTTTCAGATGAACATGGGAGGGCGGAAGGCTGCCTAATACTGAAGCACCATCAAATATCAAACCATATGCAACAACTAGTACAAGCACTCCTGGGGGAAGGTCTGCAGCAGACGGATTTGCATACGGTGATGTTATCCAAGCAGTGGGCCAAAGTTGACTGGAACCCTCATCTGCATATGAAAAGAGAAAAGGGGCATGCAGGGCATGGCGGCCTTTTGCAGTGCTTGGATGACCCCTAGTTCGCATTAAACACCTCCACCCTCCTTTGGTGTGGGGCTCATGTTGGCTATGCCCCAGCCCCTGAAGCATTCAAGCTGATTTCTTGCAGCAGCTGGGCACTGTAACAGCTCCAGAGCTGCTCTGTAAGGCAAGTAAAAGGGTGTGGGCCCTGCAGCACTACCTGTAGATTGCATTGTGCATTGGAAGGCACAAAGTAAGCAGACGGGAGGAGAAGTCAGGATAGTGCACAAGGGTATAGAAGGGAGCGGCTGAAGAAAAGAGAAGTGGAAACAGACAGCAAACTAGGCTGGAGAGAGCTGAGACAAATAGATCTGAATTATACGAGAGCCGACCAGGGGAAACACAAATTATGCAGTCAAGTTTCCCACATTTGGGGAAATCGCAGGGGCAGCACACCCAGAGTGCAATGGGTGAGCCTTGCCCTGGGAGAAGCACCTTCATGATCATAGTATCTCACCTGGCAGGTAAGTAGGAGTTGGGCTAGAGCTGGGGAGGGTCGCTGCTCGGGTACCCCCCTGTAAAGTGAAGGAGATCCAACTGAGGCAGCACAATGGAACTCTCGAAAGAAGAACAAGGCTAGAGCAAAATCTGAGACAAAGAAATCTGACTTTTACCAGAGCTGACCAGAGGAAAGCACAAACACAGTCCCCCACTACCACAAATAATGCAGTCAAGTTTCCCACATTTGGGGAAATCACAGGGGTCAGCATACCCAAAATGCAATGAATGAACCTCACGCTGGGAGAACAATCTTCATGACCATGGTATCTCCTATGCAAAATAAGTATGATTTGGAATAGGGCTGGGGAGGGCCGCTGCTCATGCACATCTCTGTCAAGTAAAGGAGATTCAACTGAGGCAGCACAAGGGAACTCTCATCTGGGGACAACAACTGCAGGGAGAACACATATTTTCAGATGAACATGGGAGGGCAGAAGGCTGCCTAATACTGAAGCACCCCCAAACATCAAACCAAATGCAACAACTAGTGCAAGCATTCCTGGGGGAAGTTCTGCAGAAGACGGATTTGCATACGGTGATGTCATCCAAGCAGTGGGTCAAAGTTGGCTTCAACCCTCATCTGCATATGAAAAGAGAAAAGGGGCGTGCAGGGCATGGCGGCCTTTTGCGGTGCTTGGATGACCCCTAGTTCGCATTAAACACCTCCACCCTCCTTTGGTGTGGGGCTCATGTTGGCCATGCCCCATCCCCTGAAGCATTCAAGCTGATTTCTTGCAGCAGCTGGGCACTGTAACAGCTCCAGAGCTGCTCTGTAAGGCAAGTAAAAGGGTGTGGGCCCTGCAGCACTACCTGTAGTTTGCATTGTGCATTGGAAGGCACAAAGTAAGCAGACGGGAGGAGAAGTCAGGATAGTGCACAAGGGTATAGAAGGGAGCGGCTGAAGAAAAGAGAAGTGGAAACAGACAGCAAACTAGGCTGGAGAGAGACCTGAGACAAAGAGATCTGAATTATACGAGAGCCGACCAGGGGAAACACAAATTATGCAGTCGAGTTTCCCACATTTGGGGAAATCGCAGGGGCAGCACACCCAGAGTGCAATGGGTGAGCCTTGCCCTGGGAGAAGCACCTTCATGATCATAGTATCTCACCTGGCAGGTAAGTAGGAGTTGGGCTAGAGCTGGGGAGGGTCGCTGCTCGGGTACCCCCCTGTAAAGTGAAGGAGATCCAACTAAGGCAGCACAAGGGAACTCTCGAAAGAAGAACAAGGCTAGAGGAAAATCTGAGACAAAGAAATCTGACTTTTACTAGAGCTGACCAGAGGAAAGCACAAACACAGTCCCCCACTACCACAAATAATGCAGTTGAGTTTCCCACATTTGGGGAAATCACAGGGGTCAGCATACCCAAAATGCAATGAATGAACCTCACCCTGGGAGAAAAATCTTCATGACCATGGTATCTCCTATGCAAAATAAGTATGATTTGGAATAGGGCTGGGGAGGGCCGCTGCTCATGCACATCTCTGTCAAGTAAAGGAGATTCAACTGAGGCAGCACAAGGGAACTCTCATCTGGGAACAACAACTGCAGGGAGAACATATATTTTCAGATGAACATGGGAGGGCAGAAGGCTGCCTAATACTGAAGCACCCCCAAACAACAAACCAAATGCAACAACTAGGGCAAGAATTCCTGGGGGAAGGCCTGCCTCAGATGGATTTGCATATGGTGATGTCATCCAAGCAGTGGGTCAAAGTTGGCTTCAACCCTCGTCTGCATATGAAAAGAGAAAAGGGGCGTGCAGGGCATGGTGGCCTTTTGCGGCGCTTGGCTGACCCCTAGTTTGCATTAAACACCTCCACCCTCCTTTGGTGTGGGGCTCATGTTGGCTATGCCCCAGCCCCTGAAGCATTCAAGCTGATTTCTTGCAGCAGCTGGGCACTGTAACAGCTCCAGAGCTGCTCTGAAAGCAAGTAAAAGGGTGTGGGCCCTGCAGCACTACCTGTAGTTCGCATTGTGCGTTGGAAGGCACAAAGTAAGCAGACAGGAGGAGAAGTCAGTATAGTGCGCAAGGGCATAGAAGGGAGCGGCTCAAGAAAAGAGAAGTGGAAACAGACAGCAAACTAGGCTGGAGAGAGACCTGAGACAAAGAGATCTGAATTATACGAGAGCCGACCAGGGGAAACACAAATTATGCAGTCAAGTTTCCCACATTTGGGGAAATCGCAGGAGCAGCACACCCAGAGTGCAATGGGTGAGCATTGCCCTGGGAGAAGCACCTTCATGATCATAGTATCTCACCTGGCAGGTAAGTAGGAGTTGGGCTAGAGCTGGGGAGGATCGCTGCTCGGGTACCCCCCTGTAAACTGAAGGAGATCCAACTGAGGCAGCACAAGGGAACTCTCGAAAGAAGAACAAGGCTAGAGGAAAATCTGAGACAAAGAAATCTGACTTTTACCAGAGCTGACCAGAGGAAAGCACAAACACAGTCCCCCACTACCACAAATAATGCAGTCAAGTTTCCCACATTTGGGGAAATCACAGGGGTCAGCATACCCAAAATGCAATGAATGAACCTCACCCTGGGAGAACAATCTTCATGACCATGGTATCTCCTATGCAAAATAAGTATGATTTGGAATAGGGCTGGGGAGGGCCGCTGCTCATGCACATCTCTGTCAAGTAAAGGAGATTCAACTGAGGCAGCACAAGGGAACTCTCATCTGGGGACAACAACTGCAGGGAGAACACATATTTTCAGATGAACATGGGAGGGCAGAAGGCTGCCTAATACTGAAGCACCCCCAAACAACAAACCAAATGCAACAACTAGTGCAAGCATTCCTGGGGGAAGTCCTGCAGAAGACGGATTTGCATACAGTGATGTCATCCAAGCAGTGGGTCAAACTTGGCTTCAACCCTCATCTGCATATGAAAAGAGAAAAGGAGCGTGCAGGGCATGGCGGCCTTTTGCGGTGCTTGGATGACCCCTAGTTCGCATTAAACACCTCCACCCTCCTTTGGTGTGGGGCTCATGTTGGCCATGCCCCATCCCCTGAAGCATTCAAGCAGATTTCTTGCAGCAGCTGGGCACTGTAACATCTCCAGAGCTGCTCTGTAAGGCAAGTAAAAGGGTGTGGGCCCTGCAGCACTACCTGTAGTTTGCATTGTGCATTGGAAGGCACAAAGTAAGCAGACGGGAGGAGAAGTCAGGATAGTGCACAAGGGTATAGAAGGGAGCGGCTGAAGAAAAGAGAAGTGGAAACAGACAGCAAACTAGGTTGGAGAGAGACCTGAGACAAAGAGATCTGAATTATACGAGAGCCGACCAGGGGAAACACAAATTATGCAGTTAAGTTTCCCACATTTGGGGAAATCGCAGGGGCAGCACACCCAGAGTGCAATGGGTGAGCCTTGCCCTGGGAGAAGCACCTTCATGATCATAGTATCTCACCTGGCAGGTAAGTAGGAGTTGGGCTAGAGCTGGGGAGGGTCTCTGCTTGGGCACCCCCCTGTCAAGTGAAGGAGATCCAACTGAGGCAGCACAAGGGAACTCTCGAAAGAAGAACAAGGCTAGAGGAAGATCTGAAACAAAGAAATCTGACTTTTACCAGAGCTGACCAGAGGAAAACACAAACACAGTCCCCCACTACCACAAATAAAGCAGTCGAGTTTCCCACATTTGGGGAAATCACAGGGGCCAGCATACCCAGAATGCAATGAATGAACCTCACCCTGGGAGAATAATCTTCATGACCATGGTATCTCCTATGCAAAATAAGTATGATTTGGGATAGAGCTGGGGAGGGCCGCTGCTCAGGCACATCTCTGTCAAGTTAAGGAGATTCAACTGAGGCAGCACAAGGGAACTCTCATCTGGGGACAACAACTGCAGGGAGAACACATATTTTCAGATGAACATGGGAGGGCAGAAGGCTGCCTAATACTGAAGCACCCCCAAACAACAAACCAAATGCAACAACTAGTGCAAGCATTCCTGGGGGAAGTTCTGCAGAAGACGGATTTGCATATGGTGATGTCATCCAAGCAGTGGGTCAAAGTTGGCTTCAACCCTCGTCTGCATATGAAAAGAGAAAAGGGGCGTGCAGGGCATGGTGGCCTTTTGCGGCGCTTGGCTGACCCCTAGTTTGCATTAAACACCTCCACCCTCCTTTGGTGTGGGGCTCATGTTGGCTATGCCCCAGCCCCTGAAGCATTCAAGCTGATTTCTTGCAGCAGCTGGGCACTGTAACAGCTCCAGAGCTGCTCTGTAAGGCAAGTAAAAGGGTGTGGGCCCTGCAGCACTACCTGTAGTTTGCATTGTGCATTGGAAGGCACAAAGTAAGCAGACGGGAGGAGAAGTCAGGATAGTGCACAAGGGTATAGAAGGGAGCGGCTGAAGAAAAGAGAAGTGGAAACAGACAGCAAACTAGGCTGGAGAGAGACCTGAGACAAAGAGATCTGAATTATACGAGAGCCGACGAGGGGAAACACAAATTATGCAGTCAAGTTTCCCACATTTGGGGAAATCGCAGGAGCAGCACACCAAGAGTGCAATGGTTGAGCCTTGCCCTGGGAGAAGCACCTTCATGATCATAGTATCTCACCTGGCAGGTAAGTAGGAGTTGGGCTAGAGCTGGGGAGGGTCGCTGCTCGGGTTCCCCCCTGTGAAGTGAAGGAGATCCAACTGAGGCAGCACCAGGGAACTCTCGAAAGAAGATCAAGTCTAGAGGAAGATCTGAGACAAAGAAATCTGACTTTAACCAGAGCTGACCAGAGGAAAGCACAAACACAGTCCCCCACTACCACAAATAATGCAGTCGAGTTTCCCACATTTGGGAAAATCACAGGGGTCAGCATACCCAGAATGCAATGAATGAACCTCACCCTGGGAGAACAATCTTCATGACCATGGTATCTCCTATGCAAAATAAGTATGATTTGGGATAGGGCTGGTGAGGGCCGCTGCTCAGGCACATCTCTGTCAAGTAAAGGAGATTCAACTGAGGCAGCACAAGTGAACTCTCATCGGGGGACAACATCTGCAGGGAGACCACATCTTTTCAGATGAACATGGGAGGGCGGAAGGCTGCCTAATACTGAAGCACCATCAAATATCAAACCATATGCAACAACTAGTACAAGCACTCCTGGGGGAAGGTCTGCAGCAGACGGATTTGCATACGGTGATGTTATCCAAGCAGTGGGCCAAAGTTGACTGGAACCCTCATCTGCATATGAAAAGAGAAAAGGGGCATGCAGGGCATGGCGGCCTTTTGCAGTGCTTGGATGACCCCTAGTTCGCATTAAACACCTCCACCCTCCTTTGGTGTGGGGCTCATGTTGGCTATGCCCCAGCCCCTGAAGCATTCAAGCTGATTTCTTGCAGCAGCTGGGCACTGTAACAGCTCCAGAGCTGCTCTGTAAGGCAAGTAAAAGGGTGTGGGCCCTGCAGCACTACCTGTAGATTGCATTGTGCATTGGAAGGCACAAAGTAAGCAGACGGGAGGAGAAGTCAGGATAGTGCACAAGGGTATAGAAGGGAGCGGCTGAAGAAAAGAGAAGTGGAAACAGACAGCAAACTAGGCTGGAGAGAGCTGAGACAAATAGATCTGAATTATACGAGAGCCGACCAGGGGAAACACAAATTATGCAGTCAAGTTTCCCACATTTGGGGAAATCGCAGGGGCAGCACACCCAGAGTGCAATGGGTGAGCCTTGCCCTGGGAGAAGCACCTTCATGATCATAGTATCTCACCTGGCAGGTAAGTAGGAGTTGGGCTAGAGCTGGGGAGGGTCGCTGCTCGGGTACCCCCCTGTAAAGTGAAGGAGATCCAACTGAGGCAGCACAATGGAACTCTCGAAAGAAGAACAAGGCTAGAGCAAAATCTGAGACAAAGAAATCTGACTTTTACCAGAGCTGACCAGAGGAAAGCACAAACACAGTCCCCCACTACCACAAATAATGCAGTCAAGTTTCCCACATTTGGGGAAATCACAGGGGTCAGCATACCCAAAATGCAATGAATGAACCTCACGCTGGGAGAACAATCTTCATGACCATGGTATCTCCTATGCAAAATAAGTATGATTTGGAATAGGGCTGGGGAGGGCCGCTGCTCATGCACATCTCTGTCAAGTAAAGGAGATTCAACTGAGGCAGCACAAGGGAACTCTCATCTGGGGACAACAACTGCAGGGAGAACACATATTTTCAGATGAACATGGGAGGGCAGAAGGCTGCCTAATACTGAAGCACCCCCAAACATCAAACCAAATGCAACAACTAGTGCAAGCATTCCTGGGGGAAGTTCTGCAGAAGACGGATTTGCATACGGTGATGTCATCCAAGCAGTGGGTCAAAGTTGGCTTCAACCCTCATCTGCATATGAAAAGAGAAAAGGGGCGTGCAGGGCATGGCGGCCTTTTGCGGTGCTTGGATGACCCCTAGTTCGCATTAAACACCTCCACCCTCCTTTGGTGTGGGGCTCATGTTGGCCATGCCCCATCCCCTGAAGCATTCAAGCTGATTTCTTGCAGCAGCTGGGCACTGTAACAGCTCCAGAGCTGCTCTGTAAGGCAAGTAAAAGGGTGTGGGCCCTGCAGCACTACCTGTAGTTTGCATTGTGCATTGGAAGGCACAAAGTAAGCAGACGGGAGGAGAAGTCAGGATAGTGCACAAGGGTATAGAAGGGAGCGGCTGAAGAAAAGAGAAGTGGAAACAGACAGCAAACTAGGCTGGAGAGAGACCTGAGACAAAGAGATCTGAATTATACGAGAGCCGACCAGGGGAAACACAAATTATGCAGTCGAGTTTCCCACATTTGGGGAAATCGCAGGGGCAGCACACCCAGAGTGCAATGGGTGAGCCTTGCCCTGGGAGAAGCACCTTCATGATCATAGTATCTCACCTGGCAGGTAAGTAGGAGTTGGGCTAGAGCTGGGGAGGGTCGCTGCTCGGGTACCCCCCTGTAAAGTGAAGGAGATCCAACTAAGGCAGCACAAGGGAACTCTCGAAAGAAGAACAAGGCTAGAGGAAAATCTGAGACAAAGAAATCTGACTTTTACTAGAGCTGACCAGAGGAAAGCACAAACACAGTCCCCCACTACCACAAATAATGCAGTTGAGTTTCCCACATTTGGGGAAATCACAGGGGTCAGCATACCCAAAATGCAATGAATGAACCTCACCCTGGGAGAAAAATCTTCATGACCATGGTATCTCCTATGCAAAATAAGTATGATTTGGAATAGGGCTGGGGAGGGCCGCTGCTCATGCACATCTCTGTCAAGTAAAGGAGATTCAACTGAGGCAGCACAAGGGAACTCTCATCTGGGAACAACAACTGCAGGGAGAACATATATTTTCAGATGAACATGGGAGGGCAGAAGGCTGCCTAATACTGAAGCACCCCCAAACAACAAACCAAATGCAACAACTAGGGCAAGAATTCCTGGGGGAAGGCCTGCCTCAGATGGATTTGCATATGGTGATGTCATCCAAGCAGTGGGTCAAAGTTGGCTTCAACCCTCGTCTGCATATGAAAAGAGAAAAGGGGCGTGCAGGGCATGGTGGCCTTTTGCGGCGCTTGGCTGACCCCTAGTTTGCATTAAACACCTCCACCCTCCTTTGGTGTGGGGCTCATGTTGGCTATGCCCCAGCCCCTGAAGCATTCAAGCTGATTTCTTGCAGCAGCTGGGCACTGTAACAGCTCCAGAGCTGCTCTGAAAGCAAGTAAAAGGGTGTGGGCCCTGCAGCACTACCTGTAGTTCGCATTGTGCGTTGGAAGGCACAAAGTAAGCAGACAGGAGGAGAAGTCAGTATAGTGCGCAAGGGCATAGAAGGGAGCGGCTCAAGAAAAGAGAAGTGGAAACAGACAGCAAACTAGGCTGGAGAGAGACCTGAGACAAAGAGATCTGAATTATACGAGAGCCGACCAGGGGAAACACAAATTATGCAGTCAAGTTTCCCACATTTGGGGAAATCGCAGGAGCAGCACACCCAGAGTGCAATGGGTGAGCATTGCCCTGGGAGAAGCACCTTCATGATCATAGTATCTCACCTGGCAGGTAAGTAGGAGTTGGGCTAGAGCTGGGGAGGATCGCTGCTCGGGTACCCCCCTGTAAACTGAAGGAGATCCAACTGAGGCAGCACAAGGGAACTCTCGAAAGAAGAACAAGGCTAGAGGAAAATCTGAGACAAAGAAATCTGACTTTTACCAGAGCTGACCAGAGGAAAGCACAAACACAGTCCCCCACTACCACAAATAATGCAGTCAAGTTTCCCACATTTGGGGAAATCACAGGGGTCAGCATACCCAAAATGCAATGAATGAACCTCACCCTGGGAGAACAATCTTCATGACCATGGTATCTCCTATGCAAAATAAGTATGATTTGGAATAGGGCTGGGGAGGGCCGCTGCTCATGCACATCTCTGTCAAGTAAAGGAGATTCAACTGAGGCAGCACAAGGGAACTCTCATCTGGGGACAACAACTGCAGGGAGAACACATATTTTCAGATGAACATGGGAGGGCAGAAGGCTGCCTAATACTGAAGCACCCCCAAACAACAAACCAAATGCAACAACTAGTGCAAGCATTCCTGGGGGAAGTCCTGCAGAAGACGGATTTGCATACAGTGATGTCATCCAAGCAGTGGGTCAAACTTGGCTTCAACCCTCATCTGCATATGAAAAGAGAAAAGGAGCGTGCAGGGCATGGCGGCCTTTTGCGGTGCTTGGATGACCCCTAGTTCGCATTAAACACCTCCACCCTCCTTTGGTGTGGGGCTCATGTTGGCCATGCCCCATCCCCTGAAGCATTCAAGCAGATTTCTTGCAGCAGCTGGGCACTGTAACATCTCCAGAGCTGCTCTGTAAGGCAAGTAAAAGGGTGTGGGCCCTGCAGCACTACCTGTAGTTTGCATTGTGCATTGGAAGGCACAAAGTAAGCAGACGGGAGGAGAAGTCAGGATAGTGCACAAGGGTATAGAAGGGAGCGGCTGAAGAAAAGAGAAGTGGAAACAGACAGCAAACTAGGTTGGAGAGAGACCTGAGACAAAGAGATCTGAATTATACGAGAGCCGACCAGGGGAAACACAAATTATGCAGTTAAGTTTCCCACATTTGGGGAAATCGCAGGGGCAGCACACCCAGAGTGCAATGGGTGAGCCTTGCCCTGGGAGAAGCACCTTCATGATCATAGTATCTCACCTGGCAGGTAAGTAGGAGTTGGGCTAGAGCTGGGGAGGGTCTCTGCTTGGGCACCCCCCTGTCAAGTGAAGGAGATCCAACTGAGGCAGCACAAGGGAACTCTCGAAAGAAGAACAAGGCTAGAGGAAGATCTGAAACAAAGAAATCTGACTTTTACCAGAGCTGACCAGAGGAAAACACAAACACAGTCCCCCACTACCACAAATAAAGCAGTCGAGTTTCCCACATTTGGGGAAATCACAGGGGCCAGCATACCCAGAATGCAATGAATGAACCTCACCCTGGGAGAATAATCTTCATGACCATGGTATCTCCTATGCAAAATAAGTATGATTTGGGATAGAGCTGGGGAGGGCCGCTGCTCAGGCACATCTCTGTCAAGTTAAGGAGATTCAACTGAGGCAGCACAAGGGAACTCTCATCTGGGGACAACAACTGCAGGGAGAACACATATTTTCAGATGAACATGGGAGGGCAGAAGGCTGCCTAATACTGAAGCACCCCCAAACAACAAACCAAATGCAACAACTAGTGCAAGCATTCCTGGGGGAAGTTCTGCAGAAGACGGATTTGCATATGGTGATGTCATCCAAGCAGTGGGTCAAAGTTGGCTTCAACCCTCGTCTGCATATGAAAAGAGAAAAGGGGCGTGCAGGGCATGGTGGCCTTTTGCGGCGCTTGGCTGACCCCTAGTTTGCATTAAACACCTCCACCCTCCTTTGGTGTGGGGCTCATGTTGGCTATGCCCCAGCCCCTGAAGCATTCAAGCTGATTTCTTGCAGCAGCTGGGCACTGTAACAGCTCCAGAGCTGCTCTGTAAGGCAAGTAAAAGGGTGTGGGCCCTGCAGCACTACCTGTAGTTTGCATTGTGCATTGGAAGGCACAAAGTAAGCAGACGGGAGGAGAAGTCAGGATAGTGCACAAGGGTATAGAAGGGAGCGGCTGAAGAAAAGAGAAGTGGAAACAGACAGCAAACTAGGCTGGAGAGAGACCTGAGACAAAGAGATCTGAATTATACGAGAGCCGACGAGGGGAAACACAAATTATGCAGTCAAGTTTCCCACATTTGGGGAAATCGCAGGAGCAGCACACCAAGAGTGCAATGGTTGAGCCTTGCCCTGGGAGAAGCACCTTCATGATCATAGTATCTCACCTGGCAGGTAAGTAGGAGTTGGGCTAGAGCTGGGGAGGGTCGCTGCTCGGGTTCCCCCCTGTGAAGTGAAGGAGATCCAACTGAGGCAGCACCAGGGAACTCTCGAAAGAAGATCAAGTCTAGAGGAAGATCTGAGACAAAGAAATCTGACTTTAACCAGAGCTGACCAGAGGAAAGCACAAACACAGTCCCCCACTACCACAAATAATGCAGTCGAGTTTCCCACATTTGGGAAAATCACAGGGGTCAGCATACCCAGAATGCAATGAATGAACCTCACCCTGGGAGAACAATCTTCATGACCATGGTATCTCCTATGCAAAATAAGTATGATTTGGGATAGGGCTGGTGAGGGCCGCTGCTCAGGCACATCTCTGTCAAGTAAAGGAGATTCAACTGAGGCAGCACAAGTGAACTCTCATCGGGGGACAACATCTGCAGGGAGACCACATCTTTTCAGATGAACATGGGAGGGCGGAAGGCTGCCTAATACTGAAGCACCATCAAATATCAAACCATATGCAACAACTAGTACAAGCACTCCTGGGGGAAGGTCTGCAGCAGACGGATTTGCATACGGTGATGTTATCCAAGCAGTGGGCCAAAGTTGACTGGAACCCTCATCTGCATATGAAAAGAGAAAAGGGGCATGCAGGGCATGGCGGCCTTTTGCAGTGCTTGGATGACCCCTAGTTCGCATTAAACACCTCCACCCTCCTTTGGTGTGGGGCTCATGTTGGCTATGCCCCAGCCCCTGAAGCATTCAAGCTGATTTCTTGCAGCAGCTGGGCACTGTAACAGCTCCAGAGCTGCTCTGTAAGGCAAGTAAAAGGGTGTGGGCCCTGCAGCACTACCTGTAGATTGCATTGTGCATTGGAAGGCACAAAGTAAGCAGACGGGAGGAGAAGTCAGGATAGTGCACAAGGGTATAGAAGGGAGCGGCTGAAGAAAAGAGAAGTGGAAACAGACAGCAAACTAGGCTGGAGAGAGCTGAGACAAATAGATCTGAATTATACGAGAGCCGACCAGGGGAAACACAAATTATGCAGTCAAGTTTCCCACATTTGGGGAAATCGCAGGGGCAGCACACCCAGAGTGCAATGGGTGAGCCTTGCCCTGGGAGAAGCACCTTCATGATCATAGTATCTCACCTGGCAGGTAAGTAGGAGTTGGGCTAGAGCTGGGGAGGGTCGCTGCTCGGGTACCCCCCTGTAAAGTGAAGGAGATCCAACTGAGGCAGCACAATGGAACTCTCGAAAGAAGAACAAGGCTAGAGCAAAATCTGAGACAAAGAAATCTGACTTTTACCAGAGCTGACCAGAGGAAAGCACAAACACAGTCCCCCACTACCACAAATAATGCAGTCAAGTTTCCCACATTTGGGGAAATCACAGGGGTCAGCATACCCAAAATGCAATGAATGAACCTCACGCTGGGAGAACAATCTTCATGACCATGGTATCTCCTATGCAAAATAAGTATGATTTGGAATAGGGCTGGGGAGGGCCGCTGCTCATGCACATCTCTGTCAAGTAAAGGAGATTCAACTGAGGCAGCACAAGGGAACTCTCATCTGGGGACAACAACTGCAGGGAGAACACATATTTTCAGATGAACATGGGAGGGCAGAAGGCTGCCTAATACTGAAGCACCCCCAAACATCAAACCAAATGCAACAACTAGTGCAAGCATTCCTGGGGGAAGTTCTGCAGAAGACGGATTTGCATACGGTGATGTCATCCAAGCAGTGGGTCAAAGTTGGCTTCAACCCTCATCTGCATATGAAAAGAGAAAAGGGGCGTGCAGGGCATGGCGGCCTTTTGCGGTGCTTGGATGACCCCTAGTTCGCATTAAACACCTCCACCCTCCTTTGGTGTGGGGCTCATGTTGGCCATGCCCCATCCCCTGAAGCATTCAAGCTGATTTCTTGCAGCAGCTGGGCACTGTAACAGCTCCAGAGCTGCTCTGTAAGGCAAGTAAAAGGGTGTGGGCCCTGCAGCACTACCTGTAGTTTGCATTGTGCATTGGAAGGCACAAAGTAAGCAGACGGGAGGAGAAGTCAGGATAGTGCACAAGGGTATAGAAGGGAGCGGCTGAAGAAAAGAGAAGTGGAAACAGACAGCAAACTAGGCTGGAGAGAGACCTGAGACAAAGAGATCTGAATTATACGAGAGCCGACCAGGGGAAACACAAATTATGCAGTCGAGTTTCCCACATTTGGGGAAATCGCAGGGGCAGCACACCCAGAGTGCAATGGGTGAGCCTTGCCCTGGGAGAAGCACCTTCATGATCATAGTATCTCACCTGGCAGGTAAGTAGGAGTTGGGCTAGAGCTGGGGAGGGTCGCTGTTCGGGCACCCCCCTGTCAAGTGAAAGAGATCCAACTGAGGCAGCACAAGGGAACTCTCGAAAGAAGAACAAGGCTAGAGGAAGATCTGAGACAAAGAAATATGACTTTTTCCAGAGCTGACCAGAGGAAAGCACAAACACAGTCCCCCACTACCACAAATAATGCAGTCGAGTTTCCCACATTTGGGGAAATCACAGGGGTCAGCATACCCAGAATGCAATGAATGAACCTCACCCTGGGAGAAAAATCTTCATGACCATGGTATCGCCTATGCAAAATAAGTATGATTTGGGATAGGGCTGGGGAGGGCCGCTGCTCAGGCACATCTCTGTCAAGTAAAGGAGATTCAACTGAGGCAGCACAAGGGAACTCTCATCTGGGGACAACAACTGCAGGGAGAACACATATTTTCAGATGAACATGTGAGGGCAGAAGGCTGCCTAATGCTGAAGCACCCCCAAACAACAAACCAAATGCAACAACTAGTGCAAGCATTCCTGGGGGAAGGCCTGCAGCAGATGGATTTGCATATGGTGATGTCATCCAAGCAGTGGGTCAAAGTTGGCTTCAACCCTCGTCTGCATATGAAAAGAGAAAAGGGGCGTGCAGGGCATGGCGGCCTTTTGCAGCGCTTGGATGACCCCTAGTTCGCATTACACACCTCCACCCTCCTTCGGTGTGGGGCTCATGTTGGCTATGCCCCAGCCCCTGAAGCATTCAAGCTGATTTCTTGCAGCAGCTGGGCACTGTAACTGCTCCAGAGCTACTCTGTAAGGCAAGTAAAAGGGTGTGGGCCCTGCAGCACTACCTGTAGTTCGCATTGTGCGTTGGAAGGCACGAAGTAAGCAGACGGGAGAAGTCAGGATAGTGCGCAAGGGCATAGAAGGGAGCGGCTCAAGAAAAGAGAAGTGTAAACAGACAGCAAACTAGGCTGGAGAGAGACCTGAGACAAAGAGATCTGAATTATACGAGAGCCGACGAGGGGAAACACAAATTATACAGTCAAGTTTCCCACATTTGGGGAAATCGCAGGAGCAGCACACCCAGAGTGCAATGGTTGAGCCTTGCCCTGGGAGAAGCACCTTCATGATCATAGTATCTCACCTGGCAGGTAAGTAGGAGTTGGGCTAGAGCTGGGGAGGGTCGCTGCTCGGGTTCCCCCCTGTGAAGTGAAGGAGATCCAACTGAGGCAGCACCAGGGAACTCTCGAAAGAAGAACAAGGCTAGAGGAAGATCTGAGACAAAGAAATCTGACTTTTACCAGAGCTGACCAGAGGAAAGCACAAACACAGTCCCCCACTACCACAAATAATGCAGTCGAGTTTCCCACATTTGGGAAAATCACAGGGGTCAGCATACCCAGAATGCAATGAATGAACCTCACCCTGGGAGAACAATCTTCATGACCATGGTATCTCCTATGCAAAATAAGTATGATTTGGGATAGGGCTGGTGAGGGCCGCTGCTCAGGCACATCTCTGTCAAGTAAAGGAGATTCAACTGAGGCAGCACAAGGGAACTCTCATCTGGGGACAACAACTGCAGGGAGACCACATCTTTTCAGATGAACATGGGAGGGCGGAAGGCTGCCTAATACTGAAGCACCATCAAATATCAAACCATATGCAACAACTAGTACAAGCACTCCTGGGGGAAGGTCTGCAGCAGACGGATTTGCATACGGTGATGTTATCCAAGCAGTGGGCCAAAGTTGACTGGAACCCTCATCTGCATATGAAAAGAGAAAAGGGGCATGCAGGGCATGGCGGCCTTTTGCAGTGCTTGGATGACCCCTAGTTTGCATTAAACACCCCCACCCTCCTTTGGTGTGGGGCTCATGTTGGCCATGCCCCATCCCCTGAAGCATTCAAGCTGATTTCTTGCAGCAGCTGGGCACTGTAACAGCTCCAGAGCTGTTCTGTAAGGCAAGTAAAAGGGTGTGGGCCCTGCAGCACCACCTGTTGTTCGCATTGTGCGTTGGAAGGCACAAATTAAGCAGACGGGAGGAGAAGTCAGGATAGTGCGCAAGGGCATACTTTTCTCTTAGTCCGGGGGCAAGGCTTCAAAATGGGGTCTGCAACGGAGGAGACACAGGGGGCGTGGTCACAGCAGCTTTTCTCTACAGCCTGCACCAGCAGGAGCCTACACCATTTTTTATGATCACGCTGAACTGCAGTGCGACTGCAATTACAGCATGGTCAAGAAGGGAGGCGTCATGCTGGGTGGCCATGCCCTGTCACTGTGCAGGAGCCAGCACAGCTCACACACTAGTCCCCGGGTGCAGCCCCCAACCCCCGGGACACCCGGAGCAACAAAATGAAGATTCAGGCCACCAGGCCACGCCCCTACCTATGAAACCATGCCTCCTTTTTACCATTGCGCTATTTATCTGCGCGCACTGCATTACAATCTCCCTCGCCACCTCTCTGGGTGTCACCAGTGATAGTGACACCTCTGCCATGCTTGTAGCAGCTGGTCCTAAGATCTACGCCTCAAGCCCTGAGTGTTTGCCCTTGTGACTTGTTGATCATCATAGCGAAGCAGATGCTTACAGAAAACTGCAGGGGCTTAGATTGAAAATAAAAAAAATGATGGGTATAAGGTAGAGAGGAGCGGGTTCGGTTCTCCGAGAACCGAATTCCCCACGAACTCCACGTGGTTTACACTGGTCCGAGGCAGGTTCGGTTGTTCCCGCCTGACTCGGAAAACCTGAACAAGGGAAAATGTCATCATCCCGCTGTCGGATTCTCGCGAGATTCGGATTCCATATAAAGAGCTGCGCGTTGCCGCCATTTTTACTCGTGCATTGAAGAGAGAGCGGAGAGGACGTGGCTATGTTCTCTCAGTGGAAATCTCAATATCAGTGCCCAGTATCAGTGGTTACTTATTGCTGCTCAGTAATACTAGTAGTGTGTCTCTCCTGCTCAGTGTCAGTTCTCAGTAGTATCCTCATCAGTGCTCAGTATCACTGCTCATTGTCTTGTGCTGCATTGTGGTGCTCAGCATACAACAGTACATTACTAATAGTCCAGTGCTGCATCTTGCTGCTCATGTTGGCTATGCCCCAGCCCCTGAAGCATTCAAGCTGATTTCTTGCAGCAGCTGGGCACTGTAACAGCTCCAGAGCTGCTCTGAAAGGCAAGTAAAAGGGTGTGGGCCCTGCAGCACTACCTGTAGTTTGCATTGTGCGTTGGAAGGCACAAAGTAAGCAGACAGGAGAAGTCAGGAGAGTGCACAAGGGCATAGAAGGCAGGGGCTCAAGAAAAGAGAAGTGGAAACAGACAGCAAACTAGGCTGGAGAGAGACCTGAGACAAAGAGATCTGAATTATATGAGTAGCAGACCAGAGGAAACACAAATTTTGCAGTCAAGTGTCCCACATTTGGGGAAATCGTAGGAGCAGCACACCCAGAGTGCAATGGGTGAGCCTTGCCCTGGTAGAAGCACCTTCCTGATCATAGTATCTCACTTGGCAGGTAAGTAGGAGTTGGGCTTGAGCTGGGGATGGTCGCTGCTCGGGCACCCCCCTGTCAAGTGAAGGAGATCCAACTGAGGCAGCACAAGGAAACTCTCGAAAAAAGAACAAGGCTAGAGGAAGATATGAGACAAAGAAATCTGACTTTTACCAGAGCTGACCAGAGGAAAGCACAAACACAGTCCCCCACTACCACAAATAAAGCAGTCGAGTTTCCCACATTTGGGGAAATCACAGGGGTCAGCATACCCAGAATGCAATGAATGAACCTCACCCTGGGAGAACAATCTTCATGACCATGGTATCTCCTATGCAAAATAAGTATGATTTGGGATAGGGCTGGGGAGGGCCGCTGCTCAGGCACATCTCTGTCAAGTAAAGGAGATTCAACTGAGGCAGCACAAGGGAACTCTCATCTGGGGACAACAACTGCAGGGAGAACACATATTTTCAGATGAACATGGGAGAGCAGAAGGCTGCCTAATACTGAAGCACCCCAAACAACAAACCAAATGCAACAACTAGTACAAGCATTCCTGGGGGAAGGTCTGCAGAAGACGGATTTGCATACGGTGATGTCATCCAAGCAGTGGGCCAAAGTTGGCTGGAACCCTCATCTGCATATGAAAAGAGAAAAGGGGTATGCAGGGCATGGCGGCCTTTTGCGGCGCTTGGATGACCCTTAGTTCGCATTAAACACCTCCACCCTCCGTCGGTGTGGGGCTCATGTTGGCTATGCCCCAGCCCCTGAAGCATTCAAGCTGATTTCTTGCAGCAGCTGGGCACTGTAACAGCTCCAGAGCTGCTCTGAAAGGCAAGTAAAAGGGTGTGGGCCCTGCAGCACTACCTGTAGTTCGCATTGTGCGTTGGAAGGCACAAAGTAAGCAGACAGGAGAAGTCAGGATAGTGCACAAGGGCATAGAAGGCAGCGGCTCAAGAAAAGAGAAGTGGAAACAGACAGCAAACTAGGCTGGAGAGAGACCTGAGACAAAGAGATCTGAATTATACGAGTAGCCGACTAGAGGAAACACAAATTATGCAGTCAAGTGTCCCACATTTGGGGAAATCGTAGGAGCAGCACACCCAGAGTGCAATGGGTGAGCCTTGCCCTGGGAGAAGCACCTTCATGATCATAGTATCTCACCTGGCAGGTAAGTAGGAGTTGGGCTAGAGATGGGGAGGGTCGCTGCTCGGGCACCCCCCTGTCAAGTGAAGGAGATCCAACTGAGGCAGCACAAGGAAACTCTCGAAAAAAGAACAAGGCTAGAGGAAGATCTGAGACAAAGAAATCTGTCTTTTACCAGAGCTGACCAGAGGAAAGCACAAACACAGTCCCCCACTACCACAATTAATGCAGTCGAGTTTCCCACATTTGGGGAAATCACAGGGGTCAGCATACCCATAATGCAATGAATGAACCTCACCCTGGGAGAACAATCTTCATGACCATGGAAACTCCTATGCAAAATAAGTATGATATGGGATAGGGCTGGGGAGGGCCGCTGCTCAGGCACATCTCTGTCAAGTAAAGGAGATTCAACTGAGGCAGCACAAGGGAACTCTCATCTGGGGACAACAACTGCAGGGAGAACACATATTTTCAGATGAACATGGGAGGGCAGAAGGCTGCCTAATACTGAAGCACCCCCAAACAACAAACCAAATGTAACAACTCTTAAAAGCATTCCTGGGAGAAGGTCTGCAGAAGACGGATTTGCATACGGTGATGTCATCCAAGCAGTGGGCCAAAGTTGGCTGGAACCCTCATCTGCATATGAAAAGAGAAAAGGGTTATGCAGGGCATGGCGGCCTTTTGCGGTGCTTGGATGACCCCTAGTTCGCATTAAATACCTCCACCCTCCTTCGGTGTGGGGCTCATGTTGGCTATGCCCCAGCCCCTGAAGCATTCAAGCTGATTTCTTGCAGCAGCTGGGCACTGTAACAGCTCCAGAGCTGCTCTGTACGGCAAGTAAAAGAGTGTGGGCCCTGCAGCACTACCTGTAGTTCGCATTGTGCGTTGGAAGGCACAAAGTAAGCAGACGGGAGAAGTCAGGATAGTGCGCAAGGGCATAGAAGGGAGCGGCTCAAGAAAACAGAAGTGGAAACAGACAGCAAACTAGGCTGGAGAGAGACCTGAGACAAAGAGATCTGAATTATTCGAGAGCCGACCAGGGGAAAAGACAAATTATGCAGTCAAGTTTCCCACATTTGGGGAAATCGCAGGAGCAGCACACCCAGAGTGCAATGGGTGAGCCTTGCCCTGGGAGAACAATCTTTATGACCATGGTATCTCCTATGCAAAATAAGTATGATTTGAGATAGGGCTGGGGAGGGCCGCTGCTCAGGCACATCTCTGTCAAGTAAAGGAGATTCAACTGAGGCAGCACAAGGGAACTCTCATCTGGGGACAACAACTGCCGGGAGAACACATATTTTCAGATGAACATGGGAGGGCAGAAGGCTGCCTAATACTGAAGCACGCCCAAACAACAAACCAAATGCAACAACTAGTACAAGCATTCCTGGGAGAAGGTCTGCAGAAGACGGATTTGCATACGGTGATGTCATCCAAGCAGTGGGCCAAAGTTGGCTGGAACCCTCATCTGCATATGTTGAAGATACAATTTGTGAATTGCATTTAACACTATCTCCCTTTCCTGGGGAGAAGATGGTAGGGCCGATTTGAAAAACCGGCGAGGAGGCACCTCTTTCATATTTCAGCTTGTAACCCTGAGAAACAATTTCTATTGCCTAGGGATCCACCTGCGAATGAACCCAGATGTGGCTGAAAACTCGAAGACGTGCCCCCAACTGGGCGGACTCCTTTAGCGGAGCCCCAGCGTCATGCGGTGGATTTTGTAGAGGCCGGGGAGGACTTCTGTTCCTGGGAACTAGCTGTGTTGTGCAGCTTCTTCCCTCTGCCCTTACCTCTGGCAAGAAAGGACGCACCTCGTACTTTCTTGTTTCTCTGTGATCGAAAGGACTGCATTTGATAATGTGGTGCTTTCTTAGGCTGTGAGGGAATATAAGGCAAAAAATTTGATTTACCAGCTGTAGCTGTGGAGACTAGGTCCGAGAGACCTTCCCCAAACAATTCCTCACCCCTGTAAGGTAAAACCTCCATATGCCTTTTTGAGTCGGCATCACCTGTCCATTGCCGGGTCCATAGGACTCGTCTAGCAGAAATCGACATAGCGTTTATTCTAGAACCCAGTAGACTAATGTCACTTTGAGCATCTCTCATATATAGGACAGCATCTTTTATATGCCCTATGGTCAATAACATAGCATCCTTATCTAGGGTCTCAATCTCTGCTGATAAGGTATCTGTCCATGCTGCCACCGCGCTACAACCCCGGCCGACGCAATTGCCGGTCTGAGTAAGGTACCAGAATGTGTGTAAATGGACTTTAGGGTTACCTCCTGCTTGCGGTCAGCAGGGTCCCTGATGGTAGCCGTATCCTATGGCAGCGCTACCTTTTTGGATAAGCGTGTCAATGCTTTATCCACCCTAGGGGAGGATTCCCACCGTATCCTGTCCATTGGCGGGAAAGGATACGCCATAAGAATCCATTTGGGAATCTGCAGCTTTTTGTCTGGAGATTCCCAAGCTTTTTCACATAATTCGTTCAACTCATGTGAGGGGGGAAAGGTTATCTCAGGTTTCTTTCCCTTATACATGTGTACCCTCGTGTCAGGGACAGGGGACTCTGTGATGTGCAAAACATCTTTTATTGCAATAATCATATATCGAATACATTTAGCCAATTTTGGCTGTAACTTTGCATCATCGTAGTCGACACTGGAGTCAGAATCTGTGTCGGTATCTGTGTCAACTATTTGGGATAGTGGGCGCTTTTGAGACCCCGAAGGTCCCTGCGACATAGGGACAGGCATGGGTTGACTCCCTGACTGTTCCCTAGCTTTAGCTTTGTCTAATCTCTTGTGTAATAAGTTTACATTAGCACTTAAAACATTCCACATATCCATCCAGTCAGGTGTCGGCGTTGTCGATGGAGACACCACATTAATTTGCTTTGACAGAGATGTGCATGAGCAGCGGCCCTCCCCAGCCCTATTCCAAATCATACTTATTTTGCATAGGAGATACCATGGTCACGAAGATTTTTCTCCCAGGGTGAGGTTCATTCATTGCATTTTGGGTATGCTTACCCCTGTGATTTCCCCAAATGTGGGAAACTTGACTGCATTATTTGTGGTAGTGGGAGATTGTGTTTGTGCTTTCCTCTGGTCAGCTCTGGTAAAAGTCAGATTTCTTTGTCTCAGATCTTCCTCTAGCCTTGTTCTTCTTTCGAGAGTTCCCTGGTGCTGCCTCAGTTGGATCTCCTTCACTTCACAGGGGGGAACCCGAGCAGCGACCCTCCCCAGCTCTAGCCCAACTCCTACTTACCTGCCAGGTGAGATACTATGATCATGAAGGTGCTTCTCCCAGGGCAAGGCTCACCCATTGCACTCTGGGTGTGCTGCCCCTGCGATTTCCCCAAATGTGGGAAACTTGACTGCATAATTTGTGTTTCCCCTGGTCGGCTCTCGTATAATTCAGATCTCTTTGTCTCAGGTCTCTCTCCAGCCTAGTTTGCTGTCTGTTTCCACTTCTCTTTTCTTCAGCCGCTCCCTTCTATACCCTTGTGCACTATCCTGACTTCTCCTCCCGTCTGCTTACTTTGTGCCTTCCAATGCACAATGCAAACTACAGGTAGTGCTGCAGGGCCCACACCATTTTACTTGCCTTACAGAGCAGCTCTGGAGCTGTTACAGTGCCCAGCTGCTGCAAGAAATCTGCTTGAATGCTTCAGGGGATGGGGCATGGCCAACATGAGCCCCACACCAAAGGAGGGTGGAGGTGTTTAATGCGAACTAGGGGTCATCCAAGCACCGCAAAAGGCCGCCATGCCCTGCACGCCCCTTTTCTCTTTTCATATGCAGATGAGGGTTGAAGCCAACTTTGACCCACTGCTTGGATGACATCACCGTATGCAAATCCGTCTTCTGCAGAACTTCCCCCAGGAATGCTTGCACTAGTTGTTGCATTTGGTTTGTTGTTTGGGGGTGCTTCAGTATTAGGCAGCCTTCTGCCCTCCCATGTTCATCTGAAAATATGTGTTCTCCCTGCAGTTGTTGTCCCCAGATGAGAGTTCCCTTGTGCTGCCTCAGTTGAATCTCCTTTACTTGACAGAGATGTGCATGAGCAGCGGCCCTCCCCAGCCCTATTCCAAATCATACTTATTTTGCATAGGAGATACCATGGTCATGAAGATTGTTCTCCCAGGGTGAGGTTCATTCATTGCATTTTGGGTATGCTGACCCCTGTGATTTCCCCAAATGTGGGAAACTCAACTGCATTATTTGTGGTAGTGGGGGACTGTGTTTGTGCTTTCCTCTGGTCAGCTCTGGTAAAAGTCAGATTTCTTTGTCTCAGATTTTTCTCTTGCCTTGTTCTTCTTTCGAGAGTTCCCTTGTGCTGCCTCAGTTGGATCTCCTTCACTTTACAGGGGGGTACCCGAGCAGCGACCCTCCCCAGCTCTAGCCCAACTCCTACTTACCTGCCAGGTGAGATACTATGATCATGAAGGTGCTTCTCCCAGGGCAAGGCTCACCCATTGCACTCTGGGTGTGCTGCTCCTGCGATTTCCCCAAATGTGGGAAACTTGACTGCATAATTTGTGTTTCCCCTGGTCGGCTCTCGTATAATTCAGATCTCTTTGTCTCAGGTCTCTCTCCAGCCTAGTTTGCTGTCTGTTTCCACTTCTCTTTTCTTGAGCCGCTCCCTTCTATGCCCTTGCGCACTATCCTGACTTCTCCTCCTGTCTGCTTACTTTGTGCCTTCCAACGCACAATGCGAACTACAGGTAGTGCTGCAGGGCCCACACCCTTTTACTTGCCTTACAGAGCAGCTCTGGAGCTGTTACAGTGCCCAGCTGCTGCAAGAAATCAGCTTGAATGCTTCAGGGGCAGGGGCATAGCCAACATGAGCCCCACACCAAAGGAGGGTGGACGTGTTTAATGCAAACTAGGGGTCAGCCAAGCGCCGCAAAAGGCCACCATGCCCTGCACGCCCCTTTTCTCTTTTCATATGCAGACGAGGGTTGAAGCCAACTTTGACCCACTGCTTGGATGACATCACCATATGCAAATCCATCTGCGGCAGGCCTTCCCCCAGGAATGCTTGCACTAGTTGTTGCATTTGGTTTGGTGTTTGGGGGTGCTTCAGTATTAGGCAGCCTTCTGCCCTCCCATGTTCATCTGAAAATATATGTTCTCCCTGCAGTTGTTGTCCCCAGATGAGAGTTCCCTTTTGCTGCCTCAGTTGAATCTCCTTTACTTGACAGAGATGTGCATGAGCAGCGGCCCTCCCCAGCCCTATTCCAAATCATACTTATTTTGCATAGGAGATACCATGGTCATGAAGATTTTTCTCCCAGGGTGAGGTTCATTCATTGCATTTTGGGTATGCTGACCCCTGTGATTTCCCCAAATGTGGGAAACTTGACTGCATTATTTGTGGTAGTGGGAGACTGTGTTTGTGCTTTCCTCTGGTCAGCTCTGGTAAAAGTCAGATTTCTTTGTCTCAGATTTTCCTTTAGCCTTGTTCTTCTTTCGAGAGTTCCCTTGTGCTGCCTCAGTTGGATCTCCTTCACTTTACAGGGGGGTACCCGAGCAGCGACCCTCCCCAGCTCTAGCCCAACTCCTACTTACCTGCCAGGTGAGATACTATGATCATGAAGGTGCTTCTCCCAGGGAAAGGCTCACCAATTGTACTCTGGGTGTGCTGCTCCTGCGATTTCCCCAAATGTGGGAAACTTGACTGCATAATTTGTGTTTCCCCTGGTCGGCTCTCGTATAATTCAGATCTCTTTGTCTCAGGTCTCTCTCCAGCCTAGTTTGCTGTCTGTTTCCACTTCTCTTTTCTTCAGCCGCTCCCTTCTATACCCTTGTGCACTATCCTGACTTCTCCTCCCGTCTGCTTACTTTGTGCCTTCCAATGCACAATGCAAACTACAGGTAGTGCTGCAGGGCCCACACCCTTTTACTTGCCTTACAGAGCAGCTCTGGAGCTGTTACAGTGCCCAGCTGCTGCAAGAAATCTGCTTGAATGCTTCAGGGGCTGGGGCATAGCCAACATGAGCCCCACACCGAAGGAGGGTGGAGGTGTTTAATGCAAACTAGGGGTCGGTCAAGCGCCGCAAAAGGCCACCATGCCCTGCACGCCCCTTTTCTGTTTTCATATGCAGACGAGGGTTGAAACCAACTTTGACCCACTGCTTGGATGACATCACCATATGCAAATCCATCTGCGGCAGGCCTTCCCCCAGGAATGCTTGCACTAGTTGTTGCATTTGGTTTGTTGTTTGGGTGTGCTTCAGTATTAGTCAGCCTTCTGCTCCACCCTCCTTTGGTGTGGGGCTCATGTTGGCCATGTCCCATCCCCTGAAGCATTCAAGCAGATTTCTTGCAGCAGCTGGGCACTGTAACAGCTCCAGAGCTGCTCTGTAAGGCAAGTAAAATGGTGTGGGCCCTGCAGCACTACCTGTAGTTTGCATTGTGCATTGGAAGGCACAAAGTAAGCAGACGGGAGGAGAAGTCAGGATAGTGCACAAGGGTATAGAAGGGAGCGGCTGAAGAAAAGAGAAGTGGAAACAGACAGCAAACTAGGCTGGAGAGAGATCTTAGACAAAGAGATCTGAATTATACGAGAGCCGACCAGGGGAAACACAAATTATGCAGTCAAGTTTCCCACATTTGGGGAAATCGCAGGGGCAGCACACCCAGAGTGCAATGGGTGAGCCTTGCCCTGGAAGAAGCACCTTCATGATCATAGTATCTCACCTGGCAGGTAAGTAGGAGTTGGGCTAGAGCTGGGGAGGGTCGCTGCTCGGGCACCCCCCTGTTAAGTGAAGGAGATCCAACTGAGGCAGCACAAGGGAACTCTCAAAAGAAGAACAAGGCTAGAGGAAGATCTGAAACAAAGAAATCTGACTTTTACCAGAGCTGACCAGAGGAAAGCACAAACACAGTCCCCCACTACCACAAATAAAGCAGTCGAGTTTCCCACATTTGGGGAAATCACAGGGGTCAGCATACCCAAAATGCAATGAATGAACCTCACCTCGACTGCTTTATTTGTGGTAGTGGGGGACTGTGTTTGTGTTTTCTTCTGGTCAGCTCTGGTAAAAGTCAGATTTCTTTGTTTCAGATCTTCCTCTAGCCTTGTTCTTCTTTTGAGAGTTCCCTTGTGCTGCCTCAGTTGGATCTCCTTCACTTAACAGGGGGGTGCCCGAGCAGCGACCCTCCCCAGCTCTAGCCCAACTCCTACTTACCTGCCAGGTGAGATACTATGATCATGAAGGTGCTTCTCCCAGGGCAAGGCTCACCCATTGCACTCTGGGTGTGCTGCCCCTGCGATTTCCCCAAATGTGGGAAACTTGACTGCATAATTTGTGTTTCCCCTGGTCGGCTCTCGTATAATTCAGATCTCTTTGTCTCAGATCTCTCTCCAGCCTAGTTTGCTGTCTGTTTCCACTTCTCTTTTCTTCAGCCGCTCCCTTCTATACCCTTGTGCACTATCCTGACTTCTCCTCCCGTCTGCTTACTTTGTGCCTTCCAATGCACAATGCAAACTACAGGTAGTGCTGCAGGGCCCACACCCTTTTACTTGCCTTACAGAGCAGCTCTTGAGCTGTTACAGTGCCCAGCTGCTGCAAGAAATCTGCTTGAAAGCTTCAAGGGATGGGGCATGGCCAACATGAGCCCCACACCAAAGCAGGGTGCAGCAGAAGGCTGCCTAATACTGAAGCACCCCCAAACAACAAACCAAATGCAACAACTAGTGCAAGCATTCCTGGGGGAAGGCCTGCCGCATATGGATTTGCATATGGTGATGTCATCCAAGCAGTGGGTCAAAGTTGGCTTCAACCCTCGTCTGCATATGAAAACAGAAAAAGGGCGTGCAGGGCATGGTGGCCTTTTGCGGCGCTTGACTGACCCCTAGTTTGCATTAAACACCTCCACCCTCCTTCGGTGTGGGGCTGATGTTGGCTATGCCCCAGCCCCTGAAGCATTCAAGCTGATTTCTTGCAGCAGCTGGGCACTGTAACAGCTCCAGAGCTGCTCTGTAAGGCAAGTAAAAGGGTGTGGGCCCTGCAGCACTACCTGTAGTTTGCATTGTGCATTGGAAGGCACAAAGTAAGCAGACGGGAGGAGAAGTCAGGATAGTGCACAAGGGTATAGAAGGGAGCGGCTGAAGAAAAGAGAAGTGGAAACAGACAGCAAACTAGGCTGGAGAGAGACCTGAGACAAAGAGATCTGAATTATACGAGAGCCGACCAGGGGAAACACAAATTATGCAGTCAAGTTTCCCACATTTGGGGAAATCGCAGGAGCAGCACACCCAGAGTACAATGGGTGAGCCTTGCCCTGGGAGAAGCACCTTCATGATCATAGTATCTCACCTGGCAGGTAAGTAGGAGTTGGGCTAGAGCTGGGGAGGGTCGCTGCTCGGGTACCCCCCTGTAAAGTGAAGGAGATCCAACTAAGGCAGCACAAGGGAACTCTCGAAAGAAGAACAAGGCTAGAGGAAAATCTGAGACAAAGAAATCTGACTTTTACTAGAGCTGACCAGAGGAAAGCACAAACACAGTCCCCCACTACCACAAATAATGCAGTTGAGTTTCCCACATTTGGGGAAATCACAGGGGTCAGCATACCCAAAATGCAATGAATGAACCTCACCCTGGGAGAAAAATCTTCATGACCATGGTATCTCCTATGCAAAATAAGTATGATTTGGAATAGGGCTGGGGAGGGCCGCTGCTCATGCACATCTCTGTCAAGTAAAGGAGATTCAACTGAGGCAGCACAAGGGAACTCTCATCTGGGGACAACAACTGCAGGGAGAACATATATTTTCAGATGAACATGGGAGGGCAGAAGGCTGCCTAATACTGAAGCACCCCCAAACAACAAACCAAATGCAACAACTAGGGCAAGAATTCCTGGGGGAAGGCCTGCCGCAGATGGATTTGCATATGGTGATGTCATCCAAGCAGTGGGTCAAAGTTGGCTTCAACCCTCGTCTGCATATGAAAAGAGAAAAGGGGCGTGCAGGGCATGGTGGCCTTTTGCGGCGCTTGGCTGACCCCTAGTTTGCATTAAACACCTCCACCCTCCTTTGGTGTGGGGCTCATGTTGGCTATGCCCCAGCCCCTGAAGCATTCAAGCTGATTTCTTGCAGCAGCTGGGCACTGTAACAGCTCCAGAGCTGCTCTGAAAGGCAAGTAAAAGGGTGTGGGCCCTGCAGCACTACCTGTAGTTCGCATTGTGCGTTGGAAGGCACAAAGTAAGCAGACAGGAGGAGAAGTCAGGATAGTGCGCAAGGGCATAGAAGGGAGCGGCTCAAGAAAAGAGAAGTGGAAACAGACAGCAAACTAGGCTGGAGAGAGACCTGAGACAAAGAGATCTGAATTATACGAGAGCAGACCAGGCGAAACACAAATTATGCAGTCAAGTTTCCCACATTTGGGGAAATCGCAGGAGCAGCACACCCAGAGTGCAATGGGTGAGCCTTGCCCTGGGAGAAGCACCTTCATGATCATAGTATCTCACCTGGCAGGTAAGTAGGAGTTGGGCTAGAGCTGGGGAGGGTCGCTGCTCGGGTACCCCCCTGTAAAGTGAAGGAGATCCAACTAAGGCAGCACAAGGGAACTCTCGAAAGAAGAACAAGGCTAGAGGAAAATCTGAGACAAAGAAATCTGACTTTTACTAGAGCTGACCAGAGGAAAGCACAAACACAGTCCCCCACTACCACAAATAATGCAGTTGAGTTTCCCACATTTGGGGAAATCACAGGGGTCAGCATACCCAAAATGCAATGAATGAACCTCACCCTGGGAGAAAAATCTTCATGACCATGGTATCTCCTATGCAAAATAAGTATGATTTGGAATAGGGCTGGGGAGGGCCGCTGCTCATGCACATCTCTGTCAAGTAAAGGAGATTCAACTGAGGCAGCACAAGGGAACTCTCATCTGGGGACAACAACTGCAGGGAGAACATATATTTTCAGATGAACATGGGAGGGCAGAAGGCTGCCTAATACTGAAGCACCCCCAAACAACAAACCAAATGCAACAACTAGGGCAAGAATTCCTGGGGGAAGGCCTGCCGCAGATGGATTTGCATATGGTGATGTCATCCAAGCAGTGGGTCAAAGTTGGCTTCAACCCTCGTCTGCATATGAAAAGAGAAAAGGGGCGTGCAGGGCATGGTGGCCTTTTGCGGCGCTTGGCTGACCCCTAGTTTGCATTAAACACCTCCACCCTCCTTTGGTGTGGGGCTCATGTTGGCTATGCCCCAGCCCCTGAAGCATTCAAGCTGATTTCTTGCAGCAGCTGGGCACTGTAACAGCTCCAGAGCTGCTCTGAAAGGCAAGTAAAAGGGTGTGGGCCCTGCAGCACTACCTGTAGTTCGCATTGTGCGTTGGAAGGCACAAAGTAAGCAGACAGGAGGAGAAGTCAGGATAGTGCGCAAGGGCATAGAAGGGAGCGGCTCAAGAAAAGAGAAGTGGAAACAGACAGCAAACTAGGCTGGAGAGAGACCTGAGACAAAGAGATCTGAATTATACGAGAGCAGACCAGGCGAAACACAAATTATGCAGTCAAGTTTCCCACATTTGGGGAAATCGCAGGAGCAGCACACCCAGAGTGCAATGGGTGAGCCTTGCCCTGGGAGAAGCACCTTCATGATCATAGTATCTCACCTGGCAGGTAAGTAGGAGTTGGGCTAGAGCTGGGGAGGATCGCTGCTCGGGTACCCCCCTGTAAACTGAAGGAGATCCAACTGAGGCAGCACAAGGGAACTCTCGAAAGAAGAACAAGGCTAGAGTAAAATCTGAGACAAAGAAATCTGACTTTTACCAGAGCTGACCAGAGGAAAGCACAAACACAGTCCCCCACTACCACAAATAATGCAGTCAAGTTTCCCACATTTGGGGAAATCACAGGGGTCAGCATACCCAAAATGCAATGAATGAACCTCACCCTGGGAGAACAATCTTCATGACCATGGTATCTCCTATGCAAAATAAGTATGATTTGGAATAGGGCTGGGGAGGGCCGCTGCTCATGCACATCTCTGTCAAGTAAAGGAGATTCAACTGAGGCAGCACAAGGGAACTCTCATCTGGGGACAACAACTGCAGGGAGAACACATATTTTCAGATGAACATGGGAGGGCAGAAGGCTGCCTAATACTGAAGCACCCCCAAACAACAAACCAAATGCAACAACTAGTGCAAGCATTCCTGGGGGAAGTTCTGCAGAAGACGGATTTGCATACAGTGATGTCATCCAAGCAGTGGGTCAAACTTGGCTTCAACCCTCATCTGCATATGAAAAGAGAAAAGGAGCGTGCAGGGCATGGCGGCCTTTTGCGGTGCTTGGATGACCCCTAGTTCGCATTAAACACCTCCACCCTCCTTTGGTGTGGGGCTCATGTTGGCCATGCCCCATCCCCTGAAGCATTCAAGCAGATTTCTTGCAGCAGCTGGGCACTGTAACATCTCCAGAGCTGCTCTGTAAGGCAAGTAAAAGGGTGTGGGCCCTGCAGCACTACCTGTAGTTTGCATTGTGCATTGGAAGGCACAAAGTAAGCAGACGGGAGGAGAAGTCAGGATAGTGCACAAGGGTATAGAAGGGAGCGGCTGAAGAAAAGAGAAGTGGAAACAGACAGCAAACTAGGTTGGAGAGAGACCTGAGACAAAGAGATCTGAATTATACGAGAGCCGACCAGGGGAAACACAAATTATGCAGTTAAGTTTCCCACATTTGGGGAAATCGCAGGGGCAGCACACCCAGAGTGCAATGGGTGAGCCTTGCCCTGGGAGAAGCACCTTCATGATCATAGTATCTCACCTGGCAGGTAAGTAGGAGTTGGGCTAGAGCTGGGGAGGGTCTCTGCTTGGGCACCCCCCTGTCAAGTGAAGGAGATCCAACTGAGGCAGCACAAGGGAACTCTCGAAAGAAGAACAAGGCTAGAGGAAGATCTGAAACAAAGAAATCTGACTTTTACCAGAGCTGACCAGAGGAAAACACAAACACAGTCCCCCACTACCACAAATAAAGCAGTCGAGTTTCCCACATTTGGGGAAATCACAGGGGCCAGCATACCCAGAATGCAATGAATGAACCTCACCCTGGGAGAATAATCTTCATGACCATGGTATCTCCTATGCAAAATAAGTATGATTTGGGATAGAGCTGGGGAGGGCCGCTGCTCAGGCACATCTCTGTCAAGTTAAGGAGATTCAACTGAGGCAGCACAAGGGAACTCTCATCTGGGGACAACAACTGCAGGGAGAACACATATTTTCAGATGAACATGGGAGGGCAGAAGGCTGCCTAATACTGAAGCACCCCCAAACAACAAACCAAATGCAACAACTAGTGCAAGCATTCCTGGGGGAAGTTCTGCAGAAGACGGATTTGCATATGGTGATGTCATCCAAGCAGTGGGTCAAAGTTGGCTTCAACCCTCGTCTGCATATGAAAAGAGAAAAGGGGCGTGCAGGGCATGGTGGCCTTTTGCGGCGCTTGGCTGACCCCTAGTTTGCATTAAACACCTCCACCCTCCTTTGGTGTGGGGCTCATGTTGGCTATGCCCCAGCCCCTGAAGCATTCAAGCTGATTTCTTGCAGCAGCTGGGCACTGTAACAGCTCCAGAGCTGCTCTGTAAGGCAAGTAAAAGGGTGTGGGCCCTGCAGCACTACCTGTAGTTTGCATTGTGCATTGGAAGGCACAAAGTAAGCAGACGGGAGGAGAAGTCAGGATAGTGCACAAGGGTATAGAAGGGAGCGGCTGAAGAAAAGAGAAGTGGAAACAGACAGCAAACTAGGCTGGAGAGAGACCTGAGACAAAGAGATCTGAATTATACGAGAGCCGACGAGGGGAAACACAAATTATGCAGTCAAGTTTCCCACATTTGGGGAAATCGCAGGAGCAGCACACCAAGAGTGCAATGGTTGAGCCTTGCCCTGGGAGAAGCACCTTCATGATCATAGTATCTCACCTGGCAGGTAAGTAGGAGTTGGGCTAGAGCTGGGGAGGGTCGCTGCTCGGGTTCCCCCCTGTGAAGTGAAGGAGATCCAACTGAGGCAGCACCAGGGAACTCTCGAAAGAAGATCAAGTCTAGAGGAAGATCTGAGACAAAGAAATCTGACTTTAACCAGAGCTGACCAGAGGAAAGCACAAACACAGTCCCCCACTACCACAAATAATGCAGTCGAGTTTCCCACATTTGGGAAAATCACAGGGGTCAGCATACCCAGAATGCAATGAATGAACCTCACCCTGGGAGAACAATCTTCATGACCATGGTATCTCCTATGCAAAATAAGTATGATTTGGGATAGGGCTGGTGAGGGCCGCTGCTCAGGCACATCTCTGTCAAGTAAAGGAGATTCAACTGAGGCAGCACAAGTGAACTCTCATCTGGGGACAACATCTGCAGGGAGACCACATCTTTTCAGATGAACATGGGAGGGCGGAAGGCTGCCTAATACTGAAGCACCATCAAATATCAAACCATATGCAACAACTAGTACAAGCACTCCTGGGGGAAGGTCTGCAGCAGACGGATTTGCATACGGTGATGTTATCCAAGCAGTGGGCCAAAGTTGACTGGAACCCTCATCTGCATATGAAAAGAGAAAAGGGGCATGCAGGGCATGGCGGCCTTTTGCAGTGCTTGGATGACCCCTAGTTCGCATTAAACACCTCCCCCCTCCTTTGGTGTGGGGCTCATGTTGGCCATGCCCCATCCCCTGAAGCATTCAAGCTGATTTCTTGCAGCAGCTGGGCACTGTAACAGCTCTAGAGCTGCTCTGTAAGGCAAGTAAAAGGGTGTGGGCCCTGCAGCACTACCTGTAGATTGCATTGTGCATTGGAAGGCACAAAGTAAGCAGACGGGAGGAGAAGTCAGGATAGTGCACAAGGGTATAGAAGGGAGCGGCTGAAGAAAAGAGAAGTGGAAACAGACAGCAAACTAGGCTGGAGAGAGCTGAGACAAATAGATCTGAATTATACGAGAGCCGACCAGGGGAAACACAAATTATGCAGTCAAGTTTCCCACATTTGGGGAAATCGCAGGGGCAGCACACCCAGAGTGCAATGGGTGAGCCTTGCCCTGGGAGAAGCACCTTCATGATCATAGTATCTCACCTGGCAGGTAAGTAGGAGTTGGGCTAGAGCTGGGGAGGGTCGCTGCTCGGGTACCCCCCTGTAAAGTGAAGGAGATCCAACTGAGGCAGCACAATGGAACTCTCGAAAGAAGAACAAGGCTAGAGGAAAATCTGAGACAAAGAAATCTGACTTTTACCAGAGCTGACCAGAGGAAAGCACAAACACAGTCCCCCACTACCACAAATAATGCAGTCAAGTTTCCCACATTTGGGGAAATCACAGGGGTCAGCATACCCAAAATGCAATGAATGAACCTCACCCTGGGAGAACAATCTTCATGACCATGGTATCTCCTATGCAAAATAAGTATGATTTGGAATAGGGCTGGGGAGGGCCGCTGCTCATGCACATCTCTGTCAAGTAAAGGAGATTCAACTGAGGCAGCACAAGGGAACTCTCATCTGGGGACAACAACTGCAGGGAGAACACATATTTTCAGATGAACATGGGAGGGCAGAAGGCTGCCTAATACTGAAGCACCCCCAAACATCAAACCAAATGCAACAACTAGTGCAAGCATTCCTGGTGGAAGTTCTGCAGAAGACGGATTTGCATACGGTGATGTCATCCAAGCAGTGGGTCAAAGTTGGCTTCAACCCTCATCTGCATATGAAAAGAGAAAAGGGGCGTGCAGGGCATGGCGGCCTTTTGCTGTGCTTGGATGACCCCTAGTTCGCATTAAACACCTCCACCCTCCTTTGGTGTGGGGCTCATGTTGGCCATGCCCCATCCCCTGAAGCATTCAAGCTGATTTCTTGCAGCAGCTGGGCACTGTAACAGCTCCAGAGCTGCTCTGTAAGGCAAGTAAAAGGGTGTGGGCCCTGCAGCACTACCTGTAGTTTGCATTGTGCATTGGAAGGCACAAAGTAAGCAGACGGGAGGAGAAGTCAGGATAGTGCACAAGGGTATAGAAGGGAGCGGCTGAAGAAAAGAGAAGTGGAAACAGACAGCAAACTAGGCTGGAGAGAGACCTGAGACAAAGAGATCTGAATTATACGAGAGCCGACCAGGGGAAACACAAATTATGCAGTCAAGTTTCCCACATTTGGGGAAATCGCAGGGGCAGCACACCCAGAGTGCAATGGGTGAGCCTTGCCCTGGGAGAAGCACCTTCATGATCATAGTATCTCACCTGGCAGGTAAGTAGGAGTTGGGCTAGAGCTGGGGAGGGTCGCTGTTCGGGCACCCCCCTGTCAAGTGAAAGAGATCCAACTGAGGCAGCACAAGGGAAATCTCGAAAGAAGAACAAGGCTAGAGGAAGATCTGAGACAAAGAAATATGACTTTTTCCAGAGCTGACCAGAGGAAAGCACAAACACAGTCCCCCACTACCACAAATAATGCAGTCGAGTTTCCCACATTTGGGGAAATCACAGGGGTCAGCATACCCAGAATGCAATGAATGAACCTCACCCTGGGAGAAAAATCTTCATGACCATGGTATCGCCTATGCAAAATAAGTATGATTTGGGATAGGGCTGGGGAGGGCCGCTGCTCAGGCACATCTCTGTCAAGTAAAGGAGATTCAACTGAGGCAGCACAAGGGAACTCTCATCTGGGGACAACAACTGCAGGGAGAACACATATTTTCAGATGAACATGTGAGGGCAGAAGGCTGCCTAATGCTGAAGCACCCCCAAACAACAAACCAAATGCAACAACTAGTGCAAGCATTCCTGGGGGAAGGCCTGCAGCAGATGGATTTGCATATGGTGATGTCATCCAAGCAGTGGGTCAAAGTTGGCTTCAACCCTCGTCTGCATATGAAAAGAGAAAAGGGGCGTGCAGGGCATGGCGGCCTTTTGCAGCGCTTGGATGACCCCTAGTTCGCATTACACACCTCCACCCTCCTTCGGTGTGGGGCTCATGTTGGCTATGCCCCAGCCCCTGAAGCATTCAAGCTGATTTCTTGCAGCAGCTGGGCACTGTAACTGCTCCAGAGCTACTCTGTAAGGCAAGTAAAAGGGTGTGGGCCCTGCAGCACTACCTGTAGTTCGCATTGTGCGTTGGAAGGCACGAAGTAAGCAGACGGGAGAAGTCAGGATAGTGCGCAAGGGCATAGAAGGGAGCGGCTCAAGAAAAGAGAAGTGTAAACAGACAGCAAACTAGGCTGGAGAGAGACCTGAGACAAAGAGATCTGAATTATACGAGAGCCGACGAGGGGAAACACAAATTATACAGTCAAGTTTCCCACATTTGGGGAAATCGCAGGAGCAGCACACCCAGAGTGCAATGGTTGAGCCTTGCCCTGGGAGAAGCACCTTCATGATCATAGTATCTCACCTGGCAGGTAAGTAGGAGTTGGGCTAGAGCTGGGGAGGGTCGCTGCTCGGGTTCCCCCCTGTGAAGTGAAGGAGATCCAACTGAGGCAGCACCAGGGAACTCTCGAAAGAAGAACAAGGCTAGAGGAAGATCTGAGACAAAGAAATCTGACTTTTACCAGAGCTGACCAGAGGAAAGCACAAACACAGTCCCCCACTACCACAAATAATGCAGTCGAGTTTCCCACATTTGGGAAAATCACAGGGGTCAGCATACCCAGAATGCAATGAATGAACCTCACCCTGGGAGAACAATCTTCATGACCATGGTATCTCCTATGCAAAATAAGTATGATTTGGGATAGGGCTGGTGAGGGCCACTGCTCAGGCACATCTCTGTCAAGTAAAGGAGATTCAACTGAGGCAGCACAAGGGAACTCTCATCTGGGGACAACAACTGCAGGGAGACCACATCTTTTCAGATGAACATGGGAGGGCGGAAGGCTGCCTAATACTGAAGCACCATCAAATATCAAACCATATGCAACAACTAGTACAAGCACTCCTGGGGGAAGGTCTGCAGCAGACGGATTTGCATACGGTGATGTTATCCAAGCAGTGGGCCAAAGTTGACTGGAACCCTCATCTGCATATGAAAAGAGAAAAGGGGCATGCAGGGCATGGCGGCCTTTTGCAGTGCTTGGATGACCCCTAGTTTGCATTAAACACCCCCACCCTCCTTTGGTGTGGGGCTCATGTTGGCCATGCCCCATCCCCTGAAGCATTCAAGCTGATTTCTTGCAGCAGCTGGGCACTGTAACAGCTCCAGAGCTGTTCTGTAAGGCAAGTAAAAGGGTGTGGGCCCTGCAGCACCACCTGTTGTTCGCATTGTGCGTTGGAAGGCACAAATTAAGCAGACGGGAGGAGAAGTCAGGATAGTGAGCAAGGGCATACTTTTCTCTTAGTCCGGGGGCAAGGCTTCAAAATGGGGTCTGCAACGGAGGAGACACAGGGGGCGTGGTCACAGCAGCTTTTCTCTACAGCCTGCACCAGCAGGAGCCTACACCATTTTTTATGATCACGCTGAACTGCAGTGCGACTGCAATTACAGCATGGTCAAGAAGGGAGGCGTCATGCTGGGTGGCCATGCCCTGTCACTGTGCAGGAGCCAGCACAGCTCACACACTAGTCCCCGGGTGCAGCCCCCAACCCCCGGGACACCCGGAGCAACAAAATGAAGATTCAGGCCACCAGGCCACGCCCCTACCTATGAAACCATGCCTCCTTTTTACCATTGCGCTGTTTATCTGCGCGCACTGCATTACAATCTCCCTCGCCACCTCTCTGGGTGTCACCAGTGATAGTGACACCTCTGCCATGCTTGTAGCAGCTGGTCCTAAGATCTACGCCTCAGGCCCTGAGTGTTTGCCCTTGTGACTTGTTGATCATCATAGCGAAGCAGATGCTTACAGAAAACTGCAGGGGCTTAGATTGAAAATAAAAAAAATGATGGGTATAAGGTAGAGAGGAGCGGGTTCGGTTCTCCGAGAACCGAATTCCCCACGAACTCCACGTGGTTTACACTGGTCCGAGGCAGGCTCGGTTGTTCCCGCCTGACTCGGAAAACCTGAACAAGGGAAAATGTCATCATCCCGCTGTCGGATTCTTGCGAGATTCGGATTCCATATAAAGAGCTGCGCGTTGCTGCCATTTTTACTCGTGCATTGAAGAGAGAGCGGAGAGGACGTGGCTATGTTCTCTCAGTGGAAATCTCAATATCAGTGCTCAGTATCAGTGGTTACTTATTGCTGCTCAGTAATACTAGTAGTGTGTCTCTCCTGCTCAGTGTCAGTTCTCAGTAGTATCCTCATCAGTGCTCAGTATCACTGCTCATTGTCTTGTGCTGCATTGTGGTGCTCAGCATACTACAGTACATTACTAATAGTCCAGTGCTGCATCTTGCTGCTCATGTTGGCTATGCCCCAGCCCCTGAAGCATTCAAGCTGATTTCTTGCAGCAGCTGGGCACTGTAACAGCTCCAGAGCTGCTCTGTAAGGCAAGTAAAAGGGTGTTGGCCCTGCAGCACTACCTGTAGTTTGCATTGTGCGTTGGAAGGCACAAAGTAAGCAGACAGGAGAAGTCAGGAGAGTGCACAAGGGCATAGAAGGCAGGGGCTCAAGAAAAGAGAAGTGGAAACAGACAGCAAACTAGGCTGGAGAGAGACCTGAGACAAAGAGATCTGAATTATACGAGTAGCAGACCAGAGGAAACACAAATTATGCAGTCAAGTGTCCCACATTTGGGGAAATCGTAGGAGCAGCACACCCAGAGTGCAATGGGTGAGCCTTGCCCTGGTAGAAGCACCTTCCTGATCATAGTATCTCACTTGGCAGGTAAGTAGGAGTTGGGCTTGAGCTGGGGAGGGTCGCTGCTCGGGCACCCCCCTGTCAAGTGAAGGAGATCCAACTGAGGCAGCACAAGGAAACTCTCGAAAAAAGAACAAGGCTAGAGGAAGATCTGAGACAAAGAAATCTGTCTTTTACCAGAGCTGACCAGAGGAAAGCACAAACACAGTCCCCCACTACCACAATTAATGCAGTCGAGTTTCCCACATTTGGGGAAATCACAGGGGTCAGCATACCCATAATGCAATGAATGAACCTCACCCTGGGAGAACAATCTTCATGACCATGGAAACTCCTATGCAAAATAAGTATGATATGGGATAGGGCTGGGGAGGGCCGCTGCTCAGGCACATCTCTGTCAAGTAAAGGAGATTCAACTGAGGCAGCACAAGGGAACTCTCATCTGGGGACAACAACTGCAGGGAGAACACATATTTTCAGATGAACATGGGAGGGCAGAAGGCTGCCTAATACTGAAGCACCCCCAAACAACAAACCAAATGTAACAACTCTTAAAAGCATTCCTGGGAGAAGGTCTGCAGAAGACGGATTTGCATACGGTGATGTCATCCAAGCAGTGGGCCAAAGTTGGCTGGAACCCTCATCTGCATATGAAAAGAGAAAAGGGTTATGCAGGGCATGGCGGCCTTTTGCGGTGCTTGGATGACCCCTAGTTCGCATTAAATACCTCCACCCTCCTTCGGTGTGGGGCTCATGTTGGCTATGCCCCAGCCCCTGAAGCATTCAAGCTGATTTCTTGCAGCAGCTGGGCACTGTAACAGCTCCAGAGCTGCTCTGTACGGCAAGTAAAAGAGTGTGGGCCCTGCAGCACTACCTGTAGTTCGCATTGTGCGTTGGAAGGCACAAAGTAAGCAGACGGGAGAAGTCAGGATAGTGCGCAAGGGCATAGAAGGGAGCGGCTCAAGAAAACAGAAGTGGAAACAGACAGCAAACTAGGCTGGAGAGAGACCTGAGACAAAGAGATCTGAATTATTCGAGAGCCGACCAGGGGAAAAGACAAATTATGCAGTCAAGTTTCCCACATTTGGGGAAATCGCAGGAGCAGCACACCCAGAGTGCAATGGGTGAGCCTTGCCCTGGGAGAACATTCTTTATGACCATGGTATCTCCTATGCAAAATAAGTATGATTTGAGATAGGGCTGGGGAGGGCCGCTGCTCAGGCACATCTCTGTCAAGTAAAGGAGATTCAACTGAGGCAGCACAAGGGAACTCTCATCTGGGGACAACAACTGCCGGGAGAACACATATTTTCAGATGAACATGGGAGGGCAGAAGGCTGCCTAATACTGAAGCACGCCCAAACAACAAACCAAATGCAACAACTAGTACAAGCATTCCTGGGAGAAGGTCTGCAGAAGACGGATTTGCATACGGTGATGTCATCCAAGCAGTGGGCCAAAGTTGGCTGGAACCCTCATCTGCATATGTTGAAGATACAATTTGTGAATTGCATTTAACACTATCTCCCTTTCCTGGGGAGAAGATGGTAGGGCCGATTTGAAAAACCGGCGAGGAGGCACCTCTTCGAATTTCAGCTTGTAACCCTGAGAAACAATTTCTATTGCCTAGGGATCCACCTGCGAATGAACCCAGATGTGGCTGAAAACTCGAAGACGTGCCCCCAACTGGGCGGACTCCTTTAGCGGAGCCCCAGCGTCATGCGGTGGATTTTGTAGAGGCCGGGGAGGACTTCTGTTCCTGGGAACTAGCTGTGTTGTGCAGCTTCTTCCCTCTGCCCTTACCTCTGGCAAGAAAGGACGCACCTCGTACTTTCTTGTTTCTCTGTGATCGAAAGGACTGCATTTGATAATGTGGTGCTTTCTTAGGCTGTGAGGGAATATAAGGCAAAAAATTTGATTTACCAGCTGTAGCTGTGGAGACTAGGTCCGAGAGACCTTCCCCAAACAATTCCTCACCCCTGTAAGGTAAAACCTCCATATGCCTTTTTGAGTCGGCATCACCTGTCCATTGCCGGGTCCATAGGACTCGTCTAGCAGAAATCGACATAGCGTTTATTCTAGAACCCAGTAGACTAATGTCACTTTGAGCATCTCTCATATATAGGACAGCATCTTTTATATGCCCTATGGTCAATAACATAGCATCCTTATCTAGGGTCTCAATCTCTGCTGATAAGGTATCTGTCCATGCTGCCACCGCGCTACAACCCCGGCCGACGCAATTGCCGGTCTGAGTAAGGTACCAGAATGTGTGTAAATGGACTTTAGGGTAACCTCCTGCTTGCGGTCAGCAGGGTCCCTGATGGTAGCCGTATCCTGGGATGGCAGCGCTACCTTTTTGGATAAGCGTGTCAATGCTTTATCCACCCTAGGGGAGGATTCCCACCGTATCCTGTCCATTGGCGGGAAAGGATACGCCATAAGAATCCTTTTGGGAATCTGCAGCTTTTTGTCTGGAGATTCCCAAGCTTTTTCACATAATTCGTTCAACTCATGTGAGGGGGGAAAGGTTATCTCAGGTTTCTTTCCCTTATACATGTGTACCCTCGTGTCAGGGACAGGGGACTCTGTGATGTGCAAAACATCTTTTATTGCAATAATCATATATCGAATACATTTAGCCAATTTTGGCTGTAACTTTGCATCATCGTAGTCGACACTGGAGTCAGAATCTGTGTCGGTATCTGTGTCAACTATTTGGGATAGTGGGCGCTTTTGAGACCCCGAAGGTCCCTGCGACATAGGGACAGGCATGGGTTGACTCCCTGACTGTTCCCTAGCTTCAGCTTTGTCTAATCTCTTGTGTAATAAGTTTACATTAGCACTTAAAACATTCCACATATCCATCCAGTCAGGTGTCGGCGTTGTCGATGGAGACACCACATTAATTTGCTCCTGCTCCTCTCTAGGAGAGCCTTCTACCTCAGACATGTCGACACACGTGTACCGACACACCATACACTCAGGGAATCCTCTTATCTGAGGACAGTTCCCCAACAAGGCCCTTTGGAGAGACAGAGAGAGAGAGTATGCCAGCACACACCCCAGCGCTATATGACCCAGGAAAAAAACACAATAATTTTATGTTTACCCAGTAGCGCTGTATTTCCATATATATATGCGCCTAATTATGTGCCCCCCTCTTCTTTAAGACCCTCTTTCTACCGTGGTATAAGCAGGGGAGAGTCCGTGGAGCTTCCCCTCAGCGGTGCTGTGGAGAAAATGGCGCTGGTGAGTGCTGAGGGAGAAGCCCCACCCCCTCAGCGATGGGCTTCTGTGCCGCTCAAATATAGTAAAAAAATGGCGGGGGCTCTTATATATATATACAGTGCCTAGCTGCATATATATTTATTTTGCCAAAGAGAGGTCTATATTGCTGCCCAGGGCGTCCCCCCTGCGCCCTTCACCCTTACACTGACTGCCGTGTGTGAGGTGTATTGGAGCAATGGAGCACAGCTTTACTGCTGTGCGTTACCTCAGTGAAGATCATGAAGTCTTCCGCCGCCTCTGAAGTCTTCTTTTCTTCTCATACTCACCCGGCTTCTATCTTCCGGCTCTGCGAGGGGGACGGCGGCGCGGCTCTGGGATGGACGGCGAGGGTGAGACCTGCGTACCGATCCCTCTGGAGCTAATGCTGTACAGTAGCCTAAGAAGCAGAGCCTATCAACTCACAGAAGTAGGTGTGCATCTCTCCCCTCCGCCCCTCGATGCAGGGAGTCTGTTGCCAGCAGGCTCCCTGAAAATAAAAAAATCTAACAAATATACTTTCTGTCAGGAAACTCAGGAGAGCTCCCTGAAAAGCACCCAGTCTCCTCTGGGCACAGTAGTAAACTGAGGTCTGGAGGAGGGGCATAAAGGGAGGAGCCAGTGCACACCCAGATCTAAAGTCTTTCTTAAAGTGCCCATGTCTCCTGCGGAGCCCGTCTATCCCCCATGGTCCTTACGGAGTCCCCAGCATCCTCTAGGACGTAAGAGAAAAATTATGCTGGCAGAAAAATCCAATTGAGTGATTAAACAGCTCCAGAGCTGCTCTGTAAGGCAAGTAAAAGGGTGTGGGCCCTGCAGCACTACCTGTAGTTTGCATTGTGCATTGGAAGCCTAGTTTGCTGTCTGTTTCCACTTCTTTTTTCTTGAGCCCCTCCCGTCTATACCCTTGTGCACTATCCTGACTTCTCCTCCCGTCTGCTTACTTTGTGCCTTCCAATGCACAATGCAAACTACAGGTAGTGCTGCAGGGCCCACACCCTTTTACTTGCCTTACAGAGCAGCTCTTGAGCTGTTACAGTGCCCAGCTGCTGCAAGAAATCAGCGTGAATGCTTCAGGGGCTGGGGCATGGCCAACATGAGCCCCACACCGAAGGAGGGTGGGGGTGTTTAATGCGAACTAGGGGTCTCGCACAATGCGAACTACAGGTAGTGCTGCAGGGCCCACACCCTTTTACTTGCCTTACAGAGCAGCTCTGGAGCTGTTACAGTGCCCAGCTGCTGCAAGAAATCAGCTTGAATCCTTCAGGGGCTGGGGCATAGCCAACATGAGCCCCACACCGACGGAGGGTGGAGGTGTTTAATGCGAACTAGGGGTCATCCAAGTGCCGCAAAAGGCCGCCATGCCCTGCACGCCCCTTTTCTCTTTTCATATGCAGACGAGGGTTGAAGCCAACTTTGACCCACTGCTTGGATGACATCGCCATATGCAAATCCATCTGCTGCAGGCCTTCCCCCAGGAATGCTTGCACTAGTTGTTGCATTTGGTTTGTTGTTTGAGGGTGCTTCAGTATTAGGCAGCCTTCTGCCCTCCCATGTTCATCTGAAAATATGTGTTCTCCCTGCAGTTGTTGTCCCCAGATGAGAGTTCCCTTGTGCTGCCTCAGTTGAATCTCCTTTACTTGACAGAGATGTGCCTGAGCTGCGGCCCTCCCCAGCCCTATCCCAAATCATACTTATTTTGCATAGGAGATACCATGGTCATGAAGACTGTTCTCCCAGGGTGCGGTTCATTCATTGCATTCTGGGTATGCTGACCCCTGTGATTTCCCCAAATGTGGGAAACTCGACTGCATTATTTAATGCGAACTAGGGGTCATCCAAGCACCGCAAAAGGCCGCCATGCCCTGCATACCCCTTTTCTCTTTTCATAAGCAGACGAGGTTTGAAGCCAACTTTGACCCACTGCGTGGATGACATCACTTGCTGCCTTTCCAATGAAGCAAGTTTAATTTAATAATAGGTGAAAAACCATCCTTACAAAGATGTTAATCAGATACTTGGCTTTGTGGACACTTTTCAGAGCACAAATCTGTTAGCATAAAAATAAAGCCAGAAAATGAAGAGCTGTTTAATCACTCAATTGGATTTTTCTGCCAGCATATTTCTTTTTCTCTGCAACCCACTGCTAAATTGTGCTTCCTAGCTGTTTTTATAAAATCACTGAATCAAATCTAACTCTGATTACATCAGAGAAGGCCAGGTACCCTACACCATAACAGGGGGTTTGAAATTTTGACTTGTCTACTTAAAGATCACCAAAATCTGATAACAAGGTCAATTAAGTCCCTGGGTGGGATTGAACCACCAACCTTTTGGTTAACAGCCTTACACACTAACTGATTGCGCCACAGCGACACTTTGCAAAAGTTCATACTGACAAAGGCTAATAAGCATTCATCTAGAACGATTCCTAGAAACATTTTAAAAAGTCAATAATGTGGAGAGTTTTTGTAAGATGTTTCTTCCATCAACCAATGAAGAAACACATTGGTACTTTCCCATGATGAGTGAGTGCTTCAGGATCTTTTGCACTTACATGTGCAGCAGAGTACTGTAATGGAAGCATGCTGGGTCCATAACCCAGAGGTAGGCAGATTGAAACTATCCTCTGCTATATGCATTTTTTGTTGTTAATTAAAGTAATCCAAAACTGGGATTGATATTTTTGCTCTTTTATTTTTACTTAAAGTACAATAACTTTTACCATTTTAATTTGTTTTAATAGTATATTGACAGTATTGTTTTCTTTCAAAAATCCAATTAATTTTCTTTACCCGATTATTAAAATGGTAATTGACAAAAACAAACTACATTGTCACCAGAAGAGCAATACAAAATGTACAAGTGATATATTAAAATCATCTTTCCAGCTTGAATTTCAATGATGCATTGGGGCAACGATTTTGTGAGAAACATCTTCACCCTTAAATAAAGATTTTCTTAATTCCTTACCTGTGTGCTAATTAGATATCACCTTGTTTTCACATTAAACAGACTTCCACATGAGAAAACAGCAAAGATGCAGTGGCGTTAATGTTTCCTGGTGTCAACCTGTATTATTTCCGTAGATATTGAAATGAGGATGCATCTTGCTGCCTTTCCAATGAAGCAAGTTTAATTTAGTAATAGGTGAAAAACCATCCCTACAAAGATGTTAATCAGATACTTGGCTTTGTGGACACTTTTCAGAGAACAAATTTGTAATCATAAAAATAAAGCCAGAAAATGAAGAGCTGTTTAATCACTCAATTGGATTTTTCTGCCAGCATTTTTCTTTTTCTCTGCAACCCACTGCTAAATTGTGCTTCCTAGCTGTTTTTTTATAAAATCACTTAATCAAATCTAACTCTGATTACATCAGAGAAGGCCAGGTACCCTATACCATAAGAGGGGGTTTGCAATTTTGACTTGTCTACTTAAATATCACCAAAATCTGATCACAAGATCAATTACGTCCCTGGGTGGGATTGAACCACCAACCTTTTGATAAATAGCTAAACACACTAACCGATTGCGCCACAGAGACACTTTGCAAAAAGCACATACTGACAAAGACTAATAAGCATTCATCTAGAACGTTTCCTAGAAAAACTTTAAAAAGTCAATAATCTGGAGAGTTTTTGTAAGATGTTTCTTCCAGCAACCAATGAAGAAACACATTGGTACTTTCGCATGATGAGTGAGTGCTTCAGGATCTCTTGCACTTACATGTGCAGCAGAGTACTGCAATGGAAGCATGCTGGGCCCATAACCCAGAGGTAGGCAGATTGAAACTATCCTTTGCTATATGAATTTTTTTTTTTGTTCATTAAAGTAATCCAAAACTGGGATTGATATTTTAGCTTTTATTTTTACTTAAAGTACAATAACTTTTACCATTTTAATTTGTTTTAATAGTATATTGACAGTATTGTTTTCTTTCAAAAATCCACTTAATTTTCTTTACCCTATTATTAAAATGGTAATTGACAAAAACAAACTACATTGTCACCATAAGAGCAATACAAAATGTACAAGTGATATATTAAAATCATCTTTCCAGCTTGAATTTCAATGATGCATTGGGGCAACGATTTTGTGAGAAACATCTTCACCCTTAAATAAAGATTTTCTTAATTCCTTACCTGTGTGCTAATTAGATATCACCTTGTTTTCACATTAAACAGACTTCCACATGAGAAAGCAGCAAGGATGCAGTGGCGTTAATGTTTCCTGGTATCAACCTGTATTATTTCAGTAGATATTGAAATGAGGATGCATCTTGCTGCCTTTCCAATGAAGCAAGTTTAATTTAGTAATAGGTGAAAAACCATCCCTACAAATATGTTAATCAGATACTTGGCTTTGTGGACACTTTTCAGAGAACAAATTAGTTAGTATAAAAATAAAGCCAGAAAATGAAGAGCTGTTTAATCACTCAATTGGATTTTTCTGCCAGCATATTTCTTTTTCTCTGCAACCCACTGCCAAATTGTGCTTCCTAGCTGTTTTTATAAAATCACTGAATCAAATCTAACTCTGATTACATCAGAGAAGGCCAGGTACCCTACACTATAACAGGGGGTTTGAAATTTTGACTTGTCTACTTAAAGATCACCAAAATTTGATCACAAGGTCAATTACGTCCCTGGATGGGATTGAACCACCAACCTTTTGATTAATAGCTGAACACACTAACCGATTGCGCCACAGAGACACTTTGCAAAAACTACATACTGACAAAGACTAATAAGCATTCATCTAGAACGTTTCCTAGAAAAACTTTAAAAAGTCAATAATCTGGAGAGTTTTTGTAAGATGTTTCTTCCAGCAACCAATGAAGAAACACATTGGTACTTTCCCATGATGAGTGAGTGCTTCAGGATCTCTTGCACTTACATGTGCAGCAGAGTACTGCAATGGAAGCATGCTGGGCCCATAACCCAGAGGTAGGCAGATTGAAACTATCCTTTGCTATATGCTTTTTTTTTTTGTTCATTAAAGTAATCCAAAACTGGGATTGATATTTTAGCTTTTATTTTTACTTAAAGTACAATAACTTTTACCATTTTAATTTGTTTTAATAGTATATTGACAGTGTTGTTTTCTTTCAAAAATCCAATTAATTTTCTTTACCCGATTATTAAAATGGTAATTGACAAAAACAAACTACATTGTCACCAGAAGAGCAATACAAAATGTACAAGTGATATATTAAAATCATCTTTCCAGCTTGAATTTCAATGATGCATTGGGGCAACGATTTTGTGAGAAACATCTTCACCCTTAAATACAGATGTTCTTAATTCCTTACCTGTGTGCTAATTAGATATCACCTTGTTTTCACATTAAACAGACTTCCACATGAGAAAACAGCAAAGATGCAGTGGTGTTAATGTTTCCTGGTGTCAACCTGTATTATTTCCGTAGATATTAAAATGAGGATGCATCTTGCTGCCTTTCCAATGAAGCAAGTTTAATTTAGTAATAGGTGAAAAACCATCCCTACAAAGATGTTAATCAGATACTTAGCTTTGTGGACACTTTTCAGAGAACAAATTTGTAATCATAAAAATAAAGCCAGAAAATGAAGAGCTGTTTAATCACTCAATTGGATTTTTCTGCCAGCATTTTTCTTTTTCTCTGCAACCCACTGCTAAATTGTGCTTCCTAGCTGTTTTTTTATAAAATCACTTAATCAAATCTAACTCTGATTACATCAGAGAAGGCCAGGTACCCTACACCATAAGAGGGGGTTTGCAATTTTGACTTGTCTACTTAAATATTACCAAAATCTGATCACAAGGTCAATTACGTCCCTGGATGGGATTGAACCACCAACCTTTTGATTAATAGCTGAACACACTAACCGATTGCGCCACAGAGACACTTTGCGAAAAGTACATACTGACAAAGACTAATAAGCATTCATCTAGAACGTTTCCTAGAAAAACTTTAAAAAGTCAATAATCTGGAGAGTTTTTGTAAGATGTTTCTTCCAGCAACCAATGAAGAAACACATTGGTACTTTCCCATGATGAGTGAGTGCTTCAGGATCTCTTGCACTTACATGTGCAGCAGAGTACTGCAATGGAAGCATGCTGGGCCCATAACCCAGAGATAGGCAGATTGAAACTATCCTTTGCTATATGCATTTTTTTTTTGTTCATTAAAGTAATCCAAAACTGGGATTGACATTTTTGCTCTTTTATTTTTACTTAAAGTACAATAACTTTTACCATTTTAATTTGTTTTAATAGTATATTGACAGTATTGTTTTCTTTCAAAAATCCAATTAATTTTCTTTACCCGATTATTAAAATGGTAATTGACAAAAACAAACTACATTGTCACCAGAAGAGCAATACAAAATGTACAAGTGATATATTAAAATCATCTTTCCAGCTTGAATTTCAATGATGCATTGGGGCAACGATTTTGTGAGAAACATCTTCACCCTTAAATAAAGATTTTCTTAATTCCTTACCTGTGTGCTAATTAGATATCACCTTGTTTTCACATTAAACAGACTTCCACATGAGAAAGCAGCAAGGATGCAGTGGCATTAATGTTTCCTGGTGTCAACCTGTATTATTTCAGTAGATATTGAAATGAGGATGCATCTTGCTGCCTTTCCAATGAAGCAAGTTTAATTTAGTAATAGGTGAAAAACCATCCCTACAAATATGTTAATCAGATACTTGGCTTTGTGGACACTTTTCAGAGAACAAATTCGTTAGCATAAAAATAAAGCCAGAAAATGAAGAGCTGTTTAATCACTCAATTGGATTTTTCTGCCAGCATATTTCTTTTTCTCTGCAACCCACTGCTAAATTGTGCTTCCTAGCTGTTTTTTTTTATAAAATCACTGATTCAAATCTAACTCTGATTACATCAGAGTAGGCCAGGTACCCTACACCATAAGAAGGGGGTTTGAAATTTTGACTTGTCTACTTAAAGATCACCAAAATCTGATAACAAGGTCAATTACATCCCTGGGTGGGATTGAACCACCAACCCTGTGATTAATAACCAAACACACTAACAGATTGCGCCACAGAGACACTTTACAAACATACATACTGACAAAGGCTAATAAGCATTCATCTAGAACGTTTCCTAGAAAAACTTTAAAAAGTCAATAATCTGGAGAGTTTTTGTAAGATGTTTCTTCCATCAACCAACGAAGAAACACATTGGTACTTTCCCATGATGAGTGAGTGCTTCAGGATCTCTTGCACTTACATGTGCAGCAGAGTACTGCAATGGAAAAATGCTGGGCCCATAACCCAGAGGTAGGCAGATTGAAACTATCCTCTGCTATATGCATTTTTTTTTGTTAATTAAAGTAATCCAAAACTGGGATTGATATTTTTGCTCTTTTATTTTTACTTAAAGTACAATAACTTTTACCATTTTAATTTGTTTTAATAGTATATTGACAGTATTGTTTTCTTTCAAAAATCCAATTAATTTTCTTTACCCGATTATTAAAATGGTAATTGACAAAAACAAACTACATTGTCACCAGAAGAGCAATACAAAATGTACAAGTGATATATTAAAATCATCTTTCCATCTTGAATTTCAATGATGCATTGGGGCAACGATTTTGTGAGAAACATCTTCACCCTTAAATAAAGATTTTCTTAATTCCTTACCTGTGTGCTAATTAGATATCACCTTGTTTTCACATTAAACAGACTTCCACATGAGAAAGCAGCAAGGATGCAGTGGCGTTAATGTTTCCTGGTGTCAACCTGTATTATTTCTGTAGATATTGAAATGAGGATGCATCTTGCTGCCTTTCCAATGAAGCAAGTTTAATTTAGTAATAGGTGAAAAACCATCCCTACAAAGGTGTTAATCAGAGACTTGGCTTTGTGGACACTTTTCACAGAACAAATTTGTTAGCATAAAAGTAAAGCCAGAAAATGAAGAGCTGTTTAATCACTCAATTGGATTTTTTTGCCAGCATATTTCTTTTTCTCTGCAACCCACTGCTAAATTGTGCTTCCTAGCTGTTTTTATAAAATCACTGAATCAAATCTAACTCTGATTACATCAGAGAAGGCCAGGTACCCTACACCATAAGAGGGGGTTTGAAATTTTTACTTGTCTACATAAAGATCACCAAAATCTGATAACAAGGTCAATTACGTCCCTGGGTGGGATTGAACCACCAACTTTTTGGTTAATAGCCTTACACACTAACTGATTGCGCCACAGCGACACTTTGCAAAAGCATATACTGAAAAAGGCTAATAAGCATTCATCTAGAACGTTTCCTAGAAACATTTTAAAAAGTCAATAATGTGGAGAGTTTTTGTAAGATGTTTCTTCCATCAACCAATGAAGAAACACATTGGTACTTTCCCATGATGAGTGAGTGCTTCAGGATCTCTTGCACTTACATGTGCAGCAGAGTACTGTAATGGAAGCATGCTGGGTCCATAACCCAGAGGTAGGCAGATTGAAACTATCCTCTGCTATATGCATTTTTTTTGTTAATTAAAGTAATCCAAAACTGGGATTGACATTTTTGCTCTTTTATTTTTACTTAAAGTACAATAACTTTTACCATTTTAATTTGTTTTAATAGTATATTGACAGTATTGTTTTCTTTCAAAAATTCACTTAATTTTCTTTTCTGTGTGCTAATTAGATATCACCTTGTTTTCACATTAAATAGACTTCCACATGAGAAAGCAGCAAGGATGCAGTGGCGTTAATGTTTCCTGGTGGTAGTGGGGGACTGTGTTTGTGCTTTCCTCTGGTCAGCTCTGGTAAAAGTCAGATTTCTTTGTCTCAGATCTTCCTCTAGCCTTGTTCTTCTTTCGAGAGTTCCCTTGTGCTGCCTCAGTTGGATCTCCTTCACTTGACAGGGGCGTACCCGAGCAGCGACCCTCCCCAGCACTAGCCCAACTCCTACTTACCTGCCAGGTGAGATACTATGATCATGAAGGTGCTTCTCCCAGGGCAAGGCTCACCCATTGCACTCTGGGTGTGCTGCTCCTGCGATTTCCCCAAATGTGGGAAACTTGACTGCATAATTTGTGTTTCCCCTGGTCGGCTCTCGTATAATTCAGATCTCTTTGTCTCAGGTCTCTCTCCAGCCTAGTTTGCTGTCTGTTTCCACTTCTCTTTTCTTAAACCGCTCCCTTCTATGCCCTTGCGCACCTTAATTAAATCTAACTCTGATTACGTCAGAGAAGGCCAGGTACCCTACACCATAAGAGGGGGTTTGAAATTTTGACTTGTCTACTTAAAGATCACCAACATCTGATCACAAGGTCAATTACATCACTGGGTGGGAACCTTTTGGTTAATAGCCCATGTAAGTGCAAGAGATCCTGAAGCACTCACTCATCATGGGAAAGTACCAATGTGTTTCTTACAAAAATTCTCCAGATTATTGACTTTTTAAAGTTTTTCTAGGAAACGTTCTAGATGAATGCTTATTAGCCTTTGTCAGTATGTACTTTTGCAAAGTGTCGCTGTGGCGCAATCAGTTAGTGTGTATGGTTATTAACCTAAAGGTTGGTGATTCAATCCCACCCAGGGACGTAATTGACCTTGTTATCAGATTTTGGTGATCTTTAAGTAGACAAGTCAAAATTTCAAACCCCCTCTTATGGTGTAGGGTACCCGGCCTTCTCTGATGTAATCAGAGTTAGATTTGATTAAGTGATTTTATAAAAAACAGCTAGGAAGCACAATTTAGCAGTGGGTTGCAGAGAAAAAAAATTATGCTGGCAGAAAAGTCCAATTGAGTGATTAAACAGCTCTTCATTTTCTGATTTTATGTTTATGCTAACAAATTTGCTCTCTGAAAAGTGTCCACAAAGCCAAGTCTCTGATTAACACCTTTGTAGGAATGGTTTTTCACCTATTACTGAATTAAACTTGCTTCATTGGAAAGGCAGCAAGATGCATCCTCATTTCAATGTCTACTGAAATAATACAGGTTGACACCAGGAAACATAAACGTCACTGCATCCTTGCTGCTTCCTCATGGGGAAGTCTGTTTAATGTGAAAACAAGGTGATATCTAATCAGCACACAGGTAAGGAATTAAGAAAATCTTTCTTTATGGGTGAAGATGTTTCTCACAAAATTGTTGCACCAAGGCATCATTGAAATTAAAGCTGGAAAGATGATTTTAATATATCACTTGTATATTTTGTACTGCTCTTCTGGTGACAATGTAGTTTGTTTTTGTCAATTACCATTTTAATAATAGGGTAAAGAAAATTAATTAATTAATTAAGTGGATTTTTGAAAGAAAACAATACTGTCAATATACTATTAAAACAAATTAAAATGGTAAAAGTTATTGTACTTTAAGTAAAAATAAAAGAGCAAAAATATCAATCCCAGTTTTGGATTACTTTAATTAACAAAAAACAATGCATATAGCAGAGGATAGTTTCAATCTGCCTACCTCTGGGTTATGGACCCAGCATGCTTCCATTACAGTACTCTGCTGCACATGTAAGTGCAAGAGATCCTGAAGCACTCACTCATCATGGGAAAGTACCAATGTGTTTCTTCATTGGTTGATGGAAGAAACATCTTACAAAAACTCTCCAGATTATTGACTTTTTAAAGTTTTTCTAGGAAACGTTCTAGATGAATGCTTATTAGCCTTTGTCAGTATGTACTTTCGCAAAGTGTCTCTGAGGCACAAACAGTTAGCGTGTTCAGTTGTTAACCAAAAGGTTGGTGGTTCAATCCCACCTAGGGACGTAATTGACCTTGTTATCAGATTTTGGTGATCTTTAAGTAGACAAGTCAAAATTTCGAAAACCCCTGTTATGGTGTAGGGTACCTGGCCTTCTCTGATGTAATCAGAGTTAGATTTGATTAAGTGATTTTATAAAAAAAACAGCCACGAAGCACAATTTAGCAGTGGGTTGCAGAGAAAAAGAAATATGCTGGCAGAAAAATCCAATTGAGTGATTAAACAGCTCTTCATTTTCTGGCTTTATTTTTATGCTAACAAATTTGTGCTCTGAAAAGTGTCCACAAAGCCAAGTATCTTATTAACACCTTTGTAGGGATGGTTTTTCACCTATTATTAAATTAAACTTGCTTCATTGGAAAGGCAGCAAGTGATGTCATCCAAGCAGTGGGTCAAGGTTGGCTTCAAACCTCGTCTGCTTATGAAAAGAGAAAAGGGGTATGCAGGGCATGGCGGCCTTTTGCGGTGCTTGGATGACCCCTAGTTCGCATTAAATAATGCAGTCGAGTTTCCCACATTTGGGGAAATCACAGGGGTCAGCATACCCAGAATGCAATGAATGAACCGCACCCTGGGAGAACAGTCTTCATGACCATGGTATCTCCTATGCAAAATAAGTATGATTTGGGATAGGGCTGGGGAGGGCCGCTGCTCAGGCACATCTCTGTCAAGTAAAGGAGATTCAACTGAGGCAGCACAAGGGAACTCTCATCTGGGGACAACAACTGCAGGGAGACCACATCTTTTCAGATGAACATGGGAGGGCGGAAGGCTGCCTAATACTGAAGCACCATCAAATATCAAACCATATCCAACAACTAGTACAAGCATTCCTGGGGGAAGGTCTGCAGCAGACGGATGTGCATACGGTGATGTCATCCAAGCAGTGGGCCAAAGTTGGCTGGAACCCTCATCTGCATATAAAAAGAGAAAAGGGGCATGCAGGGCATGGCGGCCTTTTGCAGTGCTTGGATGACCCCTAGTTCGCATTAAACACCCCCACCCTCCTTTGGTGTGGGGCTCATGTTGGCCATGCCCCATCCCCTGAAGCATTCATGCTGATTTCTTGCAGCAGCTGGGCACTGTAACAGCTCCAGAGCTGCTCTGTAAGGCAAGTAAAAGGGTGTGGGCCCTGCAGCACCACCTGTAGTTCGCATTGTGCGTTGGAAGGCACAAAGTAAGCAGACGGGAGGAGAAGTCAGGATAGTACACAAGGGCATCCTTTTCTCTTAGTCCGTAGAGGATGCTGGGGTCACATTAAGAACCATGGGGTATAGACGGGATCCGCAAGAGACATGGGCACTTTAAGACTTTCAAAGGGTGTGAACTGGCTCCTCCCTCTATGCCCCTCCTCCAGACTCCAGTTATAGGAACTGTGCCCAGGGAGACGGACATTTCGAGGAAAGGATTTATTGTTAAACTAAGGTGAGCATCTTACCAGCTCACACCTTAAGCATGCCGCAGAACGTGGCATTCAACAGAACACAAGCCAACGGCATGAACAATTGCAGCAAAAAGCTGACCAGAACCGTAACACAACATGTGTATAACCACAAGTAATAACTGCAGACACAGTATGGACTGGGACGGGTGCCCAGCATCCTCTACGGACTAAGAGAAAAGGATTTACCGGTAGGTATTAAAATCCTATTTTCTCATACGACCTAGAGGATGCTGGGGTCACATTAAGAACCATGGGGTTATACCAAAGCTCTTGAACGGGTGGGAGAGTGCGTACGACTCTGCAGCACCGAATGACCCAACTTGAGGTTATCATCAGCCAAGGTATCAAACTTGTAAAACTTAGCAAAAGTGTTTACTAAATAGCTGCTCGGCAAAGTTGCAATGCCGAGACTCCCCGACCAGCTGCCCAGGATGAACCCACCTTTCTAGTAGAATGGGTCTTCACCTAATTCAGTAACGGCAATCCTGCCGTGGAATGAGCATGCTGAATCTTACCACAGATCCAGCGCATAATGGTCTGCATGGAAGCAGGACACCCAATCATGTTGGGAGCATACAGGACAAACAGAGCCTCTGTTTTCCTAATCTGAACCGTTCTGGTGACATAAATTTTCAAAGTTCTGACCACAGCCAGAGACTTTGACTCAACGAAGGTGTCAGTGGCCAAAGGCACCATGTGGAAAGATGAACCACCTTCGGCAGAAATTGTTGACGTGTCCTCAATTCTGCTCTATCTTCATGAAAGATCAAATAAAGGCTCTTGTGATACTGCATGGTTAGTACTGTTTTCCATGTGCTCCCAGATCTTTCAAGCAAGTAGCATGGTCAAGAAAGTTCTGTTTGAAAAGAAACAAACATTTACTGTCATTGTTATGCAAATAAACTTACATTAAAGCTAACAAGAAAGCACACTCGTTCTGTTTTTAAACTGATAAAAGAAACCCCAATAATATGGGGCATGCAAAAATTGAGATAAAACTCAGTTTTGCTCCTCTCCACGGAAATCTTTAATAAAAGGCGAAATATTTGTTAGTTCTGAAGAGAAACCAGAGCATGACCAAGATTCCACCTGTCGCCTGAGTGCCATGCCAGCAGTTCTCATTCAGCTCAAAGTGAGCACCCAATTTGAATGAAAGAAAGCAGATTTCTCACCAGGCTTCCCCTTGCTATAAACATGGTTTGTACTCTTTTCCATGTGCTCCCAGATCTTTCAAACAATTAGTGTGGTCAAGAAAGTTCTGTTTGAAAAGAAACAAACATTTACTGTCATTTCTATGCAAATGAGCTTACATTAAAGCACACTCGTTCTATCTTTAAACAAATAAAATAAAACCCCAATAAGATGGGGCATGCAAAAATTGAGATAAAACTCAGTTTTGCTCCTCTCCACGGAAATCTTTAGTAAAAGGCGAAAGATTTGTTCGTTCTGAAGAGAAACCACAGCATGACCAAGATTCTACCTGTCGCCTGAGTGCCATGCCAGCAGTCCTCATTCAGCTCAAAGTGAGCACCCAATTTGAAAGAAAGAAAGCAGATTTCTCACCAGGCTTCCCCTTGCTATAAACATGGTTTGTACTCTTTTCCATGTGCTCCCAGATCTTTCAAGCAATTAGTATAGTCAAGAAAGTTCTGTTTGAAAAGAAACAAACATTTACTGTCATTTCTACGCAAATGAGCTTACATTAAAGCACACTCGTTCTATCTTTAAACTGATAAAAGAAACCCCAATAAGACGGGGCATGCAAAAATTGAGATAAAACTCAGTTTTGCTCCTCTCCACGGAAATCTTTAGTAAAAGGCAAAAGATTTGTTCGTTCTGAAGAGAAACCAGAGCATGACCAAGATTCCACCTGTCGCCTGAGTGCCATGCCAGCAGTCCTCATTCAGCTCAAAGTGAGCACCCAATTTAAAAGAAAGAAAGCAGATTTCTCACCAGGCTTCCCCTTGCTATAAGCATGGTTTGTACTCTTTTCCATGTGCTCCCAGATCTTTCAAGCAATTAGTATGGTCAAGAAAGTTCTGCTTGAAAAGAAACAGACATTTATTGTCATTGTTATGCAAATAAACTTACATTAAAGCTAACAAGAAAGCACACTCGTTCTGTCTTTAATCCGATAAAAGAAACCCCAATAATATGGGGCATGCAAAAATTGAGATAAAACTCAGTTTTGCTCCTCTCCACGGAAATCTTTAGTAAAAGGCGAAAGATTTGTTCGTTCTGAAGAGAAACCAGAGCATGACCAAGATTTTTATCTGAAAATATGTGTTCTCCCTGCAGTTGTTGTCCCCAGATGAGAGTTCCCTTGTGCTGCCTCAGTTGAATCTCCTTTACTTGACAGGGGGATGCTCGAGCAGCGACCCTCCCCAGCTCTAGCCCAACTCCTACTTACCTGCCAGCTGAGATACTATGATCATGAAGGTGCTTCTCCCAGGGCAAGGCTCACCCATTGCACTCTGGGTGTGCTGCTTCTGCGATTTCCCCAAATGTGGGAAACTTGACTGCATAATTTGTGTTTCCCCTGGTCGGCTCTTGTATAATTCAGATCTCTTTGTCTCAGGTCTCTCTCCAGCCTAGTTTGCTGTCTGTTTCTACTTCTCTTTTCTTGAGCCGCTCCCTTCTATGCCCTTGCGCACTATCCTGACTTCTCCCGTCTGCTTACTTCGTGCCTTCCAACGCACAATGCAAACTACAGGTAGTGCTGCAGGACCCACACCCTTTTACTTGCCTTACAGAGCGTCTCTGGAGCAGTTACAGTGCCCAGCTGCTGCAAGAAATCAGCTTGAATGCTTCAGGGGCTGGGGAATAGCCAACATGAGCCCCACACCGAAGGAGGGTGGAGGTGTGTAATGCGAACTAGGGGTCATCCAAGCGCCGCAAAAGGCCGCCATGCCCTGCACGCCCCTTGTCTCTTTTCATATGCAGACGAGGGTTGAAGCCAACTTTGACCCACTGTTTGGATGAAATCACCATATGCAAATCCATCTGCTGCAGGCCTTCCCCCAGGAATGCTTGCACTAGTTGTTGCATTTGGTTTGTTGTTTGGGGGTGCTTCAGTATTAGGCAGCCTTCTGCCCTCCCATGTTCATCTGAAAATATGTGTTCTCCCTGCAGTTGTTGTCCCCAGATGAGAGTTCCCTTGTGCTGCCTCAGTTGAATCTCCTTTACTTGACAGAGATGTGCCTGAGCAGCGGCCCTCCCCAGCCCTATCCCAAATCATACTTATTTTGCATAGGCGATACCATGGTCATGAAGATTGTTCTCCCAGGGTGAGGTTCATTCATTGCATTCTGGGTATGCTGACCCCTGTGATTTCCCCAAATGTGGGAAACTCGACTGCATTATTTGTGGTAGTGGGGGACTGTGTTTGTGCTTTCCTCTGGTCAGCTCTGGTAAAAATCAGATTTCTTTATCTCAGATCTTCCTCTAGCCTTGTTCTTCTTTCGAGAGTTCCCTTGTGCTGCCTCAGTTGGATCTCTTTCACTTGACAGGGGGGTGCCCGAGCAGCGACCCTCCCCAGCTCTAGCCCAACTCCTACTTACCTGCCAGGTGAGATACTATGATCATGAAGGTGCTTCTCCCAGGGCAAGGCTCACCCATTGCACTCTGGTTGTGCTGCCCCTGTGATTTCCCCAAATGTGGGAAACTTGACTGCATAATTTGTGTTTCCCTTGGTCGGCTCTCGTATAATTCAGATCTCTTTGTCTCAGGTCTCTCTCCAGCCTAGTTTGCTGTCTGTTTCCACTTCTCTTTTCTTGAGCCGCTCCCTTCTATGCCCTTGCGCACTATCCTGACTTCTCCCGTCTGCTTACTTCGTGCCTTCCAACGCACAATGCAAACTACAGGTAGTGCTGCAGGGCCCACACCCTTTTACTTGCCTTACAGAGCAGCTCTGGAGCAGTTACAGTGCCCAGCTGCTGCAAGAAATCAGCTTGAATGCTTCAGGGGCTGGGGCATAGCCAACATGAGCCCCACACCGAAGGAGGGTGGAGGTGTGTAATGCGAACTAGGGGTCATCCAAGCGCCGCAAAAGGCCGCCATGCCCTGCACGCCCCTTTTCTCTTTTCATATGCAGACGAGGGTTGAAGCCAACTTTGACCCACTGCTTGGATGGCATCACCATATGCAAATCCATCTGCTGCAGGCCTTCCCCCAGGAATGCTTGCACTAGTTGTTGCATTTGGTTTGTTGTTTGGGGGTGCTTCAGTATTAGGCAGCCTTCTGCCCTCCCATGTTCATCTGAAAATATGTGTTCTCCCTGCAGTTGTTGTCCCCAGATGAGAGTTCCCTTGTGCTGCCTCAGTTGAATCTCCTTTACTTGACAGAGATGTGCCTGAGCAGCGGCCCTCCCCAGCCCTATCCCAAATCATACTTATTTTGCATAGGAGAGACCATGGTCTTGAAGATTGTTCTCCCAGGGTGAGGTTCATTCATTGCATTCTGGGTATGCTGACCCCTGTGATTTCCCCAAATGTGGGAAACTCAACTGCATTATTTGTGGTAGTGGGGGACTGTGTTTGTGCTTTCCTCTGGTCAGCTCTGGTAAAAGTCAGATTTCTTTGTTTCAGTTCTTCCTCTAGCCTTGTTCTTCTTTCGAGAGTTCCCTTGTGCTGCCTCAGTTGGATCTCCTTCACTTGACAGGGGGGTGCCCGAGCAGCGACCCTCCCCAGCTCTAGCCCAACTTCTACTTACCTGCCAGGTGAGATACTATAATCATGAAGGTGCTTCTCCCAGGGCAAGGCTCACCCATTGCACTCTGGATGTGCTGCCCCTGCGATTTCCCCAAATGTGGGAAACTTGACTGCATAATTTGTGTTTCCCCTGGTCGGCTCTCGTATAATTCAGATCTCTTTGTCTCAGGTCTCTCTCCAGCCTAGTTTGCTGTCTGTTTCCACTTCTCTATTCTTAAGTGCCTTCCAATGCACAATGCAAACTACAGGTAGTGCTGCAGGGCCCACACCCTTTTACTTGCCGTACAGAGCAGCTCTGGAGCTGTTACAGTGCCCAGCTGCTGCAAGAAATCAGCTTGAATGCTTCAGGGGCTGGGGCATAGCCAACATGAGCCCCACACCGAAGGAGGGTGGGGGCGTTTAATGCGAACTAAGGGTCATCCAAGCGCCGCAAAAGGCCGCCATGCCCTGCATACCCCTTTTCTCTTTTCATATGCAGATGAGGGTTCCAGCCAACTTTGGCCCACTGCTTGGATGACATCACCGTATGCAAATCCGTCTTCTGCAGAACTTCCCCCAGGAATGCTTGTACTAGTTGTTGCATTTGGTTTGTTGTTTGGGGGTGCTTCAGTATTAGGCAGCCTTCTGCCCTCCCATGTTCATCTGAAAATATGTGTTCTCCCTGCAGTTGTTGTCCCCAGATGGGAGTTCCCTTGTGCTGCCTTAGTTGAATCTCCTTTACTTGACAGAGATGTGCCTGAGCAGCGGCCCTCCCCAGCCCTATCCCAAATCATACTTATTTTGCATAGGAGATACCATGGTCATGAAGATTGTTCTCCGAGGGTGAGGTTCATTCATTGCATTTTGGGTATGCTGACCCCTGTGATTTCCCCAAATGTGGGAAACTCGACTGCATTATTTGTGGTAGTGGGGGACTGTGTTTGTGCTTTCCTCTGGTCAGCTCTGGTAAAAGTCAGATTTCTTTGTCTCAGATTTTCCTCTAGCCTTGTTCTTCTTTCGAGAGTTCCCTTGTGCTGCCTCAGTTGGATCTCCTTCACTTGACAGGGGGGTACCCGAGCAGCAACCCTCCCCAGCTCTAGCCCAACTCCTACTTACCTGCCAGGTGAGATACTATGATCATGAAGGTGCTTCTCCCAGGGCAAGGCTCACCCATTGCACTCTGGGTGTGCTGCTCCTGCGATTTCCCCAAATGTGGGACACTTGACTGCATAATTTCTGGGGGAAGTTCTGCAGAAGACGGATTTGCATACGGTGATGTCATCCAAGCAGTGGGTCAAAGTTGGCTTCAACCCTCATCTGCATATGAAAAGAGAAAAGGGGCGTGCAGGGCATGGCGGCCTTTTGCGGTGCTTGGATGACCCCTAGTTCACATTAAACACCTCCACCCTCCTTTGGTGTGGGGCTCATGTTGGCCATGCCCCATCCCCTGAAGCATTCAAGCTGATTTCTTGCAGCAGCTGGGCACTGTAACAGCTCCAGAGCTGCTCTGTAAGGCAAGTAAAAGGGTGTGGGCCCTGCAGCACTACCTGTAGTTTGCATTGTGCATTGGAAGGCACAAAGTAAGCAGACGGGAGGAGAAGTCAGGATAGTGCACAAGGGTATAGAAGGGAGCGGCTGAAGAAAAGAGAAGTGGAAACAGACAGCAAACTAGGCTGGAGAGAGACCTGAGACAAAGAGATCTGAATTATACGAGAGCCGACCAAGGGAAACACAAATTATGCAGTCAAGTTTCCCACATTTGGGGAAATCGCAGGGGCAGCACACCCAGAGTGCAATGGGTGAGCCTTGCCCTGGGAGAAGCACCTTCATGATCATAGTATCTCACCTGGCAGGTAAGTAGGAGTTGGGCTAGAGCTGGGGAGGGTCGCTGTTCGGGCACCCCCCTGTCAAGTGAAAGAGATCCAACTGAGGCAGCACAAGGGAACTCTCGAAAGAAGAACAAGGCTAGAGGAAGATCTGAGACAAAGAAATCTGACTTTTTCCAGAGCTGGCCAGAGGAAAGCACAAACACAGTCCCCCACTACCACAAATAATGCAGTCGAGTTTCCCACATTTGGGGAAATCACAGGGGTCAGCATACCCAGAATGCAATGAATGAACCTCACCCTGGGAGAACAATCTTCATGACCATGGTATCGCCTATGCAAAATAAGTATGATTTGGGATAGGGCTGGGGAGGGCCGCTGCTCAGGCACATCTCTGTCAAGTAAAGGAGATTCAACTGAGGCAGCGCAAGGGAACTCTCATCTGGGGACAACAACTGCAGGGAGAACACATATTTTCAGATGAACATGTGAGGGCAGAAGGCTGCCTAATACTGAAGCACCCCCAAACAACAAACCAAATGCAACAACTAGTGCAAGCATTCCTGGGGGAAGGCCTGCAGCACATGGATTTGCATATGGTGATGTCATCCAAGCAGTGGGTCAAAGTTGGCTTCAACCCTCGTCTGCATATGAAAAGAGAAAAGGGGCGTGCAGGGCATGGCGGCCTTTTGCAGCGCTTGGATGACCCCTAGTTTGCATTACACACCTCCTCCCTCCTTCGGTGTGGGGCTCATGTTGGCTATGCCCCAGCCCCTGAAGCATTCAAGCTGATTTCTTGCAGCAGCTGGGCACTGTAACTGCTCCAGAGCTACTCTGTAAGACAAGTAAAAGGGTGTGGGCCCTGCAGCACTACCTGTAGTTCGCATTGTGCGTTGGAAGGCACGAAGTAAGCAGACGGGAGAAGTCAGGATAGTGCGCAAGGGCATAGAAGGGAGCGGCTCAAGAAAAGAGAAGTGGAAACAGACAGCAAACTAGGCTGGAGAGAGACCTGAGACAAAGAGATCTGAATTATACGAGAGCCGACGAGGGGAAACACAAATTATGCAGTCAAGTTTCCCACATTTGGGGAAATCGCAGGAGCAGCACACCCAGAGTGCAATGGTTGAGCCTTGCCCTGGGAGAAGCACCTTCATGATCATAGTATCTCACCTGGCAGGTAAGTAGGAGTTGGGCTAGAGCTGGGGAGGGTCGCTGCTCGGGTTCCCCCCTGTGAAGTGAAGGAGATCCAACTGAAGCAGCACCAGGGAACTCTCGAAAGAAGAACAAGGCTAGAGGAAGATCTGAGACAAAGAAATCTGACTTTTACCAGAGCTGACCAGAGGAAAGCACAAACACAGTCCCCCACTACCACAAATAATGCAGTCGAGTTTCCCACATTTGGGAAAATCACAGGGGTCAGCATACCCAGAATGCAATGAATGAACCTCACCCTGGGAGAACAATCTTCATGACCATGGTATCTCCTATGCAAAATAAGTATGATTTGGGATAGGGCTGGTGAGGGCCGCTGCTCAGGCACATCTCTGTCAAGTAAAGGAGATTCAACTGAGGCAGCACAAGGGAACTCTCATCTGGGGACAACAACTGCAGGGAGACCACATCTTTTCAGATGAACATGGGAGGGCGGAAGGCTGCCTAATACTGAAGCACCATCAAATATCAAACCATGGCCCTCATTCCGAGTTGATCGCTCGCAAGGCGATTTTAGCAGAGTTACACACGCTAAGCCGCCGCCTACTGGGAGTGAATCTTAGCTTCTTAAAATTGCGACCGATGTATTCGCAATATTGCGATTACAAACTACTTAGCAGTTTCAGAGTAGCTTCAGACTTACTCGGCATCTGCGATCAGTTCAGTGCTTGTCGTTCCTGGTTTGACGTCACAAACACTCCCAGAGTTCGCCCAGACACTCCCCCGTTTCTCCGGCCACTCATGTGTTTTTTCCGGAAACTGTAGCGTTTTTTCCCACACGCCCATAAAACGGCCTGTTTCCGCCCAGTAACACCCATTTCCTGTCAATCACATTACGATCGCCGGAGCGAAGAAAAAGCCGTGAGTAAAAATACTTTCTTCATTGTAAAATTACTTGGCGCAGTCGCAGTGCGAATATTGCGCATGCGTACTAAGCAGAATTTCACTGCGATGCGATGAAATTTACAGAGCGAACGACTCGGAATGAGGGCCCATATGCAACAACTAGTACAAGCACTCCTGGGGGAAGGTCTGCAGCAGACGGATTTGCATACGGTGATGTAAATCCAAGCAGTGGGCCAAAGTTGACTGGAACCCTCATCTGCATATGAAAAGAGAAAAGGGGCATGCAGGGCATGGCGGCCTTTTGCAGTGCTTGGATGACCCCTAGTTCGCATTAAACACCCCCACCCTCCTTTGGTGTGGGGCTCATGTTGGCCATGCCCCATCCCCTGATGCATTCAAGCTGATTTCTTGCAGCAGCTGGGCACTGTAACAGCTCCAGAGCTGTTCTGTAAGGCAAGTAAAAGGGTGTGGGCCCTGCAGCACCACCTGTGGTTCGCATTGTGCGTTGGAAGGCACAAATTAAGCAGACGGGAGGAGAAGTCAGGATAGTGCGCAAGGGCATTCTTTTCTCTTAGTCCGGGGGCAAGGCTTCAAAATGGGGTCTGCAACGGAGGAGACACAGGGGGCGTGGTCACAGCAGCTTTTCTCTACAGTCTGCACCAGCAGGAGCCTACACCATTTTTTATGATCACGCTGAACTGCAGTGCGACTGCAATTACAGCATGGTCAAGAAGGGAGGCGTCATGCTGGGTGGCCATGCCCTGTCACTGTGCAGGAGCCAGCACCGCTCACACACTAGTCCCCGGGTGCAGCCCCCAACCCCCGGGACACCCGGAGCAACAAAATGTAGATTCAGGCCACCAGGCCACGCCCCTACCTATGAAACCATGCCTCCTTTTTACCATTGCGCTGTTTATCTGCGCGCACTGCATTACAATCTCCCTCGCCACCTCTCTGGGTGTCACCAGTGATAGTGACACCTCTGCCATGCTTGTAGCAGCTGGTCCTAAGATCTACGCCTCAAGCCCTGAGTGTTTGCCCTTGTGACTTGTTGATCATCATAGCGAAGCAGATGCTTACAGAAAACTGCAGGGGCTTAGATTGAAAATAAAAACAATTGATGGGTATAAGGTAGAGAGGAGCGGGTTCGGTTCTCCGAGAACCGAATTCCCCACGAACTCCACGTGGTTTACATTGGTCCGAGGCAGGCTCGGTTGTTCCTGCCTGACTCGGAAAACCTGAACAAGGGAAAATGTCATCATCCCGCTGTCAGATTCTCGTGAGATTCGGATTCCATATAAAGAGCTGCGCGTTGCTGCCATTTTTACTCGTGCATTGAAGAGAGAGCGGAGAGGACGTGGCTATGTTCTCTCAGTGGAAATCTCAATATCAGTGCTCAGTATCAGTGGTTACTTATTGCTGCTCAGTAATACTAGTAGTGTGTCTCTCCTGCTCAGTGTCAGTTCTCAGTAGTATCCTCATCAGTGCTCAGTATCACTGCTCATTGTCTTGTGCTGCATTGTGGTGCTCAGCATACTACAGTACATTACTAATAGTCCAGTGCTGCATCTTGCTGCTCAGTGTCAGTTCTAGTATCCTCATCAGTGCTCACTATCACTGCTCATTGCATTGTGGTGTTCTGTATACTACAGTAACATAGTAATATAGTATATATAGAGGAGCGGGTTCGGTTCTCCGAGAACCGAATTCCCGACGAACTCCACGTGGTTTACACTGGTCCGAGGCAGGCTCGGTTGTTCCCGCCTGACTCGGAAAACCTGAACAAGGGAAAATGTCATCATCCCGCTGTCGGATTCTCGCGAGATTCGGATTCCATATAAAGAGCTGCGCGTTGCCGCCATTTTTACTCGTGCATTGAAGAGAGAGCGGAGAGGACGTGGCTATGTTCTCTCAGTGGAAATCTCAATATCAGTGCTCAGTATCAGTGGTTACTTATTGCTGCTCAGTAATACTAGTAGTGTGTCTCTCCTGCTCAGTGTCAGTTCTCAGTAGTATCCTCATCAGTGCTCAGTATCACTGCTCATTGTCTTGTGCTGCATTGTGGTGCTCAGCATACTACAGTACATTACTAATAGTCCAGTGCTGCATCTTGCTGCTCAGTGTCAGTTCTAGTATCCTCATCAGTGCTCACTATCACTGCTCATTACATTGTGGTGTTCTGTATACTACAGTAACATAGTAATATAGTAACATATGGTAACATAGTTTTTGAGGTTGAATAGAGGCAAATTGCCCATCGTGTTCAACCTGTTTTAAGTTGTGATGATTCTACATACTTGCTGAATAATGTTTTATGACTAGTTAGCTACTATAACTCATGTTACCCCCGGATTAACCATGTTGATATTTTAAGTATTATAACCTTGGATAGCTTTTTCATTCAGAAATGTATCCATTCCTTTTTTAAATCCAATTACAGAGTCCGCCATTACCACCTTCCCTGGCAGGGAATTCCACATCCTGATTGCCCTAACAGTGAAGATCATAGTATCTCACCTGGCAGGTAAGTAGGAGTTGGGCTAGAGCTGGGGAGGGTCGCTGCTCGGGCACCCCCCTGTCAAGTGAAGGAGATCCAACTGAGGCAGCACAAGGGAACTCTCGAAAGAAGAACAAGGCTAGAGGAAGATCTGAGACAAAGAAATCTGACTTTTACCAGAGCTGACCAGAGGAAAGCACAAACACAGTCCCCCACTACCACAAATAATGCAGTTGAGTTTCCCACATTTGGGGAAATCACAGGGGTCAGCATACCCAGAATGCAATGAATGAACCTAACCCTGGGAGAACAATCTTCATGACCATGGTATCTCCTATGCAAAATAAGTATGATTTGGGATAGGGCTGGGGAGGGCCGCTGCTCAGGCACATCTCTGTCAAGTAAAGGAGATTCAACTGAGGCAGCACAAGGGAACTCTCATCTGGGGACAACAACTGCAGGGAGAACACATATTTTCAGATGAACATGGGAGGGCAGAAGGCTGCCTAATACTGAAGCACCCCCAAACAACAAAACAAAAGCAACAACTAGTAAAAGCATTCCTGGGAGAAGGTCTGCAGAAGACGGATTTGCATACGGTGATGTCATCCAAGCAGTGGGCCAAAGTTGGCTGGAACCCTCATCTGCATATGAAAAGAGAATAAGGGTTATGCAGGGAATGGCGGCCTTTTGCGGCGCTTGGATGACCCCTAGTTCGCATTAAACACCTCCATTCTCCTTCGGTGTGGGGCTCATGCTGGCTATGCCCCAGCCCCTGAAGTATTCAAGCTGATTTCTTGCAGCAGCTGGGCACTGTAACTGCTCCAGAGCTGCTCTGTAAGGCAAGTAAAAGGGTGTGGGCCCTGCAGCACTACCTGTAGTTCGCATTGTGCGTTGGAAGGCACAAAGTAAGCAGACGGGAGAAGTCAGGATAGTGCGCAAGGGCATAGAAGGGAGCGGCTCAAGAAAAGAGAAGTGGAAACAGGCAGCAAACTAGGCTGGAGAGAGACCTGAGACAAAAAGAGATTTGAATTATACGAGAGCCGACCAGGGGAAACACAAATTATGCAGTCAAGTTTCCCACATTTGGGGAAATCGCAGGGGCAGCAAATCCAGAGTGCAATGGGTGAGCCTTGCCCTGGGAGAAGCACCTTCATGATTATAGTATCTCACCTGGCAGGTAAGTAGAAGTTGGGCTAGAGCTGGGGAGGGTCGCTGCTCGGGCACCCCCCTGTCAAGTGAAGGAGATCCAACTGAGGCAGCACAAGGGAACTCTCGAAAGAAGAACAAGGCTAGAGGAAGAACTGAAACAAAGAAATCTGACTTTTACCAGAGCTGACCAGAGGAAAGCACAAACACAGTCCCCCACTACCACAAATAATGCAGTCGAGTTTCCCACATTTGGGGAAATCACAGGGGTCAGCATACCCAAAATGCAATGAATGAACCTCACCCTCGGAGAACAATCTTCATGACCATGGTATCTCCTATGCAAAATAAGTATGATTTGGGATAGGGCTGGGGAGGGCCGCTGCTCAGGCACATCTCTGTCAAGTAAAGGAGATTCAACTGAGGCAGCACAAGGGAACTCCCATCTGGGGACAACAACTGCAGGGAGAACACATATTTTCAGATGAACATGGGAGGGCAGAAGGCTGCCTAATACTGAAGCACCCCCAAACAACAAACCAAATGCAACAACTAGTACAAGCATTCCTGGGGGAAGTTCTGCAGAAGACGGATTTGCATACGGTGATGTCATCCAAGCAGTGGGCCAAAGTTGGCTGGAACCCTCATCTGCATATGAAAAGAGAAAAGGGGTATGCAGGGCATGGCGGCCTTTTGCGGCGCTTGGATGACCCTTAGTTCGCATTAAACACCCCCACCCTCCTTCGGTGTGGGGCTCATGTTGGCTATGCCCCAGCCCCTGAAGCATTCAAGCTGATTTCTTGCAGCAGCTGGGCACTGTAACAGCTCCAGAGCTGCTCTGTACGGCAAGTAAAAGGGTGTGGGCCCTGCAGCACTACCTGTAGTTTGCATTGTGCATTGGAAGGCACTTAAGAATAGAGAAGTGGAAACAGACAGCAAACTAGGCTGGAGAGAGACCTGAGACAAAGAGATCTGAATTATACGAGAGCCGACCAGGGGAAACACAAATTATGCAGTCAAGTTTCCCACATTTGGGGAAATCGCAGGAGCAGCACACCCAGAGTGCAATGGGTGAGCCTTGCCCTGGGAGAAGCACCTACGTGATCATAGTATCTCACCTGGCAGGTAAGTAGGAGTTGGGCTAGAGCTGGGGAGGGTCGCTGCTCGGGTACCCCCCTGTCAAGTGAAGGAGATCCAACTGAGGCAGCACAAGGGAATTCTCGAAAGAAGAACAAGGCTAGAGGAAGATCTGAGACAAAGAAATCTGACTTTTACCTGAGCTGACCAGAGGAAAACACAAACACAGTCCCCCACTACCACAAATAATGCTGTCGAGTTTCACACATTTGGGGAAATCACAGGGGTCAGCATACCCAGAATGCAATGAATGAACCTCACACTGGGAGAACAATCTTCATGACCATGGTATCTCCTATGCAAAATAAGTATGATTTGGGATAGGGCTGGGGAGGGCCGCTGCTCAGGCACATCTCTGTCAAGTAAAGGAGATTCAACTGAGGCAGCATAAGGGAACTCTCATCTGGGGACAACAACTGCAGGGAGAACACATATTTTCAGATGAACATGGGAGGGCAGAAGGCTGCCTAATACTGAAGCACCCCCAAACAACAAACCAAATGCAACAACTAGTGCAAGCATTCCTGGGGGAAGGCCTGCAGCAGATGGATTTGCATATGGTGATGTCATCCAAGCAGTGGGTCAAAGTTGGCTTCAACCCTCGTCTGCATATGAAAAGAGAAAAGGGGCGTGCAGGGCATGGCGGCCTTTTGCGGCGCTTGGATGACCCCTAGTTCGCATTAAACACCTCCACCCTCCTTTGGTGTGGGGCTCATGTTGGCTATGCCCCAGCCCCTGAAGCATTCAAGCTGATTTCTTGCAGTAGCTGGGCACTGTAACAGCTCCAGAGCTGCTCTGTACGGCAAGTAAAAGGGTGTGGGCCCTGCAGCACTACCTGTAGTTTGCATTGTGCATTGGAAGGCACAAAGTAAGCAGACGGGAGAAGTAAGGATAGTGCGCAAGGCCATAGAATGGAGCGGCTTAAGAAAAGAGAAGTGGAAACAGACAGCAAACTAGGCTGGAGAGAGACCTGAGACAAAGAGATCTGAATTATACGAGAGCCGACCAAGGGAAACACAAATTATGCAGTCAAGTTTCCCACATTTGGGGAAATCACAGGGGCAGCACAACCAGAGTGCAATGGGTGAGCCTTGCCCTGGGAGAAGCACCTTCATGATCATAGTATCTCACCTGGCAGGTAAGTAGGAGTTGGGCTAGAGCTGGGGAGGGTCGCTGCTCGGGCACCCCCCTGTCAAGTGAAAGAGATCCAACTGAGGCAGCACAAGGGAACTCTCGAAAGAAGAACAAGGCTAGAGGAAGATCTGAGATAAAGAAATCTGATTTTTACCAGAGCTGACCAGAGGAAAGCACAAACACAGTCCCCCACTACCACAAATAATGCAGTCGAGTTTCCCACATTTGGGGAAATCACAGGGGTCAGCATACCCAGAATGCAATGAATGAACCTCACCCTGGGAGAACAATCTTCATGACCATGGTATCGCCTATGCAAAATAAGTATGATTTGGGATAGGGCTGGGGAGGGCCGCTGCTCAGGCACATCTCTGTCAAGTAAAGGAGATTCAACTGAGGCAGCACAAGGGAACTCTCATCTGAGGACAACAACTGCAGGGAGAACACATATTTTCAGATGAACATGGGAGGGCAGAAGGCTGCCTAATACTGAAGCACCCCCAAACAACAAACCAAATGCAACAACTAGTGCAAGCATTCCTGGGGGAAGGCCTGCAGCAGATGGATTTGCATATGGTGATGTCATCCAAACAGTGGGTCAAAGTTGGCTTCAACCCTCGTCTGCATATGAAAAGAGACAAGGGGCGTGCAGGGCATGGCGGCCTTTTGCGGCGCTTGGATGACCATTAGTTCGCATTACACACCTCCACCCTCCTTCGGTGTGGGGCTCATGTTGGCTATTCCCCAGCCCCTGAAGCATTCAAGCTGATTTCTTGCAGCAGCTGGGCACTGTAACTGCTCCAGAGACGCTCTGTAAGGCAAGTAAAAGGGTGTGGGTCCTGCAGCACTACCTGTAGTTTGCATTGTGCGTTGGAAGGCACGAAGTAAGCAGACGGGAGAAGTCAGGATAGTGCGCAAGGGCATAGAAGGGAGCGGCTGAAGAAAAGAGAAGTAGAAACAGACAGCAAACTAGGCTGGAGAGAGACCTGAGACAAAGAGATCTGAATTATACGAGAGCCGACCAGGGGAAACACAAATTATGCAGTCAAGTTTCCCACATTTGGGGAAACCGCAGAAGCAGCACACCCAGAGTGCAATGGGTGAGCCTTGCCCTGGGAGAAGCACCTTCATGATCATAGTATCTGTCGAAGTCAGAAAAATGTCTCAATGCACACTGCCATATTTGCACCGCACACTGGTCCGTGCTGCGCATGCGTACGCTCTCCCGTGGAAGCGCATACCCGCAATAGCGTGCACTCGCACGCGCAGTATGCGCATTTACGGTAGAGTTTATGTGATCGTAGCGTGCGACTCATTCGTTACAAAGGTTCACAATTAATGTCGTTTATAGATCATGTTCCCCTCAATAGTTTCTGTAAGTTTGGTTTAGATAGAATGTCCCTGAGCGGAGGAATCCCTCTTTGTATTGCACGAAGGGTCTAACAGGAGTCATACAGCAGTGTTTGATACCCATCGGAAGAGTATTTAATTAGCAATATTCCGGTGTTGGTTTGGAGCGTATTAATCGCTCGTGCGAATAGTTATGAACATAAGAAGTTTATGTCCATTTCTATTATTTACCCATACTCAGGTATGCGGCGGGAAACCCAGTTTCCCACCCACCTGAGCCGTTTAAACTCAGCACAGCCCACCTGTATGAATCAACCTATGACCTTTGGTTACAGTACAGGGCCGAATTCCTGTGTCCAATAAACTGAAGGATTGTAGGACCAGGAGATTGCATTGTGTGTGGGGCATAAATAGGCAGGCCGACCACATCCAGCTCTCACTCTCTCATCAACGGTTATCTGCTGATAATCGGGAGCTGGATATCGAGGCGCAGGCGATCATACCCTTTGTGCGTAAGTTCTCTCCGTAATCATTGTCTTTCTGTGAGCCAATTCCTCTCTCTCCCTCTGTGTCTATTTCTCTCTCTCTATTTTCTCTTTTCTCTCGTAACTCCCCTAGACTAAACTTTATAGTATTGTATTGTATTGTGTTAGGCCAGGATAGTATTGTAGTTTATCCCTTAGTTAGGTGTTTGGTTAGGAAGGCTTTGTTATATTGTAGTGTATCATTTGTACTGTGTTACTCTTTTACAAGTATACTAGATATAATACAGATAATAGGCTTTGGAACCCTAAAACAGTATCTGTGTATTTACTATAGTGTTAAGTGTTCACTTGAGCGTCGGTGACGCTCAAACAGCTTTGTAGGTAGTCAGGCTACACAAAGTTGCATTTACACCCTGTATTCACATTAAGGTATATAGCGCATTACATTGTTAAAAGGTTTAAATATAAAGGTATTGTGCTGTGAGCGTCTGCACCGCTGGTGACCTCCTCGTGGTCTCGAGCGTACGCTACGTTACAGCGAATCTTTCCCCTAGACATAACCAATAACGTGTCCTGTGATCACTAGGCCGTGAGCGAACGTGACGCTTGAGCGTCTCGCCTACGGCTGAGCGATCGCTACGCAGATAGCGTACCATTACGGTACTTCTTAAGCAAACAGCGTACAGTGTTCTTAGCTTCGTAAGGGTTGATTATACGACAAAGGAATTTAGCATTGTCAATTGCGGGCTCGTCCGGTCCTTTTCACATCTGCACTAGGTAGATCAGCAGACTTTATCCCCCAGCAAAAGGGTGGGAGGTTGTCTCACAGTTGCTGACGGGATAAGCGTCTGCTTCGCTTAGGTAAAGAGTGCTGAAGGAATCCGGTAACCGGAAGTAAGAACAAAACGCTTGTCTTTTAAAAAACTGTTTATTTGTCTTTTGTCTTGCGTACGCACGCATATATCTGCATTTCTGTTCCATTTTTCGTATATCACTATTCCTGTTTGCCAAATTTTATAGTTGATAGAAAGTGCTAAAAGGAGATTTGCTGTTATTTAATAAATAGAGGTAATAGTTAAAGAATAGAACAACACACGGCTTGTCCGAGAGACGAGGCAGCCAGTGTGCAGTGTGGATTGCGGTAGATGATCAGGGATCATCTACATTGATAAAATATATATTGTGTTACGGTGGATCCTTTGCATTGCGTACACGTGTCGCTAACAAAGACTAGCGTACGCAATCCGAAAGGCAGACGCACGCAGCGTACATTACGCAACGTAGCGTCTGGTTACGCCCACGTAGCTCAAGTTGTGATAAAGTTGAATTAGCGCAAAAGCGATAAGTAGCGCAAAAGCGATAAGTAGCGCAAAAGCGATAAGTAACGCACAGCGGTAGATAACGCGACGCGGTAAATAACGCAAATCTATTTTTGGAAAATCTGAAATTTAGTTTAACAGATCCTGCTCCTAATTGGTAACACTCTTGGCCTGAAGACAATTTCTGCGCAGAAATAGATATAGAAACAAAAGTGTACATGTGTTGAGTGAGTGTGTTTTGTATACAAAAGTTTATATAACTTTAAGGTGGAACCAAAAGGAAAGTCGGGTACTCGTTAAGGAACATACGTGTAAGTGACATATACGGTGGCCAGGGAGGCATCTCTGGTTAAATAATATTTGAGCATTAGAGTATAGCGGACCATAAGGTGTAACAAGACCAGGAGGTCATAAGGTAACAAGACCAGGAGGTCATAAGGTAAAAAGGTCCGCTATAAAAGTCCAGTGGCACAACGCCTGGGGTGTTGGTGCAGAACCCATATAGGCCATTAAGCTCTGGCTGAAGGAATTCGCAGCCGAAATTTTCGATTCCACTGGTCGCTCCGCACATAAGATTAGTTGCTTATGTGCTGAACGATTGTACCGCACGTAATTGTGTGCATTGGTAAACCTGACCGGTACTATTTGTGTACGAAGGTCATAAACGCTATTTGTACATTCTGACGTGATTTGTGTAATTTTTTATTTTTGGAAGGGAAGTTCGCTGGTCACTCAGGAACTATCCAACAACCTAAACTTTACTGGAAAGAGTAAGTGTCCTGCGGGTATCCCTCATATGTTCCAGTAAACTGAAGGTTCCATAGGGGCCCTGTATCGAGTACGCCAGCACCATATCGGTGTGATCAGGTCGTATTGGTCGAGGTGGGCGAGTGAGTGGGGTACTCGGTAAACCGCCACCGCCGGCCTACTGTGGAGTAATTTGGTTGTCTGTAAAGGCTTGCTGAAAACCTTGATACAGAAAATCCAAGGAGGACTAAGCAACACCTACAGACGATGGGGGCCAGTTGCTCAGGTAGGGGGCGATCAACCCTGGTTCAGGTTGATTCTGTGAACCGACCAGTTGGGTCGGCACGATATGTAATGTGTGAAAAATATGGAATTCACACCGAATCTTTATGTGATGAATGGGAGAGAATGACTGTACAAGACAGGGACAAGTTCCCAAGAATAGGTAGCTTCAGTCCGGAAGTGTTACAAAATTTAAGGAGGAGGATATGTCTCGTAAAACCAACAAAGAGACGAATTCAGCATTATGATTATTTACAGTTGTGGCACCAGGAAGGTGAGATACAGAGAGGTTTGGCTCTGGCGGCAGGATCTGGGGCAGTCAGGAAGTTGATTGCCACAGCTCCTCCTCCACCATATATTGCAGGAGAGAAGTTGATTGCGGAGAGAAACGCACTGGGTTGTAAAACACAAACTCTTAGTAACCATGTTAATGTTAATGATGTTAACCAAATAACCCATGCAAGTATTAACCCGTGCAAGTTGTACCCTGTTTTGAACCTTCCCCAGGAGTGTGATCAAGAAGACGATCCATCAACAATTTCAGCTCTCTCTCTTGCAGCCACCATTTCAGAGACTACAGTAGGCACATCAACAGCCACGAGATTAGTGAAGGCCCCTAGCGGAGGGATAGGTGAGGTCGTGTCATCAGGTAAGTACGGCACCATGCATTACACTGAAACACTTACACCCCAAGCTGTAGAATCTACACAGAGTGAAGTTATAAGAGTTAATCCAGTTAAGGTGATAGTAGTTCCCAATGGGAAAACAGATGCATCAGGAGTCACACCCATCAGGAACATCGCCATGTATTGCCCGTTCACTAGAATGGAATTAAGGACCATAGTGTCTGAATTCCCAGACCCCAGAAAGGATTTAGTGGCAAGCCAAAAATATATCAGGGATCTAGGAAACACTTTAGAGCCCAATAATAAGGATTGGCAGGTAGTGCTAAGAGCTTGCTTACCCCCCAGTGTCGACCCAGTTAAATTCTTGGCTGATTGTGGACTAGACAAAGAGGTACCACTTACAGATGTGTACGACCAGGATAATGTAAAAAGGATAAATTTGCAGCTAAAAGAATATTTCCCAGCCGTTGCTAAATGGAATAAACTATTTTCCATCAAACAAAAAGAGTCTGAAACGGCAGCAGAATATTTCCACCGGGCATTATCAGAAATGGCAAAATACACTGGTATAGAAGACATAAAGACCAACCCAAACCATCGAGAAGTAGCAGTATCTGTACTGATGGATGGTTTGAAAGAAACATTAAAGGCTAGGGTACAGACCACGCAGCCATGCTGGCGAGGTCTGTCAGTGTCCACTTTGAGAGAGGCTGCTGTTGATCACGACAAAAACATCACTAGGCACAGGGAGTCGCAAAGTGATAAGTTGATGTCCGTAAGTATACAGGCGCTGACCACAAGGCAGCCTGCGTATGTACCACCGAATCCTGTGGATAAGGCAAGTATGATAACATGTTTTTCTTGTAACAAACCAGGACATTTTGCACGAGACTGTAGAGTAAGAAATGTACAAAGATCTTTTCAACCCCCTAGACAACAACACCACACACGACATTGGGAGCAGGGTCCACAGAGGCGGAGTTTTGAGCCACATACAGGGGAAACAAAAAGATATCCCCCAAACAGAGATTGGCATGCCTCTGGTAGTTCCCAGCTAACCCCCGCACAAGTAGTTGCTGCCAATGGGATTCAGGGCGGTCAGCATACCCAATAGGGGTGTGGCCATACCTGTAATCTGCAACCAGTTAAATTGATTGCCAGTCTTGGAAGCGAACCAGAGATTGCAATCAATGTGGCTGGTAAAACTTTAAACTTTCTTGTAGACACAGGGGCGGCCAAGTCAGTGATAAATTCGACAGTGGGCATGAGAACCACTGGTAGGACAGTTCCAGCCATGGGAGTAACAGGAGTAGTCCAGCATTACCCTGTTAGCAAACCAGCAGAGATTACAATAGGACCTTTGCATACCAAGCATTCCTTTTTGCTGGCTGCATCGGCACCTACCAATCTCCTGGGAAGAGACTTACTATGTAAAATGGGTTGCGTCATTTATTGTACTCCTGAAGGTGTATTCTTGGACATACCTGAGAATCACGCTCAAGAAGTACGAGATATGTTAGACTCCCCATCAAAATTAGTGTCACATTCCATTATGACAAATAGGAACCCATCCCAGGTAGAAGAGATGACATCTCAGATACCAGAGTCACTTTGGACAAAAGATGGACAGGACACTGGATTAATGGCAAACGTAGCTCCAGTAGTAGTACAAGTAAAAGATGGTAGGATAGCTCCAAAAATCCCACAGTATCCTCTGAAGCCAGAGGTGGAGTTAGGAGTTTTTCCCGTAATAGAGCGCTTGCTACAACAGGGCATTCTAGTAAGAACGTCCAGCACAGCAAATAGTCCCATCTTCCCTGTTAAAAAGAGTGGGGGGAGGGGTTACAGGCTAGTGCAGGATCTAAGGGGGATTAACAAAATAGTCGAGAGTCAGTTCCCCGTAGTGCCTAATCCAGCTGTCATCCTAATGCAAATTCCTCCCACTGCCAAATTTTTCACTGTTATTGACCTCTGCTCCGCTTTCTTTTCGGTACCTCTGCACCCTGACAGTCAATATTTGTTTGCATTTACATACAGAGGAGTCCAATACACGTGGACTCGATTACCCCAAGGTTTCATAGATAGTCCAAGTATATTTTCTCAGGCTTTGCATGATTGTTTACAGTCTTTTCAACCAGAAAGTGGATCAGTGTTGATACAGTATGTGGATGATCTACTACTGTGTTCTGATTCATTGGAGGCATCCCTGAAAGATACGAAACAGCTCCTGTTTCATCTTTCAGACACAGGTCACAAGGTCTCCAAAGACAAGTTGCAATTATGCCAAGCTAAGGTAAAATATTTGGGACACTGTCTAACACAAGGACTGAGACACCTGACCGCTGATAGAATCCAAGCCATTAGAGACATGACACTACCACAAACCCAGCAACAGATCAGAACGTTTTTAGGGATGTGTGGGTATTGCCGTAATTGGATCCCAGGGTTTTCCATATTGGCACTACCTCTGCAGGAAATGGTCTCCTCAAACAAACCTGATCGGATTTCGCATACAGACGAATCTGAAACGGCATTTGAGAGACTCAAACAGTGTCTAACGCAGGCACCTGCACTAGGTATGCCAGACTATGGGAAACCCTTTGAACTATACGGAACAGAAAGTGCTGGGTGCGCAGCAGGTGTACTAACACAAAAACACGGTGACGCCAGCAGGCCAGTTGCATACTACAGCGCTCAGCTAGATACGGTAGCGCGGTCCCTCCCCACATGCTTGCGTAGCGTTGCGGCGATAGCATTGCTAGTGACGAAAAGCGAAGATGTCGTGCTAGGCCACAACCTCACAATCCATACACCACATGCAGTATCTGCCTTATTAAATTCTGCCCAAACCAGACATGTCTCATCAGCAAGGTTTACGAGATGGGAATTGGCATTAATGGCCCCAGTAAACATCACCATAAGGAGATGCAGCGCATTAAACCCTGCAACATTTCTCCCAGGTGTGCCTGGACAGGCACAAAGGGTGGGAGGTGAGAGTGATGGGGAAGGAGGATTTTATACAAAGGAGGATGCACATGATTGTATGGAATATTTGACCCAAAATTTTACCGCAAGGCCTGACATCAGTGACAATCCACTAGAAGATGCAGAACTCACGTTCTACACGGACGGTAGTTGTCACAGACAGTCAGACTCGGGAGACTTGTGTACTGGATACGCAGTCGTAGATGACCAAGACACCATAGAAGCGGAACCGCTAGGCCCACCTCACTCAGCCCAGGTTGCTGAACTGGTCGCCCTAACCAGAGCATGTGAATTGGCTAAGGGTAAGTCTGCCAATATCTACACCGATTCTAGATACGCGTTCGGGGTAGTCCATGATTTCGGAGCCCTATGGCGGCTCAGAAATTTCATGACGGCAGCTGGCACACCGATAGCGCATGCAGCGTATATAAAAAGGCTTCTAACAGCGATACAGGAACCCGACAGAGTGGCTGTTATCAAATGTAAAGCACATACGTATAGCCAAGACCCAGTATCCCTTGGTAACAGCCGAGCAGACGAAGCTGCAAAGCTTGCAGCTGCTACCCCCATACGGACAGACACCACACAGTTGATGGTATTTAATACCATCAACACACAGAAGTTGTGTGAGATGCAGAATTTGTGTTCCACTCAGGAAAGAGCAGTCTGGAAGGCAAAGGGATATGGCCAGGAGTCCTCAGGGCTCTGGACGGATGGACATGGTAAACCAGTGGCCCCCAGGGCATACCTTCCATGTCTGGCTGAAGCAGCTCACGGGCTGACTCATCTAGGCAAGGAGGGGATGTGCAAATTGGTAAGAGCATACTGGTGCGCCCCAGGATTCTCCTCTCATGCTGGTAAAAGAGCAATGTCATGCCTTACCTGTCTGAGAAAGAATATTGGAAAGGCAATACCTACAGAACCCTCCCATATCCCACCTGCCGGCGGCCCTTTCCAAGTAATACAAATTGACTTCATCCAATTGCCCCCATGTAGAAACTTAAAGTATGTACTTGTTTGTATAGATGTTTTCTCGAATTGGGTCGAAGCTTTTCCAGCAGCTACAAATACCGCTATGTTTACAGCTAAGAAAATTGTGCAGGAATTTGTATGTAGATATGGTATCCCTAGAATCATTGAAAGTGATAGGGGTACCCATTTTACAGGTGATGTCTTCCAAGGAATGTGTAAGTTGATGGGAATTGATAGCAAGCTGCACACTCCGTACCGTCCACAGGCGAGTGCGAAGGTCGAAAGAGTGAACAGCACTATTAAAAATAAATTGAGTAAAGTAATGGCAGAGACAGGATTGACGTGGCCAGAAGCTTTACCCATTGTTTTATATAGCATCAGAACCACTCCCAGGTCCCCTCTTAATCTGTCTCCTTTCGAAATTCTGTTTGGTCGACAACCGCATGTCATGATTAACCCCCAGGATGATTTGAAATGTAACAATGAAGTAACTGTAAAGTACTTGATTAACATGAGTAAGCAGTTGAGGAGTCAAAATGATAATCTGAAGTTGGTGATTCCTGATTTACCAGATAGTAATTGTCATGACATTGAACCTGGGGATTATGTAATGATACGAAATTTTCTACGCTCAGGTTGTCTTATTGATAGATGGGAAGGACCATACCAGGTCTTATTGACTAGCACCACAGCATTGAAGGTTGCTGAGAGAGAGACTTGGGTCCATTCATCCCACTGCAAGAAGGTTGCTGACCCAGAGAAGTCCCGTGATAAGGAACAGACGGTAGAGGTTGTATCACTGGAGTGTCTGTTCCAGGAGGACTGAGGCGGCACCTGAGCCTTGAAGATCGAAAGCAGTTGTCGACTCCCTTCTCCCTTTTATTGTTTTTCTCCACTTCCCATCCCTTCTCCCTTGATATTTCTTTTTCCCCTTTCTCATTCTTCTCCATTTCCTCCTCAAAGATGGACTTGCCCAAAGAGACTGTGATCCGGATTTTGATGTTAACCATGATGTTGACCAGAGCAGTCTGTTCCGGCGAGAGTACCATAGAGGTCGAGAGAGGTTCTGGAATGGGTTCCGATTATGATGATGGAGGCGTAGTTTTCCAAGATCAACCAATCCAACAAGCAAAGGCGAGTATCAGAAAACGATCCGATAGAAGAAATTGTGATGGATTGTTAGCTGAGGAAAATTGTATCTGTAGGCTCTGTGGTAATCTGGTTGAAGATGGATGCATAAAGCAATGCCAATCTAGTTTTAATATCCATATGGACCGGCATCCATTGAGTGACTATCACTCTCTAGTGGGTAACGTGTTGAACCAAACAGATTGTTGGGTATGCTCTCAAGTACCTCAGGGTCACAGCAAATCAGGGCTAGTACCATTTCCTTTAACGTTAGGGGAAGTACTTGAGCTAAGTGGTGGGAGACCGGTGGACCGGAGGTTTAACATCTCCAGCCCTCCTAGTTTGAAGCTCCACCAATACCATGTGGATAGGTCCCTCTTATGTTTTAACATCTCCAATCCTAGAAAACCGGGAAATTGGGAAGTGTCATGGAGCAACCTTTCCATGACCTTTTCACACAGAGCAGATAGAATGCCTACAGATACAGAGCTCGTACGCCACATAGCCAGTAGAGGAAAATCTTTTCGGTATCGATATACCTTAGGAAATAGGATTACTAGAGTTGGAGAGGTATCACCAGGATACTGTGCACATATCGTACAGACCGATACGTGCATTAGGCAGATGGAAGAATTAGGGTCAGGAGATTTCACCTGGAAGGTTTGTAACATGGTCATGTCCTTCTCCGTCCCTTATGTTCTCCCCGATGATGCATATTTCATATGCGGGAGAAAGGCGTACAAGTGGCTTGCCCCAAACTCTGAAGGATTGTGTTATATTGGAAAAGTATTGCCTGAAGTGATGACTGTAACACATGACAAAATGAAAGACATACACCGTGGTGCCCAAGCTCCTTATACTCACACTCACTACGAACACCGAGTTAAAAGACAACTGTCAGAAAGGTTAGAGCATCCGGCCTCTGATCTTATCCATGAATCCACCGGGATTCAGGTTCTGGTAGCGTTAGATTTCACTCGTACCGCTCGAGGAGTGATGAATTATAAATACATTTCCGCACTCGCCAATTTGTTAGACAATATCACTGAAATGTATGATGACACGTTTAGATACACTGGAAGAGAACTTCAAGCTTACAAAACAGAACTAGTTCAGCATAGGATGGTTCTTAATTACCTTACAGCAGTAACAGGCGGATATTGTGTTACATTGGCAACACAGTACGGTATAAAGTGTTGCACGTATATCACAAATAACACCGAGGATCCGGTAGAGGTCATAGACCAAAAGATGGACGATATTCTGCAATTAAAGTGGGAATTTCGTCGGAAACACAATCTCACCCTTGCTGCTGTAGGTAATGAGCTGACTGGTTGGGTGTCATGGTTGAACCCGCGAAATTGGTTCTCCGGTTTAGGAGACTGGGCTCAAGGAGTCATAATGGATGTTGGAAAGTTTCTCCTATGTATTTTGGGTGTCGTTATATCTATTGGATTGATATTTAGATGCGGGCAGGCTTTAATGAGGTGCAAACAAAGTACGAAAGTGATGAGCTTGAGGAGTGAGGAAACTGTAATTAACCTGGATTTGATTTATGACCCAATGCTAGAAACCATGACGTAATGATGTAATGAGTATACGGTCCGTCTTTCACCCATTACTATGTTTTCCTCCGAGGTACAAAGACCCACGTAGACGAAGGACCTGATGAGCCAAGGGGCCGACAACGGAAAGATGGAAAGAAGAAGAGCAGACGACCTGATATACAAGATTTTATGGACAATGCCATGGGTACCCCAGTTTCCCTAGGAACTTTAAAATCACGCTAGCCCAACATTTTTTTGTAAATCCATGGACGTTGTTTGCTTTACTCACGATTTATGAGCAAAAGCACAAAGAAGAAGACTGCAATCAAACGACACCAATCAGGACCTCAATCGACGAACGTACATTAACCTGACATAGAATATCATTGCATTTTTCGTAAGTGTTCTTTATCTTCATCTCTGCAACCCTCAGGTAATAACACACATAGTCGATAGGGAATACAGGCACAGATAGCAGCAACCACATACCCCCCCAATTCATGTATCATCAACTAAAATGTGCATCCCCATTGTGTTACAACCACAGCCGAAATGAGCTCGGTAGAGTTTGACAGCCCATCCACAGACCTGTACCACAGGATAAGAAGGAATTCAAATGTATACTTCGCAATACCTCGAAGCTTGATTTACCACACGTACGGCACGATGATACATGACCCCCCCAAACATGGACTCATACACACATGCTCCTGCTTTCTCACTAGGTCATACTCTCTTCACACCTACTCCATTCTTCCTCCTTTCCCCACCATGGAAATCAATTAACCCCTGACTTACATTTTTCTCCTTAAATATTTTGTGGCAGTTATTATTGACTGCCAAAGGGTGGACTGTCGAAGTCAGAAAAATGTCTCAATGCACACTGCCATATTTGCACCGCACACTGGTCCGTGCTGCGCATGCGTACGCTCTCCCGTGGAAGCGCATACCCGCAATAGCGTGCACTCGCACGCGCAGTATGCGCATTTACGGTAGAGTTTATGTGATCGTAGCGTGCGACTCATTCGTTACAAAGGTTCACAATTAATGTCGTTTATAGATCATGTTCCCCTCAATAGTTTCTGTAAGTTTGGTTTAGATAGAATGTCCCTGAGCGGAGGAATCCCTCTTTGTATTGCACGAAGGGTCTAACAGGAGTCATACAGCAGTGTTTGATACCCATCGGAAGAGTATTTAATTAGCAATATTCCGGTGTTGGTTTGGAGCGTATTAATCGCTCGTGCGAATAGTTATGAACATAAGAAGTTTATGTCCATTTCTATTATTTACCCATACTCAGGTATGCGGCGGGAAACCCAGTTTCCCACCCACCTGAGCCGTTTAAACTCAGCACAGCCCACCTGTATGAATCAACCTATGACCTTTGGTTACAGTACAGGGCCGAATTCCTGTGTCCAATAAACTGAAGGATTGTAGGACCAGGAGATTGCATTGTGTGTGGGGCATAAATAGGCAGGCCGACCACATCCAGCTCTCACTCTCTCATCAACGGTTATCTGCTGATAATCGGGAGCTGGATATCGAGGCGCAGGCGATCATACCCTTTGTGCGTAAGTTCTCTCCGTAATCATTGTCTTTCTGTGAGCCAATTCCTCTCTCTCCCTCTGTGTCTATTTCTCTCTCTCTATTTTCTCTTTTCTCTCGTAACTCCCCTAGACTAAACTTTATAGTATTGTATTGTATTGTGTTAGGCCAGGATAGTATTGTAGTTTATCCCTTAGTTAGGTGTTTGGTTAGGAAGGCTTTGTTATATTGTAGTGTATCATTTGTACTGTGTTACTCTTTTACAAGTATACTAGATATAATACAGATAATAGGCTTTGGAACCCTAAAACAGTATCTGTGTATTTACTATAGTGTTAAGTGTTCACTTGAGCGTCGGTGACGCTCAAACAGCTTTGTAGGTAGTCAGGCTACACAAAGTTGCATTTACACCCTGTATTCACATTAAGGTATATAGCGCATTACATTGTTAAAAGGTTTAAATATAAAGGTATTGTGCTGTGAGCGTCTGCACCGCTGGTGACCTCCTCGTGGTCTCGAGCGTACGCTACGTTACAGCGAATCTTTCCCCTAGACATAACCAATAACGTGTCCTGTGATCACTAGGCCGTGAGCGAACGTGACGCTTGAGCGTCTCGCCTACGGCTGAGCGATCGCTACGCAGATAGCGTACCATTACGGTACTTCTTAAGCAAACAGCGTACAGTGTTCTTAGCTTCGTAAGGGTTGATTATACGACAAAGGAATTTAGCATTGTCATATCTCACCTGGCAGGTAAGTAGGAGTTGGGCTAGAGCTGGGGAGGGTCGCTGCTCGAGCATCCCCCTGTCAAGTAAAGGAGATTCAACTGAGGCAGCACAAGGGAACTCTCATCTGGGGACAACAACTGCAGGGAGAACACATATTTTCAGATAAAAATCTTGGTCATGCTCTGGTTTCTCTTCAGAACGAACAAATCTTTCGCCTTTTACTAAAGATTTCCGTGGAGAGGAGCAAAACCGAGTTTTATCTCAATTTTTGCATGCCCCATCTTTTTGGGGTTTCTTTTATCGGTTTAAAGATAGAATGAGTGTGCTTTAATGTAAGCTCATTTGCATAGAAATTACAGTAAATGTTTGTTTCTTTTCAAACAGAACTTTCTTGACCATGCTACTTGCTTGAAAGATCTGGGAGCACATGGAATACAGTACAAACCATGCTTATAGCAAGGAGAAGACAGGTGAGAAATCTGCTTTCTTTCAAATTGGGCGCTCACTTTGATCTGAATGAGGACTGCTGGCACGGCACTCAGGCGACAGGTGGAATCTTGGTCATGCTCTGGTTTCTCTTCAGAACGAACAAATCTTTCGCCTTTTACTAAAGATTTCCGTGGAGAGGAGCAAAACTGAGTTTTATCTCAATTTTTGCATGCCCCATATTATTGGGGTTTCTTTTATCGGATTAAAGACAGAACGAGTGTGCTTTCTTGTTAGCTTTAATGTAAGTTTATTTGCATAACAATGACAATAAATGTCTGTTTCTTTTCAAGCAGAACTTTCTTGACCATACTAATTGCTTGAAAGATCTGGGAGCACATGGAAAAGAGTACAAACCATGCTTATAGCAAGGGGAAGCCTGGTGAGAAATCTGCTTTCTTTCTTTCAAATTGGGTGCTCACTTTGAGCTGAATGAGGACTGCTGGCATGGCACTCAGGCGACAGGTGGAATCTTGGTCATGCTCTGGTTTCTCTTCAGAATGAACAAATCTTTCGCCTTTTACTAAAGATTTCCGTGGAGAGGAGCAAAACTGAGTTTTATCTCAATTTTTGCATGCCCCGTCTTATTGGGGTTTCTTTTATCAGTTTAAAGATAGAACGAGTGTGCTTTAATGTAAGCTCATTTGCGTAGAAATGACAGTAAATGTTTGTTTCTTTTCAAACAGAACTTTCTTGACTATACTAATTGCTTGAAAGATCTGGGAGCACATGGAAAAGAGTACAAACCATGTTTATAGCAAGGGGAAGCCTGGTGAGAAATCTGCTTTCTTTCTTTCAAATTGGGTGCTCACTTTGAGCTGAATGAGGACTGCTGGCATGGCACTCAGGCGACAGGTAGAATCTTGGTCATGCTGTGGTTTCTCTTCAGAACGAACAAATCTTTCGCCTTTTACTAAAGATTTCCGTGGAGAGGAGCAAAACTGAGTTTTATCTCAATTTTTGCATGCCCCATCTTATTGGGGTTTTATTTTATTGGTTTAAAGATAGAACGAGTGTGCTTTAATGTAAGCTCATTTGCATAGAAATGACAGTAAATGTTTGTTTCTTTTCAAACAGAACTTTCTTGACCACACTAATTGTTTGAAAGATCTGGGAGCACATGGAAAAGAGTACAAACCATGTTTATAGCAAGGGGAAGCCTGGTGAGAAATCTGCTTTCTTTCATTCAAATTGGGTGCTCACTTTGAGCTGAATGAGAACTGCTGGCATGGCACTCAGGCGACAGGTGGAATCTTGGTCATGCTCTGGTTTCTCTTCAGAACTAACAAATATTTCGCCTTTTATTAAAGATTTCCGTGGAGAGGAGCAAAACTGAGTTTTATCTCAATTTTTGCATGCCCCATATTATTGGGGTTTCTTTTATCAGTTTAAAGACAGAACGAGTGTGCTTTCTTGTTAGCTTTAATGTAAGTTTATTTGCATAACAATGACAGTAAATGTTTGTTTCTTTTCAAACAGAACTTTCTTGACCATGCTACTTGCTTGAAAGATCTGGGAGCACATGGAAAACAGTACAAACCATGCAGTATCACAAGAGCCTTTATTTGATCTTTCATGAAGATAGAGCAGAATTGAGGACACGTCAACAATTTCTGCCGAAGGTGGTTCATCTTTCCACATGGTGCCTTTGGCCACTGACACCTTCGTTGAGTCAAAGTCTCTGGCTGTGGTCAGAACTTTGAAAATTTATGTCACCAGAACGGTTCAGATTAGGAAAACAGAGGCTCTGTTTGTCCTGTATGCTCCCAACATGATTGGGTGTCCTGCTTCCATGCAGACCATTATGCGCTGGATCTGTGGTAAGATTCAGCATGCTCATTCCACGGCAGGATTGCCGTTACTGAATTAGGTGAAGACCCATTCTACTAGAAAGGTGGGTTCATCCTGGGCAGCTGGTCGGGGAGTCTCGGCATTGCAACTTTGCCGAGCAGCTATTTAGTAAACACTTTTGCTAAGTTTTACAAGTTTGATACCTTGGCTGATGATAACCTCAAGTTGGGTCATTCGGTGCTGCAGAGTCGTACGCACTCTCCCACCCGTTCAAGAGCTTTGGTATAACCCCATGGTTCTTAATGTGACCCCAGCATCCTCTAGGTCGTATGAGAAAATAGGATTTTAATACCTACCGGTAAATCCTTTTCTCTTAGTACGTAGAGGATGCTGGGCACCCGTCCCAGTCCATACTGTGTCTGCAGTTATTACTTGTGGTTATACACATGTTGTGTTACGGTTCTGGTCAGCTTTTTGCTGCAATTGTTCATGCCGTTGGCTTGTGTTCTGTTGAATGCCACGTTCTGCGGCATGCTTAAGGTGTGAGCTGGTAAGATGCTCACCTTAGTTTAACAATAAATCCTTTCCTCGAAATGTCCGTCTCCCTGGGCACAGTTCCTATAACTGGAGTCTGGAGGAGGGGCATAGAGGGAGGAGCCAGTTCACACCCTTTGAAAGTCTTAAAGTGCCCATGTCTCTTGCGGATCCCGTCTATACCCCATGGTTCTTAATGTGACCCCAGCATCCTCTACGGACTAAGAGAAAAGGATGCCCTTGTGTACTATCCTGACTTCTCCTCCCGTCTGCTTACTTTGTGACTTCCAACGCACAATGCGAACTACAGGTGGTGCTGCAGGGCCCACACCCTTTTACTTGCCTTATAGAGCAGCTCTGGAGCTGTTACAGTGCCCAGCTGCTGCAAGAAATCAGCATGAATGCTTCAGGGGATGGGGCATGGCCAACATGAGCCCCACACCAAAGGAGGGTGGGGGTGTTTAATGCGAACTAGGGGTCATCCAAGCACTGCAAAAGGCCGCCATGCCCTGCATGCCCCTTTTCTCTTTTTATATGCAGATGAGGGTTCCAGCCAACTTTGGCCCACTGCTTGGATGACATCACCGTATGCAAATCCTTCTGCTGCAGACCTTCCCCCAGGAATGCTTGTACTAGTTGTTGGATATGGTTTGATATTTGATGGTGCTTCAGTATTAGGCAGCCTTCCGCCCTCCCATGTTCATCTGAAAAGATGTGGTCTCCCTGCAGTTGTTGTCCCCAGACGAGAGTTCCCTTGTGCTTCCTCAGTTGAATCTCCTTAACTTGACGGGGGAGGGGCTGCCCGAGCTGCCACCCTCCCCAGCCCTATCCCAACTCATACTTATTTTACATATTAGATCTCTTGATCATGAAGATTGTTCTCACAGGGTGAGGTTCATCCATTATATTTTAAAATAGGAAGGTACAAATTACATATTTGAATTGCATCTATGTGCTGGATTCAAATGTCCCCCCCCCCCCCTTCCTTTCTCAATTGTGCCCGTCAGCAGCTATTCTAAGGTTGCTGCCAATGGGTGTGACACATTAATTTCTTCTGTGGGGTACACTGGACTCCACAAGGATTCACATTGGGGTGTAGAGTAGGATCTTGATCTGAGGCACCAACCGGCTCAAAGCTTTTGACTGTTCCCAAGAAGCTCAGTGCATTCTCCTCTATAACCCCGCTTCCATGAACAGGGAGCTCAGTTTGTAGTTGGTGCCTTCAGTAACAGGCCAATTAACAGGGGCCTGCCTCAGGCAGCCTATTCTTAGCTATTAATTTTGACAAGAAAAGAAGAACTTGTTTTATGAGAATCTACAAGGGCTGCAGCAGGCTAGGTCTAATAGACATCTTTACTGCAGCTTCATCACTCCCAGCGGCGCTGTATACTCCCGTGCCCTGGTTGCTGGGTCACTGCAGCGGAGGCTCCGGTTTCATCCTAAGGTCAGTCACACACACACCACCCTTCCGGATCACGAGGCCGCTGATGAAGGGGAGCGAGGCCGTAGGGGGTGGGCCGTGTGCGCACTGCGGTGGACACTGATTACTGGGCAGCCGCTCCACTAGCCACCAGGTACAGTTAAGGAGCACAGGTCTGGGGGTTTTTCTCCTATATTAACCCAATTTTGTACTGCCCGCAGCGCATTGTGATAGGTAATAGGGCCTGATTCAGGTTGGATTGCAATCACAATAAGCGATCCAACTGCAAAAATTGCTAAGAGCATACGCATGTGCCTGCATTTTCTGCGGCACCCCGCAGAGAATGTGATCGCCTCTGCCTGTCAATCGGGGCGGGGAAGGGGGGGAGAGGTGGGTCAGCAACACTCCATTTCCAAGTCAGGGATGGAGCGGTGCGGGGGCAAGGCTTCAAAATGGGGTCTGCAACGGAGGAGACACAGGGGGCGTGGTCACAGCGGCTGTATGACATCACATTCAGCCGCTGTGATCACAAAAATGGTGGCGGCTTCCTGCGCGCACATACAGTCTGCACCAGCAGGAGCCTACACCATTTTTTATGATCACGCTGAACTGCAGTGCGACTGCAATTACAGCATGGTCAAGAAGGGAGGCGTCATGCTGGGTGGCCATGCCCTGTCACTGTGCAGGAGTCAGCACCGCTCACACACTAGTCCCTGGGTGCAGCCCCCAACCCCCGGGACACCCGGAGCAACAAAATGTAGATTCAGGCCACCAGGCCACGCCCCTACCTATGAAACCATGCCTCCTTTTTACCATTGCGCTGCTTATCTGCGCGCACTGCATTACAATCTCCCTCGCCACCTCTCTGGGTGTCACCAGTGATAGTGACACCTCTGCCATGCTTGTAGCAGCTGGTCCTAAGATCTACGCCTCACACCCTGAGTGTTTGCCCTTGTGACTTGTTGATCATCATAGCGAAGCAGATGCTTACAGAAAACTGCAGGGGCTTAGATTGAAAATAAAAAAATTGATGGGTATAAGGTAGAGAGGAGTGGGTTCGGTTCTCCGAGAACCGAATTCCCCACGAACGCCACGTGGTTTACACTGGTCAACTGCATTATTTGTGGTAGTGGGGGACTGTGTTTGTGCTTTCCTCTGGTCAGCTCTGGTAAAAGTCAGATTTCTTTGTCTCAGATCTTCCTCTAGCCTTGTTCTTCTTTCGAGAGTTCCCTTGTGCTGCCTCAGTTGGATCTCCTTCACTTGACAGGGGGGTACCCGAGCAGCAACCCTCCCCAGCTCTAGCCCAACTCCTACTTACCTGCCAGGTGAGATACTATGATCATGAAGGTGCTTCTCCCAGGGCAAGGCTCACCCATTGCACTCTGGGTGTGCTGCTCCTGCGATTTCCCCAAATGTGGGACACTTGACTGCGTAATTTGTGTTTCCCCTGGTCGGCTCTCGTATAATTTAGATCTCTTTGTCTCAGGTCTCTCTCCAGCCTAGTTTGCTGCCTGCTTCCACTTCTCTTGTCTTGAGCCGCTCCCTTCTATGCCCTTGCGCACTATCCTGACTTCTCCCGTCTGCTTACTTTGTGCCTTCCAACGCACAATGCGAACTACAGGTAGTGCTGCAGGGCCCACACCCTTTTACTTGCCTTACAGAGCAGCTCTGGAGCTGTTACAGTGCCCAGCTGCTGCAAGAAATCAGCTTGAATACTTCAGGGGCTGGGGCATAGCCAACATGAGCCCCACACCGAAGGAGAATGGAGGTGTTTAATGCGAACTAGGGGTCATCCAAGCGCCGCAAAAGGCCGCCATTCCCTGCATAACCCTTATTCTCTTTTCATATGCAGATGAGGGTTCCAGCCAACTTTGGCCCACTGCTTGGATGACATCACCGTATGCAAATCCGTCTTCTGCAGACCTTCTCCCAGGAATGCTTTTACTAGTTGTTGCATTTGGTTTGTTGTTTGGGGGTGCTTCAGTATTAGGCAGCCTTCTGCCCTCCCATGTTCATCTGAAAATATGTGTTCTCCCTGCAGTTGTTGTCCCCAGATGAGAGTTCCCTTGTGCTGCCTCAGTTGAATCTCCTTTACTTGACAGAGATGTGCCTGAGCAGCGGCCCTCCCCAGCCCTATCCCAAATCATACTTATTTTGCATAGGAGATACCATGGTCATGAAGATTGTTCTCCCAGGGTTAGGTTCATTCATTGCATTCTGGGTATGCTGACCCCTGTGATTTCCCCAAATGTGGGAAACTCAACTGCATTATTTGTGGTAGTGGGGGACTGTGTTTGTGCTTTCCTCTGGTCAGCTCTGGTAAAAGTCAGATTTCTTTGTCTCAGATCTTCCTCTAGCCTTGTTCTTCTTTCGAGAGTTCCCTTGTGCTGCCTCAGTTGGATCTCCTTCACTTGACAGGGGGGTGCCCGAGCAGCGACCCTCCCCAGCTCTAGCCCAACTCCTACTTACCTGCCAGGTGAGATACTATGATCATGAAGATGCTTCTCCCAGGGCAAGGCTCACCCATTGCACTCTGGGTCTGCTGCCCCTGCGATTTCCCCAAATGTGGGAAACTTGACTGCATAATTTGTGTTTCCCCTGGTCGGCTCTCATATAATTCAGATCTCTTTGTCTCAGGTCTCTCTCCAGCCTAGTTTGCTGTCTGTTTCCACTTCTTTTTTCTTGAGCCCCTCCCTTCTATACCCTTGTGCACTATCCTGACTTCTCCCGTCTGCTTACTTTGTGCCTTCCAACGCACAATGCAAACTACGGGTAGTGCTGCAGGGCCCACACCCTTTTACTTGCTTTACAGAGCAGCTCTGGAGCTGTTACAGTGCCCAGCTGCTGCAAGAAATCAGCTTGAATGCTTCAGGGGCTGGGGCATAGCCAACATGAGCCCCACACCGAAGGAGGGTGGAGGTGTTTAATGCGAACTAGGGGTCATCCAAGCGCCGCAAAAGGCCGCCATGCCCTGCACACCCCTTTTTTCTTTTCATATGCAGACGAGGGTTGAAGCCAACTTTGACCCACTGCTTGGATGACATCACCATATGCAAATCCATCTGCTGCAGGCCTTCCCCCAGGAATGCTTGCACTAGTAGTTGCATTTGGTTTGTTGTTTGGGGGTGCTTCAGTATTAGGCAGCCTTCTGCCCTCCCATGTTCATCTGAAAATATGTGTTCTCCCTGCAGTTGTTGTCCCCAGATGAGAGTTCCCTTGTGCTGCCTCAGTTGAATCTCCTTTACTTGACAGAGATGTGCCTGAGCAGCGGCCCTCCCCAGCCCTATCCCAAATCATACTTATTTTGCATAGGAGATACCATGGTCATGAAGATTGTTCTCCCAGGGTTAGGTTCATTCATTGCATTCTGGGTATGCTGACCCCTGTGATTTCCCCAAATGTGGGAAACTCAACTGCATTATTTGTGGTAGTGGGGGACTGTGTTTGTGCTTTCCTCTGGTCAGCTCGGGTAAAAGTCAGATTTCTTTGTCTCAGATCTTCCTCTAGCCTTGTTCTTCTTTCGAGAGTTCCCTTGTGCTGCCTCAGTTGGATCTCCTTCACTTGACAGGGGGGTGCCCGAGCAGCGACCCTCCCCAGCTCTAGCCCAACTCCTACTTACCTGCCAGGTGAGATACTATGATCATGAAGATGCTTCTCCCAGGGCAAGGCTCACCCATTGCACTCTGGGTGTGCTGCCCCTGCGATTTCCCCAAATGTGGGAAACTTGACTGCATAATTTGTGTTTCCCCTGATCGGCTCTCATATAATTCAGATCTCTTTGTCTCAGGTCTCTCTCCAGCCTAGTTTGCTGTCTGTTTCCACTTCTTTTTTCTTGAGCCCCTCCTTCTATACCCTTGTGCACTATCCTGACTTCTCCCGTCTGCTTACTTTGTGCCTTCCAACGCACAATGCAAACTACAGGTAGTGCTGCAGGGCCCACACCCTTTTACTTGCTTTACAGAGCAGCTCTGGAGCTGTTACAGTGCCCAGCTGCTGCAAGAAATCAGCTTGAATGCTTCAGGGGCTGGGGCATAGCCAACATGAGCCCCACACCGAAGGAGGGTGGAGGTGTTTAATGCGAACTAGGGGTCATCCAAGCGCCGCAAAAGACCGCCATGCCCTGCACACCCCTTTTTTCTTTTCATATGCAGACGAGGGTTGAAGCCAACTTTGACCCACTGCTTGGATGACATCACCATATGCAAATCCATCTGCTGCAGGCCTTCCCCCAGGAATGCTTGCACTAGTAGTTGCATTTGGTTTGTTGTTTGGGGGTGCTTCAGTTTTAGGCAGCCTTCTGCCCTCCCATGTTCATCTGAAAATATGTGTTCTCCCTGCAGTTGTTGTCCCCAGATGAGAGTTCCCTTGTGCTGCCTCAGTTGAATCTCCTTTACTTGACAGAGATGTGCCTGAGCAGCGGCCCTCCCCAGCCCTATCCCAAATCATACTTATTTTGCATAGGAGATACCATGGTCATGAAGATTGTTCTCCCAGGGTGACGTTCATTCATTGCATTCTGGGTATGCTGACCCCTGTGATTTCCCCAAATGTGGGAAACTCGACTGCATTATTTGTGGTAGTGGGGGACTGTGTTTGTGCTTTCCTCTGGTCAGCTCTGGTAAAAGTCAGATTTCTTTGTCTCAGATCTTCCTCTAGCCTTGTTCTTCTTTCGAGAGTTCCCTTGTGCTGCCTCAGTTGGATCTCCTTCACTTGACAGGGGGTGCCCAAGCAGCAATCCTCCACAGCTCTAGCCCAACTCCTACTTACCTGCCAGGTGAGATACTATGATCTTCACTGTTAGGGCAATCAGGATGTGGAATTCCCTGCCAGGGAAGGTGGTAATGGTGGACTCTGTAATTGGATTTAAAAAAGGAATGGATACATTTCTGAATGAAAAAGCTATCCAAGGTTATAATACTTAATATATCAACATGGTTAATCCGGGGGTAACATGAGTTGTAGTAGTTAACTAGTCATAAAACATTATTCAGCAAGTATGTAGAATCATCACAACTTAAAACAGGTTGAACACGATGGGCAATTTGCCTCTTTTCAACCTCAAAAACTATATTACTATATGTTACTATATTACTATGTTACTGTAGTATACAGAACACCACAATGTAATGAGCAGTGATAGTGAGCACTGATGAGGATACTAGAACTGACACTGAGCAGCAAGATGCAGCACTGGACTATTAGTAATGTACTGTAGTATGCTGAGCACCACAATGCAGCACAAGACAATGAGCAGTGATACTGAGCACTGATGAGGATACTACTGAGAACTGACACTGAGCAGGAGAGACACACTACTAGTATTACTGAGCAGCAATAAGTAACCACTGATACTGAGCACTGATATTGAGATTTCCACTGAGAGAACATAGCCACGTCCTCTCCACTCTCTTCAATGCACGAGTAAAAATGGCGGCAACGCGCAGCTCTTTATATGAAATCCGAATCTCGCGAGAATCCGACAGCGGGATGATGACATTTTCCCTTGTTCAGGTTTTCCGAGTCAGGCGGGAACAACCGAGCCTGCCTCGGACCAGTGTAAACCACGTGGAGTTCGTGGGGAATTCGGTTCTCGGAGAACCGAACCCGCTCCTCTCTACCTTATACCCATAATTTTTTTTATTTTCAATCTAAGCCCCTGCAGTTTTCTGTAAGCATCTGCTTCGCTATGATGATCAACAAGTCACAAGGGCAAACACTCAGGGCTTGAGGCGTAGATCTTAGGACCAGCTGCTACAAGCATGGCAGAGCTGTCACTATCACTGGTGACACCCAGAGAGGTGGCGAAGGAGATTGTAATGCAGTGCGCGCAGATAAGCAGCGCAATGGTAAAAAGGAGGCATGGTTTCATAGGTAGAGGCGTGGCCTGGTGGCCTGAATCTACATTTTGTTGCTCCGGGTGTCCCGGGGTTTGGGGGCTGCACCCGGGGACTAGTGTGTGAGCGGTGCTGGCTCCTGCACAGTGACAGGACATGGCCACCCAGCATGACACCTCCCTTCTTGACCATGCTGTAATTGCACTCGCACTGCAGTTCAGCGTGATCATAAAAAATGGTGTAGCCTTCTGCTGGTGCAGACTGTATGTGCGCGCAGGAAGCCGCCACCATTTTTGTGATCACAGCGGCTGAATGTGATGTCATACAGCCGCTGTGACCACGCCCCCTGTGTCTCCTCCGTTGCAGACCCCATTTTGAAGCCTTGCCCCCGCACCGCTCCATCCCTGACTTGGAAATGGAGTGTTGCTGACCCCCCTCTCCCCCCCTGCCCCGATTGACAGGCAGAGGCGATCGCATTCTCTGCGGGGTGCCGCAGAAAATGCAGGCACATGCGTATGCTCTTAGCAATTTTTGCAGTTGGATCGCTTATTGTGATTGCAACCCAACCTGAATCAGGCCCTATTACCTATCACAATGCGCTGCGGGCAGTACAAAATTGGTTTAATATGGGAGAAAAACCCCCAGACCTGTGCTCCTTAACTGTACCTGGTGGCTTGTGGAGCGGCTGCCCAGTAATCAGTGTCCACGCCAGTGCGCACACGGTCCACCCCCTACGGCCACGCTCCCCCTCATCAGCGGCCTCGTGATCCGGAAGGGCGGTGTGTGTGTGACTGACCTTAGGAAGAAACCGGAGCCTCCGCTGCAGTGATCCAGCAACCAGGGCACGGGAGTATACAGCGCCGCTGGGAGTGATGAAGCTGCAGTAAAGATGTCTATTAGACCTAGCCTGCTGCAGCCCTTGTAGATTCTCATAAAAAAAAGTTCTTATTTTCTTGTCAAAATTTATAGCTAAGAATAGGCTGCCTGAGGCAGGCCCCTGTTAAGTGGCCTGCTACTGAAGGCACCAACTACAAACTGAGCTCCCTGTTCATGGAAGCGGGGTTATAGAGGAGAATGCGCTGAGCATCTTGGGAACAGTCAAAAGCTTTGAGCCGGTTGGTGCCTCAGATCAAGATCCTACTCTACACCCCAATGTGAATCCTTGTGGAGTCCAGTGTACCCCACAGAAGAAATTAATGTGTCACACCCATTGGCAGCAACCTTAGAATAGCTGCTGACGGGCACAATTGAGAAAGGAAGGGGGGGGGGGGGACATTTGAATCCAGCACATAGATGCAATTCAAATATGTAATTTGAACCTTCCTATTTTAAAATATAATGGATGAACCTCACCCTGTGAGAACAATCTTCATGATATAGAGATCTCATATGCAAAATAAGTATGAGTTGGGATAGGGCTGGGGAGGGTGGCTGCTCGGGCAAGCCCCTCCCCCGTCAAGTTAAGGAGATTCAACTGAGGAGGCACAAGGGAACTCTCGTCTGGGGACAACAACTGCAGGGAGACCACATCTTTTCAGATGAACATGGGAGGGCGGAAGGCTGCCTAATACTGAAGCACCATCAAATATCAAACCATATGCAATAACTAGTACAAGCATTCCTGGGGGAAGGTCTGCAGGAGACGAATTTGCATACGGTGATGTCATCCAAGCAGTGGGCCAAAGTTGGCTGGAACCCTCATCTGCATATGAAAAGAGAAAAGGGTTATGCAGGGCATGGCGGCCTTTTGCGGCGCTTGGATGACCCCTAGTTCGCATTAAACACCTCCACCCTCCTTCGGTGTGGGGCTCATGTTGGCTATGCCCCAGCCCCTGAAGCATTCAAGCTGATTTCTTGCAGCAGCTGGGCACTGTAACAGCTCCAGAGCTGCTCTGTAAGGCAAATAAAAGGGTGTGGGCCCTGCAGCACTACCTGTAGTTCGCATTGTGCGTTGGAAGGCACAAAGTAAGCAGACGGGAGAAGTCAGGATAGTGCGCAAGGGCATAGAAGGGAGCGGCTCAAGAAAAGAGAAGTGGAAACAGACAGCAAACTAGGCTGGAGAGAGACCTGAGACAAAGAGATCTGAATTATACGAGAGTCGACCAGGGGAAACACAAATTATGCAGTCAAGTTTCCCACATTTGGGGAAATCGCAGGGGCAGCACACCCAGAGTGCAATGGGTGAGCCTTGCCCTGGGAGAAGCACCTTCAAGATCATAGTATCTCACCTGGCAGGTAAGTAGGAGTTGGGCTAGAGCTGGGGAGGGTCGCTGCTCGGGCACCCCCCTGTCAAGTGAAGGAGATCCAACTGAGGCAGCCCAATGGAACTCTCGAAAGAAGAACAAGGCTAGAGGAAGATCTGAGACAAAGAAATCTGACTTTTACCAGAGCTGAACAGCGGAAAACACAAACACAGTCCCCCACTACCACAAATAATGCAGGCGAGTTTCCCACATTTGGGGAAATCACAGGGGTCAGCATACCCAGAATGCAATGAATGAACCTCACCCTGGGTGAACAATTTTCATGACCATGGTGTCTCCTATGCAAAATAAGTATGATTTGGGATAGGGCTGGGGAGGGCCGCTGCTCAGGCACATCTCTGTCAAGTAAAGGAGATTCAACTGAGGCAGTACAAGGGAACTCTCATCTGGGGACAACAACTGCAGGGAGAACACATATTTTCAGATGAACATGGGAGGGCAGAAGGCTGCCTAATACTGAAGCACCCCCAAACAACAAACCAAATGCAACAACTAGTGCAAGCATTCCTGGGGGAAGGCCTGCAGCAGATGGATTTGCATATGGTGATGTTATCCAAGCAGTGGGTCAAAGTTGGCTTCAACCCTCATCTGCATATGAAAAGAGAAAAGGGGCGTGCAGGGCATGGCAGCCTTTTGCGGTGCTTTGATGACCCCTAGATCGCATTAAACACCCCCACCCTCCTTTGGTGTGGGGCTCATGTTGGCCATGCCCCATCCCATGAAGCATTCAAGCTGATTTCTTGCAGCAGCTGGGCACTGTAACAGCTCCAGAGCTGCTCTGTAAGGCAAGTAAAAGGGTGTGGGCCCTGCAGCACTACCTGTAGTTTGCATTGTGCATTGGAAGGCACAAAGTAAGCAGACGGGAGGAGAAGTCAGGATAGTGCACAAGGGTATAGAAGGTAGGGGCTCAAGAAAAAAGAAGTGGAAACAGACAGCAAACTAGGCTGGAGAGAGACCTGAGACAAAGAGATCTGAATTATACGAGAGCCGACCAGAGGAAACACAAATTATGCAGTCAAGTGTCCCACATTTGGGGAAATCGTAGGAGCAGCACACCCAGAGTGCAATGGGTGAGCTTTGCCCTGGGAGAAGCACCGTCCTGATTATAGTATCTCACCTGGGTGTGACAGGGGGGTGCCCGAGCAGCGACCCTCCCCAGCTCTAGCCCAACTCCTACTTACCTGCCAGGTGAGATACTATGATCATGAAGATGCTTCTCCCAGGGCAAGGCTCACCCATTGCACTCTGGGTGTGCTGCCCCTGCGATTTCCCCAAATGTGGGAAACTTGACTGCATAATTTGTGTTTCCCCTGGTCGGCTCTCATATAATTCAGATCTCTTTGTCTCAGGTCTCTTTCCAGCCTAGTTTGCTGTCTGTTTCCACTTCTTTTTTCTTGAGCCCCTCCCTTCTATACCCTTGTGGACTATCCTGACTTCTCCTCCTGTCTGCTTACTTTGTGCCTTCCAATGCACAATGCAAACTACAGGTAGTGCTGCAGGGCCCACACCCTTTTACTTGCCTTACAGAGCAGCTCTGGAGCTGTTACAGTGCCAAGCTGCTGCAAGAAATCAGCTTAAATGCTTCAGGGGCTGGGGCATGGCCAACATGAGCCCCACACCGAAGGAGGGTGGGGGTGTTTAATGCGAACTAAGGGTCATCCAAGCGCCGCAAAAGGCCGCCATGCCCTGCATACCCCTTTTCTCTTTTCATATGCAGATGAGGGTTTTAGCCAACTTTGGCCCACTGCTTTGATGACATCACTGTATGCAAATCCGTCTTCTGCAGACCTTCCCCCAGGAATGCTTGTACTAGTTGTTGCATTTGGTTTGTCGTTTGGGGGTGCTTCAGTATTAGGCAGCCTTCTGCCCTCCCATGTTCATCTGAAAATATGTGTTCTCACTGCAGTTGTTGTCCCCAGATGGGAGTTCCCTTGTGCTGCCTCAGTTGAATCTCCTTTACTCTAAAACTTTTAAAACTTAGCAAAAGTGTTTACTAAATAGCTGCTCGGCAAAGTTGCAATGCCGAGACTCCCTGACCAGCTGCCCAGGATGAACCCACCTTTCTAGTAGAATGGGTCTTCACCTAATTCAGTAACGGCAATCCTGCCGTGGAATGAGCATGCTGAATCTTACCACAGATCCAGCGCATAATGGTCTACATGGAAGCAGGACACCCAATCCTGTTGGGAGCATACAGGACAAACAGAGCCTCTGTTTTCCTAATCTGAACCGTTCTGGTGACATAAATTTTCAAAGTTCTGACCACAGCCAGAGACTTTGACTCAACGAAGGTGTCAGTGGCCAAAGGCACCATGTGGAAAGATGAACCACCTTCGGCAGAAATTGTTGACGTGTCCTCAATTCTGCTCTATCTTCATGAAAGATCAAATAAAGGCTCTTGTGATACTGCATGGTTTGTACTGTTTTCCATGTGCTCCCAGATCTTTCAAGAAAGAAGCATGGTCAAGAAAGTTATGTTTGAAAAGAAACAACATTTACTGTCATTGTTATAGAATTTGGGAGAAAAAACAAGAAGAAATCTGCACTGTTGACGCACTGGACAGAATGAATGAATCATAAAATATAACCTTTATTAAGTATGTATTAAAATTGGATAAATATTAATATTATTATCCCAAACTGCAGTGAAACATAAAGGTTAAAATCACAGAACTAACATACATGTGCATAAGAAGAATAAAGAGATGTGAAAAAAAGGTTTAAAAAGCGTGTCCGTGTGTGATTATTTTTGAAGGCACAACCCTGGCGGGGTTGTTTATATAGATATATATGTTGCTAATAATCACTTTCTAGCGTAATGTTATTAAATAGCTGTTAGTATCTATGTCGTCAGGTACCACTCGGTCGTATCCTATATACTCCTGTGGGAAACTTGACTGCATAATTTGTGTTTCCCCTGGTCGGCTCTCGTATAATTCAGATCTCTTTGTCTCAGGTCTCTCTCCAGCCTAGTTTGCTGTCTGTTTCCACTTCTCTTTTCTTGAGCCGCTGCCTTCTATGCCCTTGTGCACTCTCCTGACTTCTCCTGTCTGCTTACTTTGTGCCTTCCAACGCACAATGCAAACTACAGGTAGTGCTGCAGGGCCCACACCCTTTTACTTGCCTTACAGAGCAGCTCTGGAGCTGTTACAGTGCCCAGCTGCAGCAAGAAATCAGCTTGAATGCTTCAGGGGCTGGGGCATAGCCAACATGAGCCCCACACCGACGGAGGGTGGAGGTGTTTAATGCGAACTAGGGGTCAGCCAAGCGCCGCAAAAGGCCGCCATGCCCTGCATGCCCCTTTTCTCTTTTCATATGCAGACGAGGGTTGAAGCCAACTTTGACCCACTGCTTGGATGACATCACCATATGCAAATCCATCTGCGGCAGGCCTTCCCCCAGGAATGCTTGCACTAGTTGTTGCATTTGGTTTGTTGTTTGGGGGTGCTTCAGTATTAGGCAGCCTTCTGCCCTCCCATGTTCATCTGAAAATATGTGTTCTCCCTGCAGTTGTTGTCCCCAGATGAGAGTTCCCTTGTGCTGCCTCAGTTGAATCTCCTTTACTTGACAGAGATGTGCCTGAGCAGCGGCCCTCCCCAGCCCTATCCCAAATCATACTTATTTTGCATAGGAGATACCATGGTCATGAAGATTGTTCTCCCAGGGTTAGGTTCATTCATTGCGTTCTGGGTATGCTGACCTCTGTGATTTCCCCAAATGTGGGAAACTCGACTGCATTATTTGTGGTAGTGGGGGACTGTGTTTGTGCTTTCCTCTGGTCAGCTCTGGTAAAAGTCAGATTTCTTTGTCTCAGATCTTCCTCTAGCCTTGTTCTTCTTTCAAGAGTTCCATTGTGCTGCCTCAGTTGGATCTCCTTCACTTGACAGGGGGGTGCCCGAGCAGCGACCCTCCCCAGCTCTAGCCCAACTCCTACTTACCTGCCAGGTGAGATACTATGATCATGAAGTTGCTTCTCCCAGGGCAAGGCTCACCCATTGCACTCTGGGTGTGCTGCCCCTGCGATTTCCCCAAATGTGGGAAACTTGACTGCATAATTTGTGTTTCCCCTAGTCGGCTCTCATATAATTCAGATCTCTTTGTCTCAGGTCTCTCTCCAGCCTAGTTTGCTGTCTGTTTCCACTTCTTTTTTCTTGAGCCCCTCCCTTCTACACCCTTGTGCACTATCCTGACTTCTCCTCCTGTCTGCTTACTTTGTGCCTTCCGATGCACAATGCAAACTACAGGTAGTGCTGCAGGGCCCACACCCTTTTACTTGCCTTACAGAGCAGCTCTGGAGCTGTTACAGTGCCAAGCTGCTGCAAGAAATCAGCTTGAATGCTTCAGGGGCTGGGGCATGGCCAACATGAGCCCCACACCGAAGGAGGGTGGGGGTGTTTAATGCGAACTAAGGGTCATTCAAGCGCCGCAAAAGGCCGCCATGCCCTGCATACCCCTTTTCTCTTTTCATATGCAGATGAGGGTTCCAGCCAACTTTGGCCCACTGCTTGGATGACATCACTGTATGCAAATCCGTCTTCTGCAGACCTTCCCCCAGGAATGCTTGTACTAGTTGTTGCATTTGGTTTGTTGTTTGGGGTGCTTCAGTATTAGGCAGCCTTCTGCCCTCCCATGTTCATCTGAAAATATGTGTTCTCCCGGCAGTTGTTGTCCCCAGATGAGAGTTCCTTTGTGCTGCCTCAGTTGAATCTCCTTTACTTGACAGAGATGTGCCTGAGCAGCGGCCCTCCCCAGCCCTATCCCAAATCATACTTATTTTGCATAGGAGATACCATGGTCATAAAGATTGTTCTCCCAGGGTGAGGTTCATTCATTGCATTCTGGGTATGCTGACCCCTGTGATTTCCCCAAATGTGGGAAACTCAACTGCATTATTTGTGGTAGTGGGGGACTGTGTTTGTGTTTTCCTCTGGTCAGCTCTGGTAAAAGTCAGATTTCTTTGTCTCAGATCTTCCTCTAGCCTTGTTCTTCTTTCGAGAGTTCCATTGTGCTGCCTCAGTTTGATCTCCTTCACTTGACAGGGGGGTACCCGAGCAGCGACCCTCCCCAGCTCTAGCCCAACTCCTACATACCTGCCAGGTGAGATACTATGATCATGAAGGTGCTTCTCCCAGGGCAAGGCTCACCCATTGCACTCTGGGTGTGCTGCTCCTGCGATTTCCCCAAATGTGGGAAACTTGACTGCATAATTTGTTTCCCCTGGTCGGCTCTCGTATAATTCAGATCTCTTTGTCTCAGGTCTCTCTCCAGCCTAGTTTGCTGTCTGTTTCCACTTCTCTTTTCTTGAGCCGCTGCCTTCTATGCCCTTGTGCACTCTCCTGACTTCTCCTGTCTGCTTACTTTGTGCCTTCCAACGCACAATGCAAACTACAGGTAGTGCTGCAGGGCCCACACCCTTTTACTTGCCTTTCAGAGCAGCTCTGGAGCTGTTACAGTGCCCAGCTGCTGCAAGAAATCAGCTTGAATGCTTCAGGGGCTGGGGCATAGCCAACATGAGCCCCACACCGACGGAGGGTGGAGGTGTTTAATGCAAACTAAGGGTCATCCAAGCGCCGCAAAAGGCCGCCATGCCCTGCATACCCCTTTTCTCTTTTCATATGCAGATGAGGGTTCCAGCCAACTTTGGCCCACTGCTTGGATGACATCACCGTATGCAAATCCGTCTTCTGCAGACCTTTTCCCAGGAATGCTTGTACTAGTTGTTGCATTTGGTTTGTTGTTTGGGGGTGCTTCAGTATTAGGCAGCCTTCTGCTCTCCCATGTTCATCTGAAAATATGTGTTCTCCCTGCAGTTGTTGTCCCCAGATGAGAGTTCCCTTGTGCTGCCTCAGTTGAATCTCCTTTACTTGACAGAGATGTGCCTGAGCAGCGGCCCTCCCCTGCCCTATCCCAAATCATACTTATTTTGCATAGGAGATACCATTGTCATGAAGATTGTTCTCCCAGGGTGAGGTTCATTCATTGCATTCTGGGTATGCTGACCCCTGTGATTTCCCCAAATGTGGGAAACTCGACTGCATTATTTGTGGTAGTGGGGGACTGTGTTTGTGCTTTCCTCTGGTCAGCTCTGGTAAAAGTCAGATTTCTTAGTCTCAGATCTACCTCTAGCCTTGTTCTTTTTTTGAGAGTTTCCTTGTGCTGCCTCAGTTGGATCTCCTTCACTTGACAGGGGGGTGCCCGAACAGCGACCCTCCCCAGCTCTAGCCCAACTCCTACTTACCTGCCAGGTGAGATACTATGATCAGGAAGGTGCTTCTCCCAGGGCAATGCACTCTGGGTGTGCTGCTCCTACGTGTTCCCCAAATGTGGGACACTTGATTACATAATTTGTGTTTCCTCTGGTCGGCTCTCGTATAATTCAGATCTCTTTGTCTCAGGTCTCTCTCCAGCCTAGTTTGCTGTCTGTTTCCACTTCTCTTTTCTTGAGCCGCTCCCTTCTATGCCCTTGTGCACTATCCTGACTTCTCCCGTCTGCTTTCTTTGTGCCTTCCAACGCACAATGCAAACTACAGGTACACCCTTTTACTTGCTTTACAGAGCAGCTCTGGAGCTGTTACAGTGCCCAGCTGCTGCAAGAAATCAGCTTGAATGCTTCAGGGGCTGGGGCATAGCCAACATGAGCCCCACACCGAAGGAAGGTGGAGGTGTTTAATGCGAACTAGGGGTCATCCAAGCGCCGCAAAAGGCCGCCATGCCCTGCACACCCCTTTTTTATTTTCATATGCAGACGAGGGTTGAAGCCAACTTTGACCCACTGCTTGGATGACATCACCATATGCAAATCCATCTGCTGCAGGCCTTCCCCCAGGAATGCTTGCACTAGTAGTTGCATTTGGTTTGTTGTTTGGGGGTGCTTCAGTATTAGGCAGCCTTCTGCCCTCCCATGTTCATCTGAAAATATGTGTTCTCCCTGCAGTTGTTGTCCCCAGATGAGAGTTCCCTTGTGTTGCCTCAGTTGAATCTCCTTTACTTGACAGAGATGTGCCTGAGCAGCGGCCCTCCCCAGCCCTATCCCAAATCATACTTATTTTGCATAGGCGATACCATGGTCATGAAGATTGTTCTCCCAGGGTGAGGTTCATTCATTGCACTCTGGGTATGCTGACCCCTGTGATTTCCCCAAATGTGGGAAACTCGACTGCATTATTTGTGGTAGTGGGGGACTGTGTTTGTGCTTTCCTCTGGTCAGCTCTGGTAAAAGTCAGATTTCTTTGTCTCAGATCTTCCTCTAGCCTTGTTCTTCTTTCGAGAGTTCCCTTGTGCTGCCTCAGTTGGATCTCCTTCACTTGACAGGGGGTGCCCGAGTAGCAATCCTCCACAGCTCTAGCCCAACTCCTACTTACCTGCCAGGTGAGATACTATGATCTTCACTGTTAGGGCAATCAGGATGTGGAATTCCCTGCCAGGGAAGGTGGTAATGGCGGACTCTGTAATTGGATTTAAAAAAGGAATGGATACATTTCTGAATGAAAAAGCTATCCAAGGTTATAATACTTAAAATATCAACATGGTTAATCCGGGGGTAACATGAGTTATAGTAGCTAACTAGTCATAAAACATTATTCAGCAAGTATGTAGAATCATCACAACTTAAAACAGGTTGAACACGATGGGCAATTTGCCTCTATTCAACCTCAAAAACTATGTTACTATATGTTACTATATTACTATGTTACTGTAGTATACAGAACACCACAATGTAATGAGCAGTGATAGTGAGCACTGATGAGGATACTAGAACTGACACTGAGCAGCAAGATGCAGCACTGGACTATTAGTAATGTACTGTAGTATGCTGAGCACCACAATGCAGCACAAGACAATGAGCAGTGATACTGAGCACTGATGAGGATACTACTGAGAACTGACACTGAGCAGGAGAGACACACTACTAGTATTACTGAGCAGCAATAAGTAACCACTGATACTGAGCACTGATATTGAGATTTCCACTGAGAGAACATAGCCACGTCCTCTCCGCTCTCTCTTCAATGCACGAGTAAAAATGGCGGCAACGCGCAGCTCTTTATATGGAATCCGAATCTCGCGAGAATCCGACAGCGGGATGATGACATTTTCCCTTGTTCAGGTTTTCCGAGTCAGGCGGGAACAACCGAGCCTGCCTCGGACCAGTGTAAACCACGTGGAGTTCGTCGGGAATTCGGTTCTCGGAGAACCGAACCCGCTCCTCTCTACCTTATACCCATCAATTTTTTTATTTTCAATCTAAGCCCCTGCAGTTTTCTGTAAGCATCTGCTTCGCTATGATGATCAACAAGTCACAAGGGCAAACACTCAGGGCTTGAGGCGTAGATCTTAGGACCAGCTGCTACAAGCATGGCAGAGGTGTCACTATCACTGGTGACACCCAGAGAGGTGGCGAGGGAGATTGTAATGCAGTGCGCGCAGATAAGCAGTGCAATGGTAAAAAGGAGGCATGGTTTCATAGGTAGGGGCGTGGCCTGGTGGCCTGAATCTACATTTTGTTGCTCCGGGTGTCCCGGGGGTTGGGGGCTGCACCCGGGGACTAGTGTGTGTGCGGTGCTGGCTCCTGCACAGTGACAGGGCATGGCCACCCAGCATGACGCCTCCATTCTTGACCATGCTGTAATTGCAGTCGCACTGCAGTTCAGCGTGATCATAAAAAATGGTGTAGCCTCCTGCTGGTGCAGACTGTATGTGCGCGCAGGAAGCCGCCACCATTTTTGTGATCACAGCGGCTGAATGTGATGTCATACAGCCGCTGTGACCACGCCCCCTGTGTCTCCTCCGCTGCAGACCCCATTTTGAAGCCTTGCCCCCGCACCGCTCCATCCCTGACTTGGAAATGGAGTGTTGATGACCCCCCTCTCCCCCCCCCCGCCCCGATTGACAGGCAGAGGCGATCGCATTCTCTGCGGGGTGCCGCAGAAAATGCAGGCACATGCGTATGCTCTTAGCAATTTTTGCAGTTGGATCGCTTATTGTGATTGCAATCCAACCTGAATCAGGCCCTATTACCTATCACAATGCGCTGCGGGCAGTACAAAATTGGGATAATATAGGAGTAAAACTCCCAGACCTGTGCTCCTTAACTGTACCTGGTGGCTAGTGGAGCGGCTGCCCAGTAATCAGTGTCCACCGCAGTGCGCACACGGTCCACCCCCTACGGCCACGCTCCCCTTCATCAGCGGCCTCGTGATCCGGAAGGGCGGTGTGTGTGTGACTGACCTTAGGAAGAAACTGGAGCCTCCGCTGCAGTGACCCAGCAACCAGGGCACGGGAGTATACAGCGCCGCTGGGAGTGATGAAGCTGCAGTAAAGATGTCTATTAGACCTAGCCTGCTGCAGCCCTTGTAGATTCTCATAAAACAAGTTCTTCTTTTCTTGTCAAAATTAATAGCTAAGATTAGGCTGCCTGAGGCAGGCCCCTGTTAAGTGGCCTGCTACTGAAGGCACCAACTACAAACTGAGCTCCCTGTTCATGGAAGCGGGGTTATAGAGGAGGATGCGCTGAGCATCTTGGGAACAGTCAAAAGCTTTGAGCCGGTTGGTGCCTCAGATCAAGATCCTACTCTACACCCCAATGTGAATCCTTGTGGAGTCCAGTGTACCCCACAGAAGAAATTAATGTGTCACACCCATTGGCAGCAACCTTAGAATAGCTGCTGACGGGCACAATTGAGAAAGGAAGGGGGGGGGGGACATTTGAATCCAGCACATAGATGCAATTCAAATATGTAATTTGTACCTTCCTATTTTAAAATATAATGGATGAACCTCACCCTGTGAGAACAATCTTCATGATCAAGAGATCTCATATGCAAAATAAGTATGAGTTGGGATAGGGCTGGGGAGGGTGGCTGCTCGGGCAGCCCCTCCCCCGTCAAGTTAAGGAGATTCAACTGAGGACGCACAAGGGAACTCTCGTCTGGGGACAACAACTGCAGGGAGACCACATCTGTTCAGATGAACATGGGAGGGTGGAAGGCTGCCTAATATTGAAGCACCATCAAATATCAAACCATATGCAACAACTAGTACAAGCATTCCAGGGGGAAGGTCTGCAGAAGACGGATTTGCATACGGTGATGTCATCCAAGCAGTGGGCCAAAGTTGGCTGGAACCCTCATCTGCATATGAAAAGAGAAAAGGGGCATGCAGGGCATGGCGGCCTTTTGCGGTGCTTGGATGACCCCTAGTTCGCATTAAACACCCCCACCCTCCTTTGGTGTGGGGCTCATGTTGGCCATGCCCCATCCCCTGAAGCATTCAAGCTGATTTCTTGCAGCAGCTGGGCACTGTAACAGCTCCAGAGCTGTTCAGTAAGGCAAGTAAAAGGGTGTGGGCCCTGCAGCACCACTGTCATGCCTTCAGCATTTGCTTTGTGTAGATCTGATTACTTTTACTACAGAAAGTTGTATTATTGCCCCATCTAGTGGTCAGTCCCATCAATTAATTTGACCCTCATAGCCTCTTGTAGCCAGTCTTGCAATGCATTCTGGGATGAAGAAGCTGGGATCAGCCTTTCTACTTCCCTCATGGTCCCAGACAGTCATGCTTTACATGGGTCCAACTCTCATATAGCATTCGATGGTGAGTTTGTATATTAAATGTCTCATCTCAACCTGTTTAGCCAGTGAGTAATGTTAGCTGCACTGTAGTTTATACTTGCACATGTAATCACATGTTTGCACAGCCTATGTTATATGTACTTGTGTATATCCATTTTGCTTTTCACATGCATATCATAATTGCATATTCTTGTTTCATTAACAGTTTTACCTCATTATCACATATCATCATATCGTATTGTACATCAAATCAACGCATCATATCTGTGATCCCTTTACTGAATAATAAAACACCGTTCTACAAACACCTCTTCTGAACAGATTATTGAAAAGTAAAGGTGGTTATACTGTAGGCTTCAAATTTGCCAGAAAGGGCTTAGTGAGAAGCTGAACAGTAAAACATCGAATGCTACAAGCAGATGGACTCTCTTACACTGACTCCGTCAGTAAATCATTGCCTGTCAGCAGTGGGGACATATACTGACTTACAGAGCCGTTACACTGCCAGCCACAGCTATCTGCATATGACAGCCACACAGTTTCTATACAGTCTACCAACTATGGCAGCTCAGCAATAGGAGTACCGCCATTTGACTACACAGAAACCTGTACAAGTCAGTGCAGCCACGCTTATAAGGCAACACAACAGTCTCTTCACAGTCAAGCAGCTTCATAACAGTTCAAAGATACTGACTCCTCAGAGATCTGCGACCAGTCTGAACAGTTACTTGCAGACAGCATTACAGCAGTCTCTACACAATCAAACATCTCTACCAGATCACCATGTCACAGAAAACGATATCCTCATACAAAACAAGGCCCCAAGTCTCTGGTTCCTCCAAATCCTTGTCTGTCAGTAATGCAGCCATCATGGCACGTGCAAAAGCGGAAGCCGCAAAAGTAAGGGCTAACTTTGCCGAGCAGGAGATGCAATTAAAAATCGAGAGCAAACGCTTAGAAGCAATCGGCGAGAAGCTCGCTGCAGAGAAGGAGGCAGCGGCTGCCATAGCTGAAGCAGAAATCTTGGAGACTGCAGAACTCCCTGATATAAGAAGAACCAATGTACTTGACACAGAGAATGGATCTCAGGATTCACTGCAACGCACATCAGAATACGTACGTCAAGTCTCAAAAAGGAGTAGCAACCCTCCATCTTTACAAGGTACGCATTCAGACCTCATGCAAACAAATCAAGTACACTCTACAGCGCCACCACCAGTGGACAACAGACCACACATTTGCAAGCAAGAGAATCCTAGACACTGTGAACCTATGAGGGACAACTCTTCCCCACCTCAGATGTCTGAATCTGCAAACTCCAAGAAAGACACAGCCTACTTCACACAGAAGCGGTGTGATACCAACCGTCGGGAACCAGACAACACTAACAGGTATGACTACACACCATATACCTACCGTGTTAATGTACCGACATCTCCAAGAGCCAATCAGGACACATTAGACTTTGCTAAATTTCTCACCCGCCGTGAATTAGTCACGATTAGTATTTCAAAGTTCAATGATCGCCCTGAGAACTTCAGAGCCTGGCAGTCCTCTTTTCAAAACGCTATCAGAGGAATAGACCTTTCACATAGTGAAGAGATAGACCTCTTAATTAAATGGCTTGGGAATGAATCTGCAGAACATGCTAGAAGGATAAGAGTGATTAACATTAACCACCCTGAGAATGGACTTAGGATGATCTGGGATAGACTTAATGAGTGCTATGGCTCACCAGAGATAATAGAGAGTGCTCTGTTCAAAAGAATAGACGATTTCCCCAGGTTACCCAACAAAGGCTATCAGAGACTCAGAGAACTAAGTGACTTACTAAAAGAACTTCAAGTAGCTAAATGTGAGGGAGATTTACCAGGACTTGCCTTCCTTGACACAGCCAGAGGCGTTAACCCTATAGTGCAGAAACTACCGTATAATCTGCAGGAACAATGGATCAACCATGGCTCCAAATATAAGCGGCAGAACAAAGTGCAATTTCCACCATTCTCAGTTTTCGTGGACTTTGTACACCAGCAAGCTATGACCAGGAATGATCCTAGTTTTGCCTTTACCTTGACAAATACTGCACCTATGGTACCTAACCCCCGCAAAACATCAGTTGCAGTTCACAAGACTAATGTGCATTATTCAGATTCTTTCCGCAGGTCTACCAGCTTTAATCGCCAAGAGACCACAGACAAAGATCCAGCCAAGCAATGTCCTCTGCATCACAAACCGCATCCTCTCCTGAAATGCAGAACCTTCAGAGAAAAGTCCCTGGAGAACCGCAAAGCCTTCTTAAAGGAGAATAGGATCTGCTACAAGTGCTGTTCCTCCACATCACCCCTCGCCAAGGACTGCAAGGTTAGTGCTAACTGCACAGAATGCCACAGCACAGACCACAATACCGCTCTACACCCTGGTCCTCCCCCATGGGCTTTGCAACACAGTTATACCGATACAGAGCATGGCGGGGAGCACAGTGTAGAACAAAAAGACACTGTTGCAGTCACACCAGAAATAACTTCACAATGTACCGAAGTCTGCAAAGATGCCATTAGCGGTAGATCCTGCTCCAAAATATGTTTAGTCAAAGTTTACCCCAAAGGCCATCCAGACAAAGCCGTTAAACTTTATGCAATCCTAGATGACCAAAGTAACAGGTCTCTAGCCAGATCAATCTTCTTTGAGACCTTTAATGTTAAAGGACCCAGCACTCCTTACTCCTTAAGATCCTGCGCAGGGAGTTTTGAGACAACAGGAAGGAGAGCAACTGGCTATCAAATTGAGTCCTTGGATGGGAAGACATGTCTCTCTTTACCAACTATCACAGAGTGTGACGAGATTCCAGACAATAGGAGTGAGATTCCTACACCAGATGTAGCTAAACACCATACACATTTGAAACGCATAGCACATCTGATACCAGAACTGGATCCACATGCCCAAATAAATCTACTCATTGGGAGGGATATCCTACAAGTCCACAAAGCCAGAAGTCAGATTAATGGTCCACATAACGCACCTTACGCTCAAAGACTGGATCTGGGATGGGTAATAATAGGAGAAGTATGTCTTGGAGATGTGCATAAACCAGATTCTGTCAACAGCATGCTTACCTGTACTTTAGAAAATGGACGCCCTTCTCTATTCCAGCCATGTCATAACCATTTCCTCATAAAGGAATTACCACACTGTACCTTCATAGACTCAACTAGTGACAACCATATCTGTGACAACTATCAAGATCATCTGGGACACGCAGTCTTCCAGAGAACAAAGAAGGATGACCAGGTGGCAATGTCCATAGAGGACAAACTATTCTTGGAAATAATGGAGAAAGGACTAGTCAAGGATGATGCCAACAGCTGGGTTGCTCCTCTACCCTTTAGAACACCCAGACAACGCCTTCCTAATGACAGAGAACAAGTACTCAAACGCTTCTCTTCACTTAAACACAACTTTCACAGGAAACCAGAGATGAAAGATAATTTCTTCTCCTTTATGGCTAAAATATTTGAGAATGGTCACGCCGAGATAGCTCCCATTCTTAAAGACACAGAAGAATGCTGGTACCTGCCAATGTTCGGAGTATATCACCCGAAGAAACCAGGTCAGATAAGAGTGGTGTTCGATTCCAGTGCCCAGTTTGAAGGTGTTTCTTTAAATGACGTACTCCTGACAGGACCAGACCTTAACAACAAACTCCTAGGAGTACTCATCCGTTTCCGAAAAGACTCTATTGCCTTCACAGCTGACATTCAACAAATGTTTCATTGCTTTCTTGTGAGAGAAAAAGACAGGAATTTCCTAAGATTCTTCTGGTTCAGAGACAATGACCCCTCAAAAGACATCACGGAGTATCGCATGAAGGTACACATCTTTGGTAACAGCCCTTCACCTGCAGTTGCCATCTATGGACTCAGACGTTCAGCTCAAGAGGGTGAGCTAGAGTATGGTTCTGATGTTAGACAACTTGTAGATAAAGACTTCTACGTGGATGACTGCCTAAAATCTATGCCAACAGCCGAGACAGCAATCAGCCTCCTCAAAAGAGCTCAGGAAATGCTTGCTTGTTCAAACCTGAGGCTTCACAAAATAGCTTCCAACAGCAAAGTAGTGATGGAAGCCTTCCCTTCCCAAGATCATACCAGCGATTTAAGAGACTTGGATTTAGGAACCGATTCCCCACCAGCTCAACGTAGCCTTGGACTCTTGTGGGACTTAAAATCTGACACCTTTACCTTCCAAGTAAACAGCGAAGAAAGACCCTTCACTCGCAGAGGTGTTCTCTCTACTCTAAACAGCTTGTACGACCCCTTAGGATTTGCAGCTCCTGTCACTATCCAAGGTAAAGCTTTGCTCAGAGACCTAACCTGTGAGTCAATTGACTGGGATGCCCCACTGCCTCCCCAGAAAAGAAACTTGTGGCAAGAGTGGAAAGATTCTCTATCTACCTTAACCAACCTCCGCATTACACGTCCATATGCCCCCGTGCCTTCTACAGCAGTACAAAACCAGAGACTATGTGTATTCTCTGATGCCTCAACCCAAGCAATTGCTGCAGTTGCATATCTTAAGACCATGGACATCAAGGGACAATGTCATATTGGATTTGTCATGGGCAAAGCAAAGTTAGCTCCACGTCCAGAACACACAGTGCCCAGACTTGAACTTTGTGCTGCAGTACTAGCTGTAGAATTAGCTGAGCTCATTTCATCTGAGTTACCAATTGGACTCTCTGAAGCAGATTTCTACACAGACAGTAAGGTAGTATTAGGCTACATATGCAACGAGACCAGACGGTTCCATGTTTATGTCAGCAATCGTGTGCTAAGAATCAGAAGATCCACCAATCCAAAACAGTGGCACTATGTATCTACTGCTCACAATCCAGCAGATCACGCTACAAGAGCTGTCCCAGCCAGTATCCTCAAAGACACTACATGGCTCAGAGGACCTGAATTCCTGTACAAGGCAGATTCGAACAATCCTGAAAGTAGCATATTCAAGCTAGTAGACGCAGACTCAGATGTTGAAATTCGTCCACAAATAACTACAATCCATACCGTAACTTCAGATTGTCAACTTCAGCCTCACAGATTCCAAAGATTTTCAACTTGGAAATCACTTGTCAGAGCCATTACCTGCTTAACTCACATAGTCCATTCATTTAAACGCAACGCATCTGTAAGTGTGAATGGATGTAAAGGTTGGCACCACTGTCAAAATGTTTACGCACCAGAAGAAACACAACGATCCAAGAACCTTATCATCCGTGTTGTGCAGCACCAAATCTTTTCCGGAGAGATCGACTGCATTAACAGTGGAAATCCTATTCCCAAAGACAGCACCTTAAAAAAGCTAGACCCTTTTCTTGATGAAAATCATTTATTGAGAGTAGGAGGCCGTCTTCAAGAAGCAAACTTGGAGACAAATGAGAAAAATCCTTTAATCATTCCTGGGAGTCACCACATAGCTTCTTTAATTGTGCAACACTATCACAACGAAGTCAAACACCAAGGACGATTGTTTACCGAAGGAGCTCTACGATCAGCTGGGTTCTGGATTATTGGAGCGAAAAGGTGTGTAAGCAGCACAATCTTCAAATGTATCATTTGCCGTAGACTTCGTGGTACTTCCCAAACTCAGAAGATGGCTAATCTTCCAACAGACAGACTTAGTACAGACGCTCCTTTCTCCAATGTTGGTCTTGATGTATTTGGTCCATGGACTGTCATCACACGACATACTAGAGGTGCGAATGCGAACAGCAAGCGCTGGGCGGTTGTATTCACTTGTATGAGCATCAGAGCTGTTCACATCGAAGTTATAGAATCAATGGACACTTCAAGCTTCATCAATGCCTTTAGACGCTTCATTGCTATCCGTGGCCCAGTAAAACACATCCGGTCCGACAGAGGTACCAACTTAATTGGAGCAGCCAAAGAATTACAAATTAATTCGAACATTGACACTAAAAGCATAGAGAGATATCTCAGTGAGCAAGGTTGTACATGGACCTTCAACCCGCCTCATTCTTCTCATATGGGAGGTGCCTGGGAAAGGATGATCGGCATGATACGCAGAATCCTTGATTCCATATTCTTGCAAGTGGGAACTGCAAGACTTACTCACGAGAGCTTAACAACCTTCATGGCTGAAGTCTCAGCTATTGTCAACGGAAGACCATTGACTTCAGTGTCTAATGACCCAGAAGACCCACTTCTACTTACTCCGGCCACTCTTCTTACACAGAAGACCGGGATTACCTATGCTCCTCCTGGAGAATTCAATACCAAAGACCTGTTCAAACGTCAATGGAGACAAGTTCAAAGCCTTGCAAACACCCTTTGGGACAGATGGAAAAGACAATACCTTTCTACCCTGCAGTCAAGGAGCAAGTGGCAAGTTGCCAAACCCAACTTAAAACCAGGTGACATTGTGCTCGTCAGAGATTGCCAGTCACAACGCAACGAATGGCCTTTAAGTCTTGTCACCAAGACGTTCCCAAGCAAGGATGGGAAGGTTCGTAAGGTTGAGGTCAAGATCTGTAAGCGAGGAGAGACTAAGTTGTTCCTCAGACCAGTGACTGAACTATTCTTATTGTTATCTGTTTAGAGTTTAAAATATGGTACCAGTGATACCAGACGGGGAGTGTCATGCCTTCAGCATTTGCTTTGTGTAGATCTGATTACTTTTACTACAGAAAGTTGTATTATTGCCCCATCTAGTGGTCAGTCCCATCAATTAATTTGACCCTCATAGCCTCTTGTAGCCAGTCTTGCAATGCATTCTGGGATGAAGAAGCTGGGATCAGCCTTTCTACTTCCCTCATGGTCCCAGACAGTCATGCTTTACATGGGTCCAACTCTCATATAGCATTCGATGGTGAGTTTGTATATTAAATGTCTCATCTCAACCTGTTTAGCCAGTGAGTAATGTTAGCTGCACTGTAGTTTATACTCGCACATGTAATCACATGTTTGCACAGCCTATGTTATATGTACTTGTGTATATCCATTTTGCTTTTCACATGCATATCATAATTGCATATTCTTGTTTCATTAACAGTTTTACCTCATTATCACATATCATCATATCGTATTGTACATCAAATCAACGCATCATATCTGTGATCCCTTTACTGAATAATAAAACACCGTTCTACAAACACCTCTTCTGAACAGATTATTGAAAAGTAAAGGTGGTTATACTGTAGGCTTCAAATTTGCCAGAAAGGGCTTAGTGAGAGGCTGAACAACCACCTGTAGTTCGCATTGTGCGTTGGAAGGCACAAAGTAAGCAGACGGGAGGAGAAGTCAGGATAGTGCGCAAGGGCATCCTTTTCTCTTAGTCCGTAGAGGATGCTGGGGTCACATTAAGAACCATAGGGGATAGACGGGATCCGCAAGAGACATGGGCACTTTAAGACTTTCAAAGGGTGTGAACTGGCTCCTCCCTCTATGCCCCTCCTCCAGACTCCAGTTATAGGAACTGTGCCCAGGGAGACGGACATTTCGAGGAAAGGATTTATTGTTAAACTAAGGTGAGCATCTTACCAGCTCACACCTTAAGCATGCCGCAGAACGTGGCATTCAACAGAACACAAGCCAACGGCATGAACAATTGCAGCAAAAAGCTGACCAGAACCATAACACAACATGTGTATAACCACAAGTAATAACTGCAGACACAGTATGGACTGGGACGGGTGCCCAGCATCCTCTACGGACTAAGAGAAAAGGATTTACCGGTAGGTATTAAAATCCTATTTTCTCATACGACCTAGAGGATGCTGGGGTCACATTAAGAACCATGGGGTTATACCAAAGCTCTTGAACGGGTGGGAGAGTGCGTACGACTCTGCAGCACCGAATGACCCAACTTGAGGTTATCATCAGCCAAGGTATCAAACTTGTAAAACTTAGCAAAAGTGTTTACTAAATAGCTGCTCGGCAAAGTTGCAATGCCGAGACTCCCCGACCAGCTGCCCAGGATGAACCCACCTTTCTAGTAGAATGGGTCTTCACCTAATTCAGTAACGGCAATCCTGCCGTGGAATGAGCATGCTGAATCTTACCACAGATCCAGCGCATAATGGTCTACATGGAAGCAGGACACCCAATCCTGTTGGGAGCATACAGGACAAACAGAGCCTCTGTTTTCCTAATCTGAACTGTTCTGGTGACATAAATTTTCAAAGTTCTGACCACAGCCAGAGACTTTGACTCAACGAAGGTGTCAGTGGCCAAAGGCACCATGTGGAAAGATGAACCACCTTCGGCAGAAATTGTTGACGTGTCCTCAATTCTGCTCTATCTTCATGAAAGATCAAAGATCAAAAGCTCTTGTGATACTGCATGGTTTGTACTGTTTTCCATGTGCTCCCAGATCTTTCAAGCAAGTAGCATGGTCAAGAAAGTTCTGTTTGAAAAGTAACAACATTTACTGTCATTGTTATAGAATTTGGGAGAAAAAACAAGAAGAAATCTGCACTGTTGACGCACTGGACAGAATGAATGAATCATAAAATATAACCTTTATTAAGTATGTATTAAAATTGGATAAATATTAATATTATTATCCCAAACTGCAGTGAAACATAAAGGTTAAAATCACAGAACTAACATACATGTGCATAAGAAGAATAAAGAGATGTGAAAAAAAGGTTTAAAAAGCGTGTCCGTGTGTGATTATTTTTGAAGGCACAACCCTGGCGGGGTTGTTTATATAGATATATATGTTGCTAATAATCACTTTCTAGCGTAATGTTATTAAATAGCTGTTAGTATCTATGTCGTCAGGTACCACTGGGTCATATCCTATATACTCCCTTCACTCAATAGGGGTTACCTCCCGGGAAGCCATCCCCATTGGCGAATTTGTGGGGGTGATTGAGTATAACCGGTAAGCTAACCTCCAATTTGTGGGGTGCTTAGGTAGATGGGGATCACTTATTTCTCTGTGTCCCCTAAGACTATATTCCTAAATTCAATACCATAGGGGGATAGCTTTCTATATCGGATAAGGAATCACTTGATAGGGAAATCTCTATGCATCATGGAAAGATCATATTTATTAATATCCAAACTAAAAAAAATGATGAATAGCTTTAATTTAGCTGTTTAGATATAGTTAATTGGCGAGATATACCAACAGGTGCGGTTGCCTTAAGGAATATGGCAATTCCAATATAAATAGCAGCCCTCCTTCATATAATCAGCCAGATCTTATTAAATCTGGTCCAGATATAGCCGTTCAGATATACTTAATTGACAACATATATCAATCGGTGGGGTTGCCTTAAGGAATATAGCAATTCCAATTCTCATATAAATAGCAACCTTCCATCATATATTCAGCCAGATCTTATTTAATCTGATCTAGGCGTAGGCAATAATGCTTTCCTTAGAGGTATAGCCACCTCAATTCTTATTAGGAAGCAAAGTGTCTGTCATAATGGTTTATCCAATTCATCTAAGAAATAATATATTCCATGTGTCAGAGATTCATTACTCTCTATTTACACTGTTAAAGAGTTAATTCTTATTATGTTACAGTGTAATGAAATTATCATATAGGGAGATGTGGCAATTCCATGTGCTATATATATAATAACCCTTAGTGGTCCAGATTCCACAATGAGGAATTTTCTTATAAACCGCTGAAACACACAGCTGTTTGACTGACTTCCAAATATATCTATCTCACTTTGTAACAGTCTTATGATAGAGAAACTGTTACATATTCGGTCACTTAGTTATCTAAAGGTAAACAGACTCAATGTGAGGGTAATATAATATATCAAATGCGCTGTCAATAATCGTGGTAACTGGTGTAATAATGTGGTATATTGAGTATGCTAGTAAGGCATATAACTGCTCTCCAGCCTTTAAGTGTTACCAATCAATTTGTTACACTGTAAAGGATTTATGGTGTCCTGTTAGGACATGCAGCTGCTAGGCTGACTCAAAGATTTATCCATTTGTAACAATTATGTAACAGTTATATACATGTTACTGGTATTACATAGAAATAGTATGACACAGGCCAGCAGTCCCATGTGTCTAGATTCCACAATAGGAGATTTTCTTTGTCTTATAAACTGCTGGAACACACAGCTGCTAGACTGACTTCAAATATATATATTACTTTGTAACAGTCTTATAGTAAAGAGACTGTTACACACTGTCATTTAGTTATCTCAAGGTTAGCAGATTCTGTGTGAGGATAGTGTTCTGTTAGAACATGCAGCTGCTAGGCTGACTCATAGAAAATGTATCCATTTGTAACAAATGACACATATATCATCTGGGGACAACAACTGCAGGGAATAGCCTAATAGCTGTGGGGGCGCTTGTCACAAAAAGAGGCAGCAGCAGGTACTGATGCGGGAGCCGGTCGCGGGATTGGGGGGGTAGCGCGGATAACAATTTGCACTGGATTGTAGGGAGAGGCGGCGCCCGATGCGGCAGCAGTGCGGACCAGGCCAGCGGGTGACTCTCCTTCATGTGCCCTGTGCCCAAATGCAGGGGTGATGGGGGGGGGGACGCGGCGCGGGAGACCATCGCGTGGGGGAGCGGCGGGTAGTCAGTGATGCGGAGCGGACCAGGCCAGCGGGTGACTCTCCTTCATGTGCCCTGTGCCCAAATGCAGGGGTGATGGGGGGGGGCGCGGGAGACCATCGCGTGGGGGAGCGGCGGGTAGTCAGTGATAGGCTGATACTGTGGGACCCGAGACCCCGGACTCAGGAGCACAGGCGGCAGCAGGCTGCACATAGCCCACATAACATAGTGGAATGTGTTATGATCGCAGAGGTGGGGGGGCGGCGGCACGGCAGGGTTGCAGAAGTAGGCACACAGTCATTCAAATCACTTTTGAAGGCAGAGTCAGACAGACGTGGTGGGCGCACACGAGCAGCTCCTCTGTTTCTGCTGAGGCACATGATAAAAAAGTGTTCTCTTTCACTTTCGTTCACTAAGCAGTGCCGCCCTCCAGTGGTCGCCGCCCATAGGCAGCTGCCTAAAGCTGCCTAGTGGTAGCGCCGGCCCTGGCTGAATGAGAACTGCTGGCATGGCACTCAGGCGACAGGTGGAATCTTGGTCATGCTCTGGTTTCTCTTCAGAACTAACAAATATTTCGCCTTTTATTAAAGATTTCCGTGGAGAGGAGCAAAACTGAGTTTTATCTCAATTTTTGCATGCCCCATATCATACCTCCCAACTGTCCCGATTTTCGCGGGACAGTCCCGTTTTTTGGGGACTGTCCCGCTGTCCCACCTGCGGGCCGCAGTGTCCCGCGGTGGGGAGGACAGTTGGGAGGCTCTGTCTGTCGCTGCCCTGCTTAGCAGAGCAGCGGTGAATAGACGCTGTGCGCATGCGCACAGCGTCTATTCACTGAAGTCAGAGGGAGAGGTGGCATGCCAGCGGCTCACAGAGCGCTGGGCATGCCCCCTCAGTGCCGAAAACGGGGGCGTGACTCGCGATCGCGGGTCCTCCCGCGAAGCCACACCCCCTTTTACTTAGGTCACGCCCTTTTTGGGAGCGCGCGCGACTTCGCCGCGTGTGTGTCCCTCTATGCGAGCCGACAAAGTTGGGAGGTATGCCCATATTATTGGGGTTTCTTTTATCAGTTTAAAGACAGAACGAGTGTGCTTTCTTGTTAGCTTTAATGTAAGTTTATTTGCATAACAATGACAGTAAATGTTTGTTTCTTTTCAAACAGAACTTTCTTGACCATGCTACTTGCTTGAAAGATCTGGGAGCACATGGAAAACAGTACAAACCATGCAGTATCACAAGAGCCTTTATTTGATCTTTCATGAAGATAGAGCAGAATTGAGGACACGTCAACAATTTCTGCCGAAGGTGGTTCATCTTTCCACATGGTGCCTTTGGCCACTGACACCTTCGTTGAGTCAAAGTCTCTGGCTGTGGTCAGAACTTTGAAAATTTATGTCACCAGAACGGTACAGATTAGGAAAACAGAGGCTCTGTTTGTCCTGTATGCTCCCAACAGGATTGGGTGTCCTGCTTCCATGCAGACCATTATGCGCTGGATCTGTGGTAAGATTCAGCATGCTCATTCCACGGCAGGATTGCCGTTACTGAATTAGGTGAAGACCCATTCTACTAGAAAGGTGGGTTCATCCTGGGCAGCTGGTCGGGGAGTCTCGGCATTGCAACTTTGCCGAGCAGCTATTTAGTAAACACTTTTGCTAAGTTTTACAAGTTTGATACCTTGGCCGATGATAACCTCAAGTTGGGTCATTCGGTGCTGCAGAGTCGTACGCACTCTTCCACCCGTTCAAGAGCTTTGGTATAACCCCATGGTTCTTAATGTGACCCCAGCATCCTCTAGGTCGTATGAGAAAATAGGATTTTAATACCTACCGGTAAATCCTTTTCTCTTAGTCTGTAGAGGATGCTGGGCACCCGTCCCAGTCCATACTGTGTCTGCAGTTATTACTTGTGGTTATACACATGTTGTGTTATGGTTCTGGTCAGCTTTTTGCTGCAATTGTTCATGCCGTTGGCTTGTGTTCTGTTGAATGCCACGTTCTGCGGCATGCTTAAGGTGTGAGCTGGTAAGATGCTCACCTTAGTTTAACAATAAATCCTTTCCTCGAAATGTCCGTCTCCCTGGGCACAGTTCCTATAACTGGAGTCTGGAGGAGGGGCATAGAGGGAGGAGCCAGTTCACACCCTTTGATAGTCTTAAAGTGCCCATGTCTCTTGCGGATCCCGTCTATACCCCATGGTTCTTAATGTGACCCCAGCATCCTCTACGGACTAAGAGAAAAGGATGCCCTTGCGCACTATCCTGACTTCTCCTCCCGTCTGCTTACTTTGTGCCTTCCAACGCACAATGCGAACTACAGGTGGTGCTGTAGGGCCCACACCCTTTTACTTGCCTTACAGAACAGCTCAAGAGCTGTTACAGTGCCCAGCTGCTGCAAGAAATCAGCTTGAATGCTTCAGGGGATGGGGCATGGCCAACATGAGCCCCACACCAAAGGAGGGTGGGGGTGTTTAATGAGAACTAGGGGTCATCCAAGCACTGCAAAAGGCCGCCATGCCCTGCACGCCCCTTTTCTCTTTTCATATGCAGATGAGGGTTCCAGCCAACTTTGGCCCACTGCTTGGATAACATCACTGTATGCAAATCCGTCTGCTGCAGACCTTCCCCCAGGAATGCTTGTACTAGATGTTGCATATGGTTTGATATTTGATGGTGCTTCAGTATTAGGCAGCCTTCCGCCCTCCCATGTTCATCTGAAAAGATGTGGTCTCCCTGCAGTTGTTGTCCCCAGACGAGAGTTCCCTTGTGCTTCCTCAGTTGAATCTCCTTAACTTGACGGGGGAGGGGCTGCCAGAGCAGACACCCTCCCCAGCCCTATCCCAACTCATACTTATTTTGCATATGAGATTTCTTGATCATGAAGATTGTTCTCACAGGGTGAGGTTCATCCATTATATTTTAAAATAGGAAGGTACAAATTACATATTTGAATTGCATTTATGTGCTGGATTCAAATGTCCCCCCCCCCCCCCCCTTCCATTCTCAATTGTGCCCGTCAGCAGCTATTCTAAGGTTGCTGCCAATGGGTGTGACACATTTATTTCTTCTGTGGGGTACACTGGACTCCACAAGGATTCACATTGGGGTGTAGAGTAGGATCTTGATCTGAGGCACCAACCGGCTCAAAGCTTTTGACTGTTCCCAAGATGCTCAGTGCATTCTCCTCTATAACCCCGCTTCCATGAACAGGGAGCTCAGTTTGTAGTTGGTGCCTTCAGTAGCAGGCCACTTAACAGGGGCCTGCCTCAGGCAGCCTATTCTTAGCTATAAATTTTGACAAGAAAAGAAGAACTTGTTTTATGAGAATCTACAAGGGCTGCAGCAGGCTAGGTCTAATAGACATCTTTACTGCAGCTTCATCACTCACAGCGGCGCTGTATACTCCCGTGCCCCGGTTGCTGGGTCACTGCAGTGGAGGCTCCGGTTTCATCCTAAGGTCAGTCACACACACACCACCCTTCCGGATCACGAGGCCGCTGATGAAGGGGAGCGTGGCCGTAGGGGGTGGACCGTGTGCGCACTGGCATGGACACTGATTACTGGGCAGCCGCTCCACTAGCCACCAGGTACAGTTAAGGAGCACAGGTCAGGGGGTTTTTCTCCTATATTAACCCAATTTTGTACTGCCCGCAGCGCATTGTGATAGGTAATAGGGCCTGATTCAGGTTGGATTGCAATCACAATAAGCGATCCAACTGCAAAAATTGCTAAGAGCATACGCATGTGCCTGCATTTTCTGCGGCACCCCGCAGAGAATGCGACCGCCTCTGCCTGTCAATCGGGGCGGGGGGGGGGATAGGTGGGTCAGCAACACTCCATTTCCAAGTCAGGGATGGAGCGGTGCGGGTGCAAGGCTTCAAAATGGGGTCTGCAACGGAGGAGACACAGGGGGCGTGGTCACAGCGGCTGTATGACATCACAAGCTGTTCTGTAAGGCAAGTAAAAGGGTGTGGGCCCTACAGCACCACCTGTAGTTCGCATTGTGCGTTGGAAGGCACAAAGTAAGCAGACGGGAGGAGAAGTCAGGATAGTGCGCAAGGGCATCCTTTTCTCTTAGTCCGTAGAGGATGCTGGGGTCACATTAAGAACCATGGGGTATAGACGGGATCCGCAAGAGACATGGGCACTTTAAGACTATCAAAGGGTGTGAACTGGCTCCTCCCTCTATGCCCCTCCTCCAGACTCCAGTTATAGGAACTGTGCCCAGGGAGACGGACATTTCGAGGAAAGGATTTATTGTTAAACTAAGGTGAGCATCTTACCAGCTCACAACTTAAGCATGCCGCAGAACGTGGCATTCAACAGAACACAAGCCAACGGCATGAACAATTGCAGCAAAAAGCTGACCAGAACCATAACACAACATGTGTATAACCACAAGTAATAACTGCAGACACAGTATGGACTGGGACGGGTGCCCAGCATCCTCTACAGACTAAGAGAAAAGGATTTACCGGTAGGTATTAAAATCCTATTTTCTCATACGACCTAGAGGATGCTGGGGTCACATTAAGAACCATGGGGTTATACCAAAGCTCTTGAACGGGTGGAAGAGTGCGTACGACTCTGCAGCACCGAATGACCCAACTTGAGGTTATCATCGGCCAAGGTATCAAACTTGTAAAACTTAGCAAAAGTGTTTACTAAATAGCTGCTCGGCAAAGTTGCAATGCCGAGACTCCCCGACCAGCTGCCCAGGATGAACCCACCTTTCTAGTAGAATGGGTCTTCACCTAATTCAGTAACGGCAATCCTGCCGTGGAATGAGCATGCTGAATCTTACCACAGATCCAGCGCATAATGGTCTGCATGGAAGCAGGACACCCAATCCTGTTGGGAGCATACAGGACAAACAGAGCCTCTGTTTTCCTAATCTGAACCGTTCTGGTGACATAAATTTTCAAAGTTCTGACCACAGCCAGAGACTTTGACTCAACGAAGGTGTCAGTGGCCAAAGGCACCATGTGGAAAGATGAACCACCTTCGGCAGAAATTGTTGACGTGTCCTCAATTCTGCTCTATCTTCATGAAAGATCAAATAAAGGCTCTTGTGATACTGCATGGTTTGTACTGTTTTCCATGTGCTCCCAGATCTTTCAAGCAAGTAGCATGGTCAAGAAAGTTCTGTTTGAAAAGAAACAAACATTTACTGTCATTGTTATGCAAATAAACTTACATTAAAGCTAACAAGAAAGCACACTCGTTCTGTCTTTAAACTGATAAAAGAAACCCCAATAATATGGGCATACCTCCCAACTTTGTCGGCTCGCATAGAGGGACACACACGCGGCGAAGTCGCGCGCGCTCCCAAAAAGGGCGTGACCTAAGTAAAAGGGGGTGTGGCTTCGCGGGAGGACCCGCGATCGCGAGTCACGCCCCCGTTTTCGGCACTGAGGGGGCATGCCCAGCGCTCTGTGAGCCGCTGGCATGCCACCTCTCCCTCTGACTTCAGTGAATAGACGCTGTGCGCATGCGCACAGCGTCTATTCACCGCTGCTCTGCTAAGCAGGGCAGCGACAGACAGAGCCTCCCAACTGTCCTCCCCACCGCGGGACACTGCGGCCCGCAGGTGGGACAGCGGGACAGTCCCCAAAAAACGGGACTGTCCCGCGAAAATCGGGACAGTTGGGAGGTATGATATGGGGCATGCAAAAATTGAGATAAAACTCAGTTTTGCTCCTCTCCACGGAAATCTTTAATAAAAGGCGAAATATTTGTTAGTTCTGAAGAGAAACCAGAGCATGACCAAGATTCCACCTGTCGCCTGAGTGCCAAGCCAGCAGTTCTCATTCAGCCAGGGCCGGCGCTACCACTAGGCAGCTTTAGGCAGCTGCCTATGGGCGGCGACCACTGGAGGGCGGCACTGCTTAGTGAACGAAAGTGAAAGAGAACACTTTTTTATCATGTGCCTCAGCAGAAACAGAGGAGCTGCTCGTGTGCGCCCACCACGTCTGTCTGACTCTGCCTTCAAAAGTGATTTGAATGACTGTGTGCCTACTTCTGCAACCCTGCCGTGCCGCCGCCCCCCCACCTCTGCGATCATAACACATTCCACTATGTTATGTGGGCTATGTGCAGCCTGCTGCCGCCTGTGCTCCTGAGTCCGGGGTCTCGGGTCCCACAGTATCAGCCTATCACTGACTACCCGCCGCTCCCCCACGCGATGGTCTCCCGCGTCCCCCCCCATCACCCCTGCATTTGGGCACAGGGCACATGAAGGAGAGTCACCCGCTGGCCTGGTCCGCTCCGCATCACTGACTACCCGCCGCTCCCCCACGCGATGGTCTCCCGCGCCGCGTCCCCCCCCCCCATCACCCCTGCATTTGGGCACAGGGCACATGAAGGAGAGTCACCCGCTGGCCTGGTCCGCACTGCTGCCGCATCGGGCGCCGCCTCTCCCTACAATCCAGTGCAAATTGTTATCCGCGCTACCCCCCCAATCCCGCGACCGGCTCCCGCATCACTACCTGCTGCTGCCTCTTTTTGTGACAAGCGCCCCCACAGCTATTAGGCTATTCCCTGCAGTTGTTGTCCCCAGATGATATATGTGTCATTTGTTACAAATGGATACATTTTCTATGAGTCAGCCTAGCAGCTGCATGTTCTAACAGAACACTATCCTCACACAGAATCTGCTAACCTTGAGATAACTAAATGACAGTGTGTAACAGTCTCTTTACTATAAGACTGTTACAAAGTAATATATATATTTGAAGTCAGTCTAGCAGCTGTGTGTTCCAGCAGTTTATAAGACAAAGAAAATCTCCTATTGTGGAATCTAGACACATGGGACTGCTGGCCTGTGTCATACTATTTCTATGTAATACCAGTAACATGTATATAACTGTTACATAATTGTTACAAATGGATAAATCTTTGAGTCAGCCTAGCAGCTGCATGTCCTAACAGGACACCATAAATCCTTTACAGTGTAACAAATTGATTGGTAACACTTAAAGGCTGGAGAGCAGTTATATGCCTTACTAGCATACTCAATATACCACATTATTACACCAGTTACCACGATTATTGACAGCGCATTTGATATATTATATTACCCTCACATTGAGTCTGTTTACCTTTAGATAACTAAGTGACCGAATATGTAACAGTTTCTCTATCATAAGACTGTTACAAAGTGAGATAGATATATTTGGAAGTCAGTCAAACAGCTGTGTGTTTCAGCGGTTTATAAGAAAATTCCTCATTGTGGAATCTGGACCACTAAGGGTTATTATATATATAGCACATGGAATTGCCACATCTCCCTATATGATAATTTCATTACACTGTAACATAATAAGAATTAACTCTTTAACGGTGTAAATAGAGAGTAATGAATCTCTGACACATGGAATATATTATTTCTTAGATGAATTGGATAAACCATTATGACAGACACTTTGCTTCCTAATAAGAATTGAGGTGGCTATACCTCTAAGGAAAGCATTATTGCCTACGCCTAGATCAGATTAAATAAGATCTGGCTGAATATATGAAGGAAGGTTGCTATTTATATGAGAATTGGAATTGCTATATTCCTTAAGGCAACCCCACCGATTGATATATGTTGTCAATTAAGTATATCTGAACGGCTATATCTGGACCAGATTTAATAAGATCTGGCTGATTATATGAAGGAGGGCTGCTATTTATATTGGAATTGCCATATTCCTTAAGGCAACCGCACCTGTTGGTATATCTCGCCAATTAACTATATCTAAACAGCTAAATTAAAGCTATTCATCATTTTTTTTTAGTTTGGATATTAATAAATATGATCTTTCCATGATGCATAGAGATTTCCCTATCAAGTGATTCCTTATCCGATATAGAAAGCTATCCCCCTATGGTATTGAATTTAGGAATATAGTCTTAGGGGACACAGAGAAATAAGTGATCCCCATCTACCTAAGCACCCCACAAATTGGAGGTTAGCTTACCGGTTATACTCAATCACCCCCACAAATTCGCCAATGGGGATGGCTTCCCGGGAGGTAACCCCTATTGAGTGAAGGGAGTATATAGGATATGACCCAGTGGTACCTGACGACATAGATACTAACAGCTATTTAATAACATTACGCTAGAAAGTGATTATTAGCAACATATATATCTATATAAACAACCCCGCCAGGGTTGTGCCTTCAAAAATAATCACACACGGACACGCTTTTTAAACCTTTTTTTCACATCTCTTTATTCTTCTTATGCACATGTATGTTAGTTCTGTGATTTTAACCTTTATGTTTCACTGCAGTTTGGGATAATAATATTAATATTTATCCAATTTTAATACATACTTAATAAAGGTTATATTTTATGATTCATTCATTCTGTCCAGTGCGTCAACAGTGCAGATTTCTTCTTGTTTTTTCTCCCAAATTCTATAACAATGACAGTAAATGTTGTTACTTTTCAAACAGAACTTTCTTGACCATGCTACTTGCTTGAAAGATCTGGGAGCACATGGAAAACAGTACAAACCATGCAGTATCACAAGAGCTTTTGATCTTTGATCTTTCATGAAGATAGAGCAGAATTGAGGACACGTCAACAATTTCTGCCGAAGGTGGTTCATCTTTCCACATGGTGCCTTTGGCCACTGACACCTTCGTTGAGTCAAAGTCTCTGGCTGTGGTCAGAACTTTGAAAATTTATGTCACCAGAACAGTTCAGATTAGGAAAACAGAGGCTCTGTTTGTCCTGTATGCTCCCAACAGGATTGGGTGTCCTGCTTCCATGTAGACCATTATGCGCTGGATCTGTGGTAAGATTCAGCATGCTCATTCCACGGCAGGATTGCCGTTACTGAATTAGGTGAAGACCCATTCTACTAGAAAGGTGGGTTCATCCTGGGCAGCTGGTCGGGGAGTCTCGGCATTGCAACTTTGCCGAGCAGCTATTTAGTAAACACTTTTGCTAAGTTTTACAAGTTTGATACCTTGGCTGATGATAACCTCAAGTTGGGTCATTCGGTGCTGCAGAGTCGTACGCACTCTCCCACCCGTTCAAGAGCTTTGGTATAACCCCATGGTTCTTAATGTGACCCCAGCATCCTCTAGGTCGTATGAGAAAATAGGATTTTAATACCTACCGGTAAATCCTTTTCTCTTAGTCCGTAGAGGATGCTGGGCACCCGTCCCAGTCCATACTGTGTCTGCAGTTATTACTTGTGGTTATACACATGTTGTGTTATGGTTATGGTCAGCTTTTTGCTGCAATTGTTCATGCCGTTGGCTTGTGTTCTGTTGAATGCCACGTTCTGCGGCATGCTTAAGGTGTGAGCTGGTAAGATGCTCACCTTAGTTTAACAATAAATCCTTTCCTCGAAATGTCCGTCTCCCTGGGCACAGTTCCTATAACTGGAGTCTGGAGGAGGGGCATAGAGGGAGGAGCCAGTTCACACCCTTTGAAAGTCTTAAAGTGCCCATGTCTCTTGCGGATCCCGTCTATACCCCATGGTTCTTAATGTGACCCCAGCATCCTCTACGGACTAAGAGAAAAGGATGCCCTTGCGCACTATCCTGACTTCTCCTCCCGTCTGCTTACTTTGTGCCTTCCAACGCACAATGCGAACTACAGGTGGTTGTTCAGCCTCTCACTAAGCCCTTTCTGGCAAATTTGAAGCCTACAGTATAACCACCTTTACTTTTCAATAATCTGTTCAGAAGAGGTGTTTGTAGAACGGTGTTTTATTATTCAGTAAAGGGATCACAGATATGATGCGTTGATTTGATGTACAATACGATATGATGATATGTGATAATGAGGTAAAACTGTTAATGAAACAAGAATATGCAATTATGATATGCATGTGAAAAGCAAAATGGATATACACAAGTACATATAACATAGGCTGTGCAAACATGTGATTACATGTGCGAGTATAAACTACAGTGCAGCTAACATTACTCACTGGCTAAACAGGTTGAGATGAGACATTTAATATACAAACTCACCATCGAATGCTATATGAGAGTTGGACCCATGTAAAGCATGACTGTCTGGGACCACGAGGGAAGTAGAAAGGCTGATCCCAGCTTCTTCATCCCAGAATGCATTGCAAGACTGGCTACAAGAGGCTATGAGGGTCAAATTAATTGATGGGACTGACCACTAGATGGGGCAATAATACAACTTTCTGTAGTAAAAGTAATCAGATCTACACAAAGCAAATGCTGAAGGCATGACACTCCCCGTCTGGTATCACTGGTACCATATTTTAAACTCTAAACAGATAACAATAAGAATAGTTCAGTCACTGGTCTGAGGAACAACTTAGTCTCTCCTCGCTTACAGATCTTGACCTCAACCTTACGAACCTTCCCATCCTTGCTTGGGAACGTCTTGGTGACAAGACTTAAAGGCCATTTGTTGCGTTGTGACTGGCAATCTCTGACGAGCACAATGTCACCTGGTTTTAAGTTTGGTTTGGCAACTTGCCACTTGCTCCTTGACTGCAGGGTAGAAAGGTATTGTCTTTTCCATCTGTCCCAAAGGGTGTTTGCAAGGCTTTGAACTTGTCTCCATTGACGTTTGAACAGGTCTTTGGTATTGAATTCTCCAGGAGGAGCATAGGTAATCCCGGTCTTCTGTGTAAGAAGAGTGGCCGGAGTAAGTAGAAGTGGGTCTTCTGGGTCATTAGACACTGAAGTCAATGGTCTTCCGTTGACAATAGCTGAGACTTCAGCCATGAAGGTTGTTAAGCTCTCGTGAGTAAGTCTTGCAGTTCCCACTTGCAAGAATATTGAATCAAGGATTTTGCGTATCATGCCGATCATCCTTTCCCAGGCACCTCCCATATGAGAAGAATGAGGCGGGTTGAAGGTCCATGTACAACCTTGCTCACTGAGATATCTCTCTATGCTTTTAGTGTCAATGTTCGAATTAATTTGTAATTCTTTGGCTGCTCCAATTAAGTTGGTACCTCTGTCGGACCGGATGTGTTTTACTGGGCCACGGATAGCAATGAAGCGTCTAAAGGCATTGATGAAGCTTGAAGTGTCCATTGATTCTATAACTTCGATGTGAACAGCTCTGATGCTCATACAAGTGAATACAACCGCCCAGCGCTTGCTGTTCGCATTCGCACCTCTAGTATGTCGTGTGATGACAGTCCATGGACCAAATACATCAAGACCAACATTGGAGAAAGGAGGGTCTGTACTAAGTCTGTCTGTTGGAAGATTAGCCATCTTCTGAGTTTGGGAAGTACCACGAAGTCTACGGCAAATGATACATTTGAAGATTGTGCTGCTTACACACCTTTTCGCTCCAATAATCCAGAACCCAGCTGATCGTAGAGCTCCTTCGGTAAACAATCGTCCTTGGTGTTTGACTTCGTTGTGATAGTGTTGCACAATTAAAGAAGCTATGTGGTGACTCCCAGGAATGATTAAAGGATTTTTCTCATTTGTCTCCAAGTTTGCTTCTTGAAGACGGCCTCCTACTCTCAATAAATGATTTTCATCAAGAAAAGGGTCTAGCTTTTTTAAGGTGCTGTCTTTGGGAATAGGATTTCCACTGTTAATGCAGTCGATCTCTCCGGAAAAGATTTGGTGCTGCACAACACGGATGATAAGGTTCTTGGATCGTTGTGTTTCTTCTGGTGCGTAAACATTTTGACAGTGGTGCCAACCTTTACATCCATTCACACTTACAGATGCGTTGCGTTTAAATGAATGGACTATGTGAGTTAAGCAGGTAATGGCTCTGACAAGTGATTTCCAAGTTGAAAATCTTTGGAATCTGTGAGGCTGAAGTTGACAATCTGAAGTTACGGTATGGATTGTAGTTATTTGTGGACGAATTTCAACATCTGAGTCTGCGTCTACTAGCTTGAATATGCTACTTTCAGGATTGTTCGAATCTGCCTTGTACAGGAATTCAGGTCCTCTGAGCCATGTAGTGTCTTTGAGGATACTGGCTGGGACAGCTCTTGTAGCGTGATCTGCTGGATTGTGAGCAGTAGATACATAGTGCCACTGTTTTGGATTGGTGGATCTTCTGATTCTTAGCACACGATTGCTGACATAAACATGGAACCGTCTGGTCTCGTTGCATATGTAGCCTAATACTACCTTACTGTCTGTGTAGAAATCTGCTTCAGAGAGTCCAATTGGTAACTCAGATGAAATGAGCTCAGCTAATTCTACAGCTAGTACTGCAGCACAAAGTTCAAGTCTGGGCACTGTGTGTTCTGGACGTGGAGCTAACTTTGCTTTGCCCATGACAAATCCAATATGACATTGTCCCTTGATGTCCATGGTCTTAAGATATGCAACTGCAGCAATTGCTTGGGTTGAGGCATCAGAGAATACACATAGTCTCTGGTTTTGTACTGCTGTAGAAGGCACGGGGGCATATGGACGTGTAATGCGGAGGTTGGTTAAGGTAGATAGAGAATCTTTCCACTCTTGCCACAAGTTTCTTTTCTGGGGAGGCAGTGGGGCATCCCAGTCAATTGACTCACAGGTTAGGTCTCTGAGCAAAGCTTTACCTTGGATAGTGACAGGAGCTGCAAATCCTAAGGGGTCGTACAAGCTGTTTAGAGTAGAGAGAACACCTCTGCGAGTGAAGGGTCTTTCTTCGCTGTTTACTTGGAAGGTAAAGGTGTCAGATTTTAAGTCCCACAAGAGTCCAAGGCTACGTTGAGCTGGTGGGGAATCGGTTCCTAAATCCAAGTCTCTTAAATCGCTGGTATGATCTTGGGAAGGGAAGGCTTCCATCACTACTTTGCTGTTGGAAGCTATTTTGTGAAGCCTCAGGTTTGAACAAGCAAGCATTTCCTGAGCTCTTTTGAGGAGGCTGATTGCTGTCTCGGCTGTTGGCATAGATTTTAGGCAGTCATCCACGTAGAAGTCTTTATCTACAAGTTGTCTAACATCAGAACCATACTCTAGCTCACCCTCTTGAGCTGAACGTCTGAGTCCATAGATGGCAACTGCAGGTGAAGGGCTGTTACCAAAGATGTGTACCTTCATGCGATACTCCGTGATGTCTTTTGAGGGGTCATTGTCTCTGAACCAGAAGAATCTTAGGAAATTCCTGTCTTTTTCTCTCACAAGAAAGCAATGAAACATTTGTTGAATGTCAGCTGTGAAGGCAATAGAGTCTTTTCGGAAACGGATGAGTACTCCTAGGAGTTTGTTGTTAAGGTCTGGTCCTGTCAGGAGTACGTCATTTAAAGAAACACCTTCAAACTGGGCACTGGAATCGAACACCACTCTTATCTGACCTGGTTTCTTCGGGTGATATACTCCGAACATTGGCAGGTACCAGCATTCTTCTGTGTCTTTAAGAATGGGAGCTATCTCGGCGTGACCATTCTCAAATATTTTAGCCATAAAGGAGAAGAAATTATCTTTCATCTCTGGTTTCCTGTGAAAGTTGTGTTTAAGTGAAGAGAAGCGTTTGAGTACTTGTTCTCTGTCATTAGGAAGGCGTTGTCTGGGTGTTCTAAAGGGTAGAGGAGCAACCCAGCTGTTGGCATCATCCTTGACTAGTCCTTTCTCCATTATTTCCAAGAATAGTTTGTCCTCTATGGACATTGCCACCTGGTCATCCTTCTTTGTTCTCTGGAAGACTGCGTGTCCCAGATGATCTTGATAGTTGTCACAGATATGGTTGTCACTAGTTGAGTCTATGAAGGTACAGTGTGGTAATTCCTTTATGAGGAAATGGTTATGACATGGCTGGAATAGAGAAGGGCGTCCATTTTCTAAAGTACAGGTAAGCATGCTGTTGACAGAATCTGGTTTATGCACATCTCCAAGACATACTTCTCCTATTATTACCCATCCCAGATCCAGTCTTTGAGCGTAAGGTGCGTTATGTGGACCATTAATCTGACTTCTGGCTTTGTGGACTTGTAGGATATCCCTCCCAATGAGTAGATTTATTTGGGCATGTGGATCCAGTTCTGGTATCAGATGTGCTATGCGTTTCAAATGTGTATGGTGTTTAGCTACATCTGGTGTAGGAATCTCACTCCTATTGTCTGGAATCTCGTCACACTCTGTGATAGTTGGTAAAGAGAGACATGTCTTCCCATCCAAGGACTCAATTTGATAGCCAGTTGCTCTCCTTCCTGTTGTCTCAAAACTCCCTGCGCAGGATCTTAAGGAGTAAGGAGTGCTGGGTCCTTTAACATTAAAGGTCTCAAAGAAGATTGATCTGGCTAGAGACCTGTTACTTTGGTCATCTAGGATTGCATAAAGTTTAACGGCTTTGTCTGGATGGCCTTTGGGGTAAACTTTGACTAAACATATTTTGGAGCAGGATCTACCGCTAATGGCATCTTTGCAGACTTCGGTACATTGTGAAGTTATTTCTGGTGTGACTGCAACAGTGTCTTTTTGTTCTACACTGTGCTCCCCGCCATGCTCTGTATCGGTATAACTGTGTTGCAAAGCCCATGGGGGAGGACCAGGGTGTAGAGCGGTATTGTGGTCTGTGCTGTGGCATTCTGTGCAGTTAGCACTAACCTTGCAGTCCTTGGCGAGGTGTGATGTGGAGGAACAGCACTTGTAGCAGATCCTATTCTCCTTTAAGAAGGCTTTGCGGTTCTCCAGGGACTTTTCTCTGAAGGTTCTGCATTTCAGGAGAGGATGCGGTTTGTGATGCAGAGGACATTGCTTGGCTGGATCTTTGTCTGTGGTCTCTTGGCGATTAAAGCTGGTAGACCTGCGGAAAGAATCTGAATAATGCACATTAGTCTTGTGAACTGCAACTGATGTTTTGCGGGGGTTAGGTACCATAGGTGCAGTATTTGTCAAGGTAAAGGCAAAACTAGGATCATTCCTGGTCATAGCTTGCTGGTGTACAAAGTCCACGAAAACTGAGAATGGTGGAAATTGCACTTTGTTCTGCCGCTTATATTTGGAGCCATGGTTGATCCATTGTTCCTGCAGATTATACGGTAGTTTCTGCACTATAGGGTTAACGCCTCTGGCTGTGTCAAGGAAGGCAAGTCCTGGTAAATCTCCCTCACATTTAGCTACTTGAAGTTCTTTTAGTAAGTCACTTAGTTCTCTGAGTCTCTGATAGCCTTTGTTGGGTAACCTGGGGAAATCGTCTATTCTTTTGAACAGAGCACTCTCTATTATCTCTGGTGAGCCATAGCACTCATTAAGTCTATCCCAGATCATCCTAAGTCCATTCTCAGGGTGGTTAATGTTAATCACTCTTATCCTTCTAGCATGTTCTGCAGATTCATTCCCAAGCCATTTAATTAAGAGGTCTATCTCTTCACTATGTGAAAGGTCTATTCCTCTGATAGCATTTTGAAAAGAGGACTGCGAGGCTCTGAAGTTCTCAGGGCGATCATTGAACTTTGAAATACTAATCGTGACTAATTCACGGCGGGTGAGAAATTTAGCAAAGTCTAATGTGTCCTGATTGGCTCTTGGAGATGTCGGTACATTAACACGGTAGGTATATGGTGTGTAGTCATACCTGTTAGTGTTGTCTGGTTCCCGACGGTTGGTATCACACCGCTTCTGTGTGAAGTAGGCTGTGTCTTTCTTGGAGTTTGCAGATTCAGACATCTGAGGTGGGGAAGAGTTGTCCCTCATAGGTTCACAGTGTCTAGGATTCTCTTGCTTGCAAATGTGTGGTCTGTTGTCCACTGGTGGTGGCGCTGTAGAGTGTACTTGATTTGTTTGCATGAGGTCTGAATGCGTACCTTGTAAAGATGGAGGGTTGCTACTCCTTTTTGAGACTTGACGTACGTATTCTGATGTGCGTTGCAGTGAATCCTGAGATCCATTCTCTGTGTCAAGTACATTGGTTCTTCTTATATCAGGGAGTTCTGCAGTCTCCAAGATTTCTGCTTCAGCTATGGCAGCCGCTGCCTCCTTCTCTGCAGCGAGCTTCTCGCCGATTGCTTCTAAGCGTTTGCTCTCGATTTTTAATTGCATCTCCTGCTCGGCAAAGTTAGCCCTTACTTTTGCGGCTTCCGCTTTTGCACGTGCCATGATGGCTGCATTACTGACAGACAAGGATTTGGAGGAACCAGAGACTTGGGACCTTGTTTTGTATGAGGATATCGTTTTCTGTGACATGGTGATCTGGTAGAGATGTTTGATTGTGTAGAGACTGCTGTAATGCTGTCTGCAAGTAACTGTTCAGACTGGTCGCAGATCTCTGAGGAGTCAGTATCTTTGAACTGTTATGAAGCTGCTTGACTGTGAAGAGACTGTTGTGTTGCCTTATAAGCGTGGCTGCACTGACTTGTACAGGTTTCTGTGTAGTCAAATGGCGGTACTCCTATTGCTGAGCTGCCATAGTTGGTAGACTGTATAGAAACTGTGTGGCTGTCATATGCAGATAGCTGTGGCTGGCAGTGTAACGGCTCTGTAAGTCAGTATATGTCCCCACTGCTGACAGGCAATGATTTACTGACGGAGTCAGTGTAAGAGAGTCCATCTGCTTGTAGCATTCAATGTTTTACTGTTCAGCCTCTCACTAAGCCCTTTCTGGCAAATTTGAAGCCTACAGTATAACCACCTTTACTTTTCAATAATCTGTTCAGAAGAGGTGTTTGTAGAACGGTGTTTTATTATTCAGTAAAGGGATCACAGATATGATGCGTTGATTTGATGTACAATACGATATGATGATATGTGATAATGAGGTAAAACTGTTAATGAAACAAGAATATGCAATTATGATATGCATGTGAAAAGCAAAATGGATATACACAAGTACATATAACATAGGCTGTGCAAACATGTGATTACATGTGCAAGTATAAACTACAGTGCAGCTAACATTACTCACTGGCTAAACAGGTTGAGATGAGACATTTAATATACAAACTCACCATCGAATGCTATATGAGAGTTGGACCCATGTAAAGCATGACTGTCTGGGACCATGAGGGAAGTAGAAAGGCTGATCCCAGCTTCTTCATCCCAGAATGCATTGCAAGACTGGCTACAAGAGGCTATGAGGGTCAAATTAATTGATGGGACTGACCACTAGATGGGGCAATAATACAACTTTCTGTAATAAAAGTAATCAGATCTACACAAAGCAAATGCTGAAGGCATGACAGTGGTGCTGCAGGGCCCACACCCTTTTACTTGCCTTACAGAACAGCTCTGGAGCTGTTACAGTGCCCAGCTGCTGCAAGAAATCAGCTTGAATGCTTCAGGGGATGGGGCATGGCCAACATGAGCCCCACACCAAAGGAGGGTGGGGGTGTTTAATGCGAACTAGGGGTCATCCAAGCACCGCAAAAGGCCGCCATGCCCTGCATGCCCCTTTTCTCTTTTCATATGCAGATGAGGGTTCCAGCCAACTTTGGCCCACTGCTTGGATGACATCACCGTATGCAAATCCGTCTTCTGCAGACCTTCCCCCTGGAATGCTTGTACTAGTTGTTGCATATGGTTTGATATTTGATGGTGCTTCAATATTAGGCAGCCTTCCACCCTCCCATGTTCATCTGAACAGATGTGGTCTCCCTGCAGTTGTTGTCCCCAGACGAGAGTTCCCTTGTGCGTCCTCAGTTGAATCTCCTTAACTTGACGGGGGAGGGGCTGCCCGAGCAGCCACCCTCCCCAGCCCTATCCCAACTCATACTTATTTTGCATATGAGATCTCTTGATCATGAAGATTGTTCTCACAGGGTGAGGTTCATCCATTATATTTTAAAATAGGAAGGTACAAATTACATATTTGAATTGCATCTATGTGCTGGATTCAAATGTCCCCCCCCCCCCCCCTTCCTTTCTCAATTGTGCCCGTCAGCAGCTATTCTAAGGTTGCTGCCAATGGGTGTGACACATTAATTTCTTCTGTGGGGTACACTGGACTCCACAAGGATTCACATTGGGGTGTAGAGTAGGATCTTGATCTGAGGCACCAACCGGCTCAAAGCTTTTGACTGTTCCCAAGATGCTCAGCGCATCCTCCTCTATAACCCCGCTTCCATGAACAGGGAGCTCAGTTTGTAGTTGGTGCCTTCAGTAGCAGGCCACTTGACAGGGGCCTGCCTCAGGCAGCCTAATCTTAGCTATTAATTTTGACAAGAAAAGAAGAACTTGTTTTATGAGAATCTACAAGGGCTGCAGCAGGCTAGGTCTAATAGACATCTTTACTGCAGCTTCATCACTCCCAGCGGCGCTGTATACTCCCGTGCCCTGGTTGCTGGGTCACTGCAGCGGAGGCTCCAGTTTCTTCCTAAGGTCAGTCACACACACACCGCCCTTCCGGATCACGAAGCCGCTGATGAAGGGGAGCGTTGCCGTAGGGGGTGGACCGTGTGCGCACTGGCGTGGACACTGATTACTGGGCAGCCGCTCCACTAGCCACCAGGTACAGTTAAGGAGCACAGGTCTGGGAGTTTTACTCCTATATTATCCCAATTTTGTACTGCCCGCAGCGCATTGTGATAGGTAATAGGGCCTGATTCAGGTTGGATTGCAATCACAATAAGCGATCCAACTGCAAAAATTGCTAAGAGCATACGCATGTGCCTGCATTTTCTGCGGCACCCCGCAGAGAATGCGATCGCCTCTGCCTGTCAATCGGGGCGGGGGGGGGAGAGGGGGGTCAACAACACTCCATTTCCAAGTCAGGGATGGAGCGGTGCAGGGGCAAGGCTTCAAAATGGGGTCTGCAGCGGAGGAGACACAGGGGGCGTGGTCACAGCGGCTGTATGACATCACATTCAGCCGCTGTGATCACAAAAATGGTGGCGGCTTCCTGCGCGCACATACAGTCTGCACCAGCAGGAGGCTACACCATTTTTTATGATCACGCTGAACTGCAGTGCGACTGCAATTACAGCATGGTCAAGAATGGAGGCGTCATGCTGGGTGGCCATGCCCTGTCACTGTGCAGGAGCCAGCACCGCACACACACTAGTCCCCGGGTGCAGCCCCCAACCCCCGGGACACCCGGAGCAACAAAATGTAGATTCAGGCCACCAGGCCACGCCCCTACCTATGAAACCATGCCTCCTTTTTACCATTACACTGCTTATCTGCGCGCACTGCATTACAATCTCCCTCGCCACCTCTCTGGGTGTCACCAGTGATAGTGACACCTCTGCCATGCTTGTAGCAGCTGGTCCTAAGATCTACGCCTCAAGCCCTGAGTGTTTGCCCTTGTGACTTGTTGATCATCATAGCAAAGCAGATGCTTACAGAAAACTGCAGGGGCTTAGATTGAAAATAAAAAAATTGATGGGTATAAGGTAGAGAGGAGCGGGTTCGGTTCTCCGAGAACCGAATTCCCGACGAACTCCACGTGGTTTACACTGGTCCGAGGCAGGCTCGGTTGTTCCCGCCTGACTCGGAAAACCTGAACAAGGGAAAATGTCATCATCCCGCTGTCGGATTCTCGCGAGATTCGGATTCCATATAAAGAGCTGCGCGTTGCCGCCATTTTTACTCGTGCATTGAAGAGAGAGCGGAGAGGACGTGGCTATGTTCTCTCAGTGGAAATCTCAATATCAGTGCTCAGTATCAGTGGTTACTTATTGCTGCTCAGTAATACTAGTAGTGTGTCTCTCCTGCTCAGTGTCAGTTCTCAGTAGTATCCTCATCAGTGCTCAGTATCACTGCTCATTGTCTTGTGCTGCATTGTGGTGCTCAGCATACTACAGTACATTACTAATAGTCCAGTGCTGCATCTTGCTGCTCAGTGTCAGTTCTAGTATCCTCATCAGTGCTCACTATCACTGCTCATTACATTGTGGTGTTCTGTATACTACAGTAACATAGTAATATAGTAACATATAGTAACATAGTTTTTGAGGTTGAATAGAGGCAAATTGCCCATCGTGTTCAACCTGTTTTAAGTTGTGATGATTCTACATACTTGCTGAATAATGTTTTATGACTAGTTAGCTACTATAACTCATGTTACCCCCGGATTAACCATGTTGATATTTTAAGTATTATAACCTTGGATAGCTTTTTCATTCAGAAATGTATCCATTCCTTTTTTAAATCCAATTACAGAGTCCGCCATTACCACCTTCCCTGGCAGGGAATTCCACATCCTGATTGCCCTAACAGTGAAGATCATAGTATCTCACCTGGCAGGTAAGTAGGAGTTGGGCTAGAGCTGTGGAGGATTGCTACTCGGGCACCCCCTGTCAAGTGAAGGAGATCCAACTGAGGCAGCACAAGGGAACTCTCGAAAGAAGAACAAGGCTAGAGGAAGATCTGAGACAAAGAAATCTGACTTTTACCAGAGCTGACCAGAGGAAAGCACAAACACAGTCCCCCACTACCACAAATAATGCAGTCGAGTTTCCCACATTTGGGGAAATCACAGGGGTCAGCATACCCAGAGTGCAATGAATGAACCTCACCCTGGGAGAACAATCTTCATGACCATGGTATCGCCTATGCAAAATAAGTATGATTTGGGATAGGGCTGGGGAGGGCCGCTGCTCAGGCACATCTCTGTCAAGTAAAGGAGATTCAACTGAGGCAACACAAGGGAACTCTCATCTGGGGACAACAACTGCAGGGAGAACACATATTTTCAGATGAACATGGGAGGGCAGAAGGCTGCCTAATACTGAAGCACCCCCAAACAACAAACCAAATGCAACTACTAGTGCAAGCATTCCTGGGGGAAGGCCTGCAGCAGATGGATTTGCATATGGTGATGTCATCCAAGCAGTGGGTCAAAGTTGGCTTCAACCCTCGTCTGCATATGAAAATAAAAAAGGGGTGTGCAGGGCATGGCGGCCTTTTGCGGCGCTTGGATGACCCCTAGTTCGCATTAAACACCTCCACCTTCCTTCGGTGTGGGGCTCATGTTGGCTATGCCCCAGCCCCTGAAGCATTCAAGCTGATTTCTTGCAGCAGCTGGGCACTGTAACAGCTCCAGAGCTGCTCTGTAAAGCAAGTAAAAGGGTGTGGGCCCTGCAGCACTACCTGTAGTTTGCATTGTGCGTTGGAAGGCACAAAGAAAGCAGACGGGAGAAGTCAGGATAGTGCACAAGGGCATAGAAGGGAGCGGCTCAAGAAAAGAGAAGTGGAAACAGACAGCAAACTAGGCTGGAGAGAGACCTGAGACAAAGAGATCTGAATTATACGAGAGCCGACCAGAGGAAACACAAATTATGTAATCAAGTGTCCCACATTTGGGGAACACGTAGGAGCAGCACACCCAGAGTGCATTGCCCTGGGAGAAGCACCTTCCTGATCATAGTATCTCACCTGGCAGGTAAGTAGGAGTTGGGCTAGAGCTGGGGAGGGTCGCTGTTCGGGCACCCCCCTGTCAAGTGAAGGAGATCCAACTGAGGCAGCACAAGGAAACTCTCAAAAAAAGAACAAGGCTAGAGGTAGATCTGAGACTAAGAAATCTGACTTTTACCAGAGCTGACCAGAGGAAAGCACAAACACAGTCCCCCACTACCACAAATAATGCAGTCGAGTTTCCCACATTTGGGGAAATCACAGGGGTCAGCATACCCAGAATGCAATGAATGAACCTCACCCTGGGAGAACAATCTTCATGACAATGGTATCTCCTATGCAAAATAAGTATGATTTGGGATAGGGCTGGGGAGGGCCGCTGCTCAGGCACATCTCTGTCAAGTAAAGGAGATTCAACTGAGGCAGCACAAGGGAACTCTCATCTGGGGACAACAACTGCAGGGAGAACACATATTTTCAGATGAACATGGGAGAGCAGAAGGCTGCCTAATACTGAAGCACCCCCAAACAACAAACCAAATGCAACAACTAGTACAAGCATTCCTGGGAAAAGGTCTGCAGAAGACGGATTTGCATACGGTGATGTCATCCAAGCAGTGGGCCAAAGTTGGCTGGAACCCTCATCTGCATATGAAAAGAGAAAAGGGGTATGCAGGGCATGGCGGCCTTTTGCGGCGCTTGGATGACCCTTAGTTTGCATTAAACACCTCCACCCTCCGTCGGTGTGGGGCTCATGTTGGCTATGCCCCAGCCCCTGAAGCATTCAAGCTGATTTCTTGCAGCAGCTGGGCACTGTAACAGCTCCAGAGCTGCTCTGAAAGGCAAGTAAAAGGGTGTGGGCCCTGCAGCACTACCTGTAGTTTGCATTGTGCGTTGGAAGGCACAAAGTAAGCAGACCGGAGAAGTCAGGAGAGTGCACAAGGGCATAGAAGGCAGCGGCTCAAGAAAAGAGAAGTGGAAACAGACAGCAAACTAGGCTGGAGAGAGACCTGAGACAAAGAGATCTGAATTATACGAGAGCCGACCAGGGGAAACACAAATTATGCAGTCAAGTTTCCCACATTTGGGGAAATCGCAGGAGCAGCACACCCAGAGTGCAATGGGTGAGCCTTGCCCTGGGAGAAGCACCTTCATGATCATAGTATCTCACCTGGCAGGTATGTAGGAGTTGGGCTAGAGCTGGGGAGGGTCGCTGCTCGGGTACCCCCCTGTCAAGTGAAGGAGATCAAACTGAGGCAGCACAAGGAAACTCTCAAAAAAAGAACAAGGCTAGAGGAAGATCTGAGACAAAGAAATCTGACTTTTACCAGAGCTGACCAGAGGAAAGCACAAACACAGTCCCCCACTACCACAAATAATGCAGTCGAGTTTCCCACATTTGGGGAAATCACAGGGGTCAGCATACCCAGAATGCAATGAATGAACGTCACCCTGGGAGAACAATCTTCATGACAATGGTATCTCCTATGCAAAATAAGTATGATTTGGGATAGGGCTGGGGAGGGCCGCTGCTCAGGCACATCTCTGTCAAGTAAAGGAGATTCAACTGAGGCAGCACAAGGGAACTCTCATCTGGGGACAACAACTGCAGGGAGAACACATATTTTCAGATGAACATGGGAGAGCAGAAGGCTGCCTAATACTGAAGCACCCCCAAACAACAAACCAAATGCAACAACTAGTACAAGCATTCCTGGGAAAAGGTCTGCAGAAGACGGATTTGCATACGGTGATGTCATCCAAGCAGTGGGCCAAAGTTGGCTGGAACCCTCATCTGCATATGAAAAGAGAAAAGGGGTATGCAGGGCATGGCGGCCTTTTGCGGCGCTTGGATGACCCTTAGTTTGCATTAAACACCTCCACCCTCCGTCGGTGTGGGGCTCATGTTGGCTATGCCCCAGCCCCTGAAGCATTCAAGCTGATTTCTTGCAGCAGCTGGGCACTGTAACAGCTCCAGAGCTGCTCTGAAAGGCAAGTAAAAGGGTGTGGGCCCTGCAGCACTACCTGTAGTTTGCATTGTGCGTTGGAAGGCACAAAGTAAGCAGACAGGAGAAGTCAGGAGAGTGCACAAGGGCATAGAAGGCAGCGGCTCAAGAAAAGAGAAGTGGAAACAGACAGCAAACTAGGCTGGAGAGAGACCTGAGACAAAGAGATCTGAATTATACGAGAGCCGACCAGGGGAAACACAAATTATGCAGTCAAGTTTCCCACATTTGGGGAAATCGCAGGAGCAGCACACCCAGAGTGCAATGGGTGAGCCTTGCCCTGGGAGAAGCACCTTCATGATCATAGTATCTCACCTGGCAGGTATGTAGGAGTTGGGCTAGAGCTGGGGAGGGTCGCTGCTCGGGTACCCCCCTGTCAAGTGAAGGAGATCAAACTGAGGCAGCACAATGGAACTCTCGAAAGAAGAACAAGGCTAGAGGAAGATCTGAGACAAAGAAATCTGACTTTTACCAGAGCTGACCAGAGGAAAACACAAACACAGTCCCCCACTACCACAAATAATGCAGTTGAGTTTCCCACATTTGGGGAAATCACAGGGGTCAGCATACCCAGAATGCAATGAATGAACCTCACCCTGGGAGAACAATCTTTATGACCATGGTATCTCCTATGCAAAATAAGTATGATTTGGGATAGGGCTGGGGAGGGCCGCTGCTCAGGCACATCTCTGTCAAGTAAAGGAGATTCAACTGAGGCAGCACAAAGGAACTCTCATCTGGGGACAACAACTGCCGGGAGAACACATATTTTCAGATGAACATGGGAGGGCAGAAGGCTGCCTAATACTGAAGCACCCCAAACAACAAACCAAATGCAACAACTAGTACAAGCATTCCTGGGGGAAGGTCTGCAGAAGACGGATTTGCATACAGTGATGTCATCCAAGCAGTGGGCCAAAGTTGGCTGGAACCCTCATCTGCATATGAAAAGAGAAAAGGGGTATGCAGGGCATGGCGGCCTTTTGCGGCGCTTGAATGACCCTTAGTTCGCATTAAACACCCCCACCCTCCTTCGGTGTGGGGCTCATGTTGGCCATGCCCCAGCCCCTGAAGCATTCAAGCTGATTTCTTGCAGCAGCTTGGCACTGTAACAGCTCCAGAGCTGCTCTGTAAGGCAAGTAAAAGGGTGTGGGCCCTGCAGCACTACCTGTAGTTTGCATTGTGCATCGGAAGGCACAAAGTAAGCAGACAGGAGGAGAAGTCAGGATAGTGCACAAGGGTGTAGAAGGGAGGGGCTCAAGAAAAAAGAAGTGGAAACAGACAGCAAACTAGGCTGGAGAGAGACCTGAGACAAAGAGATCTGAATTATATGAGAGCCGACTAGGGGAAACACAAATTATGCAGTCAAGTTTCCCACATTTGGGGAAATCGCAGGGGCAGCACACCCAGAGTGCAATGGGTGAGCCTTGCCCTGGGAGAAGCAACTTCATGATCATAGTATCTCACCTGGCAGGTAAGTAGGAGTTGGGCTAGAGCTGGGGAGGGTCGCTGCTCGGGCACCCCCCCTGTCAAGTGAAGGAGATCCAACTGAGGCAGCACAATGGAACTCTTGAAAGAAGAACAAGGCTAGAGGAAGATCTGAGACAAAGAAATCTGACTTTTACCAGAGCTGACCAGAGGAAAGCACAAACACAGTCCCCCACTACCACAAATAATGCAGTCGAGTTTCCCACATTTGGGGAAATCACAGAGGTCAGCATACCCAGAACGCAATGAATGAACCTAACCCTGGGAGAACAATCTTCATGACCATGGTATCTCCTATGCAAAATAAGTATGATTTGGGATAGGGCTGGGGAGGGCCGCTGCTCAGGCACATCTCTGTCAAGTAAAGGAGATTCAACTGAGGCAGCACAAGGGAACTCTCATCTGGGGACAACAACTGCAGGGAGAACACATATTTTCAGATGAACATGGGAGGGCAGAAGGCTGCCTAATACTGAAGCACCCCCAAACAACAAACCAAATGCAACAACTAGTGCAAGCATTCCTGGGGGAAGGCCTGCCGCAGATGGATTTGCATATGGTGATGTCATCCAAGCAGTGGGTCAAAGTTGGCTTCAACCCTCGTCTGCATATGAAAAGAGAAAAGGGGCATGCAGGGCATGGCGGCCTTTTGCGGCGCTTGGCTGACCCCTAGTTCGCATTAAACACCTCCACCCTCCGTCGGTGTGGGGCTCATGTTGGCTATGCCCCAGCCCCTGAAGCATTCAAGCTGATTTCTTGCCGCAGCTGGGCACTGTAACAGCTCCAGAGCTGCTCTGTAAGGCAAGTAAAAGGGTGTGGGCCCTGCAGCACTACCTGTAGTTCGCATTGTGCGTTGGAAGGCACAAAGTAAGCAGACAGGAGGAGAAGTCAGGATAGTGCGCAAGGGCATAGAAGGGAGCGGCTCAAGAAAAGAGAAGTGGAAACAGACAGCAAACTAGGCTGGAGAGAGACCTGAGACAAAGAGATCTGAATTATACGAGAGCCGACCAGGGGAAACACAAATTATACAGTCAAGTTTCCCACATTTGGGGAAATTGCAGGAGCAGCACACCCAGAGTGCAATGGGTGAGCCTTGCCCTGGGAGAAGCACCTTCATGATCATAGTATCTCACCTGGCAGGTAAGTAGGAGTTGGGCTAGAGCTGGGGAGGGTCGCTGCTCGGGTACCCCCCTGTAAAGTGAAGGAGATCCAACTAAGGCAGCACAAGGGAACTCTCGAAAGAAGAACAAGGCTAGAGGAAAATCTGAGACAAAGAAATCTGACTTTTACCAGAGCTGACCAGAGGAAAGCACAAACACAGTCCTCCACTACCACAAATAATGCAGTTGAGTTTCCCACATTTGGGGAAATCACAGGGGTCAGCATACCCAAAATGCAATGAATGAACCTCACCCTGGGAGAAAAATCTTCATGACCATGGTATCTCCTATGCAAAATAAGTATGATTTGGAATAAGGCTGGGGAGGGCCGCTGCTCATGCACATTTCTGTCAAGTAAAGGAGATTCAACTGAGGCAGCACAAGGGAACTCTCATCTGGGGACAACAACTGCAGGGAGAACACATATTTTCAGATGAACATGGGAGGGCAGAAGGCTGCCTAATACTGAAGCACCCCCAAACAACAAACCAAATGCAACAACTAGTGCAAGCATTCCTGGGGGAAGTTCTGCAGAAGACGGATTTGCATACGGTGATGTCATCCAAGCAGTGGGTCAAAGTTGGCTTCAACCCTCATCTGCATATGAAAAGAGAAAAGGGGCGTGCAGGGCATGGCGGCCTTTTGCGGTGCTTGGATGACCCCTAGTTCGCATTAAACACCTCCACCCTCCTTTGGTGTGGGGCTCATGTTGGCCATGCCCCATCCCCTGAAGCATTCAAGCTGATTTCTTGCAGCAGCTGGGCACTGTAACAGCTCCAGAGCTGCTCTGTAAGGCAAGTAAAAGGGTGTGGGCCCTGCAGCACTACCTGTAGTTTGCATTGTGCATTGGAAGGCACAAAGTAAGCAGACAGGAGGAGAAGTCAGGATAGTGCACAAGGGTATAGAAGGGAGCGGCTGAAGAAAAGAGAAGTGGAAACAGACAGCAAACTAGGCTGGAGAGAGACCTGAGGCAAAGAGATCTGAATTATACGAGAGCCGACCAAGGGAAACACAAATTATGCAGTCAAGTTTCCCACATTTGGGGAAATTGCAGGGGCAGCACACCCAGAGTGCAATGGGTGAGCCTTGCCCTGGGAGAAGCACCTTCATGATCATAGTATCTCACCTGGCAGGTAAGTAGGAGTTGGGCTAGAGCTGGGGAGGGTCGCTGTTCGGGCACCCCCCTGTCAAGTGAAAGAGATCCAACTGAGGCAGCACAAGGGAACTCTCGAAAGAAGAACAAGGCTAGAGGAAGAGCTGAGACAAAGAAATCTGACTTTTTCCAGAGCTGGCCAGAGGAAAGCACAAACACAGTCCCCCACTACCACAAATAATGCAGTCGAGTTTCCCACATTTGGGGAAATCACAGGGGTCAGCATACCCAGAATGCAATGAATGAACCTCACCCTGGGAGAACAATCTTCATGACCATGGTATCGCCTATGCAAAATAAGTATGATTTGGGATAGGGCTGGGGAGGGCCGCTGCTCAGGCACATCTCTGTCAAGTAAAGGAGATTCAACTGAGGCAGCACAAGGGAACTCTCATCTGGGGACAACAACTGCAGGGAGAACACATATTTTCAGATGAACATGTGAGGGCAGAAGGCTGCCTAATACTGAAGCACCCCCAAACAACAAACCAAATGCAACAACTAGTGCAAGCATTCCTGGGGGAAGGCCTGCAGCAGATGGATTTGCATATGGTGATGTCATCCAAGCAGTGGGTCAAAGTTGGCTTCAACCCTCGTCTGCATATGAAAAGAGAAAAGGGGCGTGCAGGGCATGGCGGCCTTTTGCAGCGCTTGGATGACCCCTAGTTTGCATTACACACCTCCTCCCTCCTTCGGTGTGGGGCTCATGTTGGCTATGCCCCAGCCCCTGAAGCATTCAAGCTGATTTCTTGCAGCAGCTGGGCACTGTAACTGCTCCAGAGCTACTCTGTAAGGCAAGTAAAAGGGTGTGGGCCCTGCAGCACTACCTGTAGTTCGCATTGTGCGTTGGAAGGCACGAAGTAAGCAGACGGGAGAAGTCAGGATAGTGCGCAAGGGCATAGAAGGGAGCGGCTCAAGAAAAGAGAAGTGGAAACAGACAGCAAACTAGGCTGGAGAGAGACCTGAGACAAAGAGATCTGAATTATACGAGAGCCGACGAGGGGAAACACAAATTATGCAGTCAAGTTTCCCACATTTGGGGAAATCGCAGGAGCAGCACACCCAGAGTGCAATGGTTGAGCCTTGCCCTGGGAGAAGCACCTTCATGATCATAGTATCTCACCTGGCAGGTAAGTAGGAGTTGGGCTAGAGCTGGGGAGGGTCGCTGCTCGGGTTCCCCCCTGTGAAGTGAAGGAGATCCAACTGAAGCAGCACAAGGGAACTCTCGAAAGAAGAACAAGGCTAGAGGAAGATCTGAGACAAAGAAATCTGACTTTTACCAGAGCTGACCAGAGGAAAGCACAAACACAGTCCCCCACTACCACAAATAATGCAGTCGAGTTTCCCACATTTGGGAAAATCACAGGGGTCAGCATACCCAGAATGCAATGAATGAACCTCACCCTGGGAGAACAATCTTCATGACCATGGTATCTCCTATGCAAAATAAGTATGATTTGGGATAGGGCTGGTGAGGGCCGCTGCTCAGGCACATCTCTGTCAAGTAAAGGAGATTCAACTGAGGCAGCACAAGGGAACTCTCATCTGGGGACAACAACTGCAGGGAGACCACATCTTTTCAGATGAACATGGGAGGGCGGAAGGCTGCCTAATACTGAAGCACCATCAAATATCAAACCATGGCCCTCATTCCGAGTTGATCGCTCGCAAGGCGATTTTAGCAGAGTTACACACGCTAAGCCGCCGCCTACTGGGAGTGAATCTTAGCTTCTTAAAATTGCGACCGATGTATTCGCAATATTGCGATTACAAACTACTTAGCAGTTTCAGAGTAGCTTCAGACTTACTCGGCATCTGCGATCAGTTCAGTGCTTGTCGTTCCTGGTTTGACGTCACAAACACTCCCAGAGTTCGCCCAGACACTCCCCCGTTTCTCCGGCCACTCCTGCGTTTTTTCCGGAAACTGTAGCGTTTTTTCCCACACGCCCATAAAACGGCCTGTTTCCGCCCAGTAACACCCATTTCCTGTCAATCACATTACGATCGCCGGAGCGAAGAAAAAGCCGTGAGTAAAAATACTTTCTTCATTGTAAAATTACTTGGCGCAGTCGCAGTGCGAATATTGCGCATGCGTACTAAGCAGAATTTCACTGCGATGCGATGAAATTTACAGAGCGAACGACTCGGAATGAGGGCCCATATGCAACAACTAGTACAAGCACTCCTGGGGGAAGGTCTGCAGCAGACGGATTTGCATACGGTGATGTTATCCAAGCAGTGGGCCAAAGTTGACTGGAACCCTCATCTGCATATGAAAAGAGAAAAGGGGCATGCAGGGCATGGCGGCCTTTTGCAGTGCTTGGATGACCCCTAGTTCGCATTAAACACCCCCACCCTCCTTTGGTGTGGGGCTCATGTTGGCCATGCCCCATCCCCTGATGCATTCAAGCTGATTTCTTGCAGCAGCTGGGCACTGTAACAGCTCCAGAGCTGTTCTGTAAGGCAAGTAAAAGGGTGTGGGCCCTGCAGCACCACCTGTTGTTCGCATTGTGCGTTGGAAGGCACAAATTAAGCAGACGGGAGGAGAAGTCAGGATAGTGCGCAAGGGCATTCTTTTCTCTTAGTCCGGGGGCAAGGCTTCAAAATGGGGTCTGCAACGGAGGAGACACAGGGGGCGTGGTCACAGCAGCTTTTCTCTACAGTCTGCACCAGCAGGAGCCTACACCATTTTTTATGATCACGCTGAACTGCAGTGCGACTGCAATTACAGCATGGTCAAGAAGGGAGGCGTCATGCTGGGTGGCCATGCCCTGTCACTGTGCAGGAGCCAGCACCGCTCACACACTAGTCCCTGGGTGCAGCCCCCAACCCCCGGGACACCCGGAGCAACAAAATGTAGATTCAGGCCACCAGGCCACGCCCCTACCTATGAAACCATGCCTCCTTTTTACCATTGCGCTGTTTATCTGCGCGCACTGCATTACAATCTCCCTCGCCACCTCTCTGGGTGTCACCAGTGATAGTGACACCTCTGCCATGCTTGTAGCAGCTGGTCCTAAGATCTACGCCTCAAGCCCTGAGTGTTTGCCCTTGTGACTTGTTGATCATCATAGCGAAGCAGATGCTTACAGAAAACTGCAGGGGCTTAGATTGAAAATAAAAAAAATTGATGGGTATAAGGTAGAGAGGAGCGGGTTCGGTTCTCCGAGAACCGAATTCCCCACGAACTCCACGTGGTTTACACTGGTCCGAGGCAGGCTCGGTTGTTCCCGCCTGACTCGGAAAACCTGAACAAGGGAAAATGTCATCATCCCGCTGTCAGATTCTCGTGAGATTCGGATTCCATATAAAGAGCTGCGCGTTGCTGCCATTTTTACTCGTGCATTGAAGAGAGAGCGGAGAGGACGTGGCTATGTTCTCTCAGTGGAAATCTCAATATCAGTGCTCAGTATCAGTGGTTACTTATTGCTGCTCAGTAATACTAGTAGTGTGTCTCTCCTGCTCAGTGTCAGTTCTCAGTAGTATCCTCATCAGTGCTCAGTATCACTGCTCATTGTATTGTGCTGCATTGTGGTGCTCAGCATACTACAGTACATTACTAATAGTCCAGTGCTGCATCTTGCTGCTCAGTGTCAGTTCTAGTATCCTCATCAGTGCTCACTATCACTGCTCAATGCATTGTGGTGTTCTGTATACTACAGTAACATAGTAATATAGTATATATAGAGGAGCGGGTTCGGTTCTCCGAGAACCGAATTCCCGACGAACTCCACGTGGTTTACACTGGTCCGAGGCAGGCTCGGTTGTTCCCGCCTGACTCGGAAAACCTGAACAAGGGAAAATGTCATCATCCCGCTGTCGGATTCTCGCGAGATTCGGATTCCATATAAAGAGCTGCGCGTTGCCGCCATTTTTACTCGTGCATTGAAGAGAGAGCGGAGAGGACGTGGCTATGTTCTCTCAGTGGAAATCTCAATATCAGTGCTCAGTATCAGTGGTTACTTATTGCTGCTCAGTAATACTAGTAGTGTGTCTCTCCTGCTCAGTGTCAGTTCTCAGTAGTATCCTCATCAGTGCTCAGTATCACTGCTCATTGTCTTGTGCTGCATTGTGGTGCTCAGCATACTACAGTACATTACTAATAGTCCAGTGCTGCATCTTGCTGCTCAGTGTCAGTTCTAGTATCCTCATCAGTGCTCACTATCACTGCTCATTACATTGTGGTGTTCTGTATACTACAGTAACATAGTAATATAGTAACATATGGTAACATAGTTTTTGAGGTTGAATAGAGGCAAATTGCCCATCGTGTTCAACCTGTTTTAAGTTGTGATGATTCTACATACTTGCTGAATAATGTTTTATGACTAGTTAGCTACTATAACTCATGTTACCCCCGGATTAACCATGTTGATATTTTAAGTATTATAACCTTGGATAGCTTTTTCATTCAGAAATGTATCCATTCCTTTTTTAAATCCAATTACAGAGTCCGCCATTACCACCTTCCCTGGCAGGGAATTCCACATCCTGATTGCCCTAACAGTGAAGATCATAGTATCTCACCTGGCAGGTAAGTAGGAGTTGGGCTAGAGCTGTGGAGGATTGCTGCTCGGGCACCCCCTGTCAAGTGAAGGAGATCCAACTGAGGCAGCACAAGGGAACTCTCGAAAGAAGAACAAGGCTAGAGGAAGATCTGAGACAAAGAAATCTGACTTTTACCAGAGCTGACCAGAGGAAAGCACAAACACAGTCCCCCACTACCACAAATAATGCAGTCAAGTTTCCCACATTTGGGGAAATCACAGGGGTCAGCATACCCAGAGTGCAATGAATGAACCTCACCCTGGGAGAACAATCTTCATGACCATGGTATCTCCTATGCAAAATAAGTATGATTTGGGATAGGGCTGGGGAGGGCCGCTGCTCAGGCACATCTCTGTCAAGTAAAGGAGATTCAACTGAGGCAGCACAAGGGAACTCTCATCTGGGGACAACAACTGCAGGGAGAACACATATTTTCAGATGAACATGGGAGGGCAGAAGGCTGCCTAATACTGAAGCACCCCCAAACAACAAACCAAATGCAACTACTAGTGCAAGCATTCCTGGGGGAAGGCCTGCAGCAGACGGATTTGCAAATGGTGATGTCATCCAAGCAGTGGGTCAAAGTTGGCTTCAACCCTCGTCTGCATATGAAAATAAAAAAGGGGTGTGCAGGGCATGGCGGCCTTTTGCGGCGCTTGGATGACCCCTAGTTCGCATTAAACACCTCCACCCTCCTTCGGTGTGGGGCTCATGTTGGCTATGCCCCAGCCCCTGAAGCATTCAAGCTGATTTCTTGCAGCAGCTGGGCACTGTAACAGCTCCAGAGCTGCTCTGTAAAGCAAGTAAAAGGGTGTGGGCCCTGCAGCACTACCTGTAGTTTGCATTGTGCGTTGGAAGGCACAAAGTAAGCAGACGGGGAAGTCAGGATAGTGCACAAGGGCATAGAAGGGAGCGGCTCAAGAAAAGAGAAGTGGAAACAGACAGCAAACTAGGCTGGAGAGAGACCTGAGACAAAGAGATCTGAATTATACGAGAGCCGACCAGAGGAAACACAAATTATGTAATCAAGTGTCCCACATTTGGGGAAATCGTAGGAGCAGCACACCCAGAGTGCATTGGGTGAGCCTTGCCCTGGGAGAAGCACCTTCATGATCATAGTATCTCACCTGGCAGGTAAGTAGGAGTTGGGCTAGAGCTGGGGAGGGTCGCTGCTCGGGTACCCCCCTGTCAAGTGAAGGAGATCCAACTGAGGCAGCACAAGGAAACTCTCAAAAAAAGAACAAGGCTAGATGAAGATCTGAGACATAGAAATCTGACTTTTACCAGAGCTGACCAGAGGAAAGCACAAACACAGTCCCCCACTACAACAAATAATGCAGTCGAGTTTCCCACATTTGGGGAAATCACAGGGGTCAGCATACCCAGAATGCAATGAATGAACCTCACCCTGGGAGAACAATCTTCATGATAATGGTATCTCCTATGCAAAATAAGTATGATTTGGGATAGGGCTGGGGAGGGCCGCTGCTCAGGCACATCTCTGTCAAGTAAAGGAGATTCAACTGAGGCAGCACAAGGGAACTCTCATCTGGGGACAACAACTGCAGGGAGAACACATATTTTCAGATGAAAATGGGAGAGCAGAAGGCTGCCTAATACTGAAGCACCCCCAAACAACAAACCAAATGCAACAACTAGTACAAGCATTCCTGGGAAAAAGTCTGCAGAAGACGGATTTGCATACGGTGATGTCATCCAAGCACTGGGCCAAAGTTGGCTGGAACCCTCATCTGCATATGAAAAGAGAAAAGGGGTATGCAGGGCATGGCGGCCTTTTGCGGTGCTTGGATGACCCTTAGTTTGCATTAAACACCTCCACCCTCAGTCGGTGTGGGGCTCATGTTGGCTATGCCCCAGCCCCTGAAGCATTCAAGCTGATTTCTTGCAGCAGCTGGGCACTGTAACAGCTCCAGAGCTGCTCTGTGAGGCAAGTAAAAGGGTGTGGGCCCTGCAGCACTACCTGTAGTTTGCATTGTGCATTGGAAGGCACAAAGTAAGCAGACAGGAGGAGATGTCAGGATAGTCCACAAGGGTATAGAAGGGAGCGGCTCAAGAAAAGAGAAGTGGAAACAGGCAGCAAACTAGGCTGGAGAGAGACCTGAGACAAAGAGATCTAAATTATACGAGAGCCGACCAGGGGAAACACAAATTATGCAGTCAAGTGTCCCACATTTGGGGAAATCGCAGGAGCAGCACACCCAGAGTGCAATGGGTGAGCCTTGCCCTGGGAGAAGCACCTTCATGATCATAGTATCTCACCTAGCAGGTAAGTAGGAGTTGGGCTAGAGCTGGGGAGGGTTGCTGCTCGGGTACCCCCCTGTCAAGTGAAGGAGATCCAACTGAGGCAGCACAAGGGAACTCTCGAAAGAAGAACAAGGCTAGAGGAAAATCTGAGACAAAGAAATCTGACTTTTACCAGAGCTGACCAGAGGAAAGCACAAACACAGTCCCCCACTACCACAAATAATGCAGTCGAGTTTCCCACATTTGGGGAAATCACAGGGGTCAGCATACCCAAAATGCAATGAATGAACCTCACCCTGGGAGAACAATCTTCATGACCATGGTATCTCCTATGCAAAATAAGTATGATTTGGGATAGGGCTGGGGAGGGCCGCTGCTCAGGCACATCTCTGTCAAGTAAAGGAGATTCAACTGAGGCAGCACAAGGGAACTCCCATCTGGGGACAACAACTGCAGGGAGAACACATATTTTCAGATGAACATGGGAGGGCAGAAGGCTGCCTAATACTGAAGCACCCCCAAACAACAAACCAAATGCAACAACTAGTACAAGCATTCCTGGGGGAAGTTCTGCAGAAGACGGATTTGCATACGGTGTTGTCATCCAAGCAGTGGGCCAAAGTTGGCTGGAACCCTCATCTGCATATGAAAAGAGAAAAGGGGTATGCAGGGCATGGCGGCCTTTTGCGGCGCTTGGATGACCCTTAGTTCGCATTAAACACCCCCACCCTCCTTCGGTGTGGGGCTCATGTTGGCTATGCCCCAGCCCCTGAAGCATTCAAGCTGATTTCTTGCAGCAGCTGGGCACTGTAACAGCTCCAGAGCTGCTCTGTACGGCAAGTAAAAGGGTGTGGGCCCTGCAGCACTACCTGTAGTTTGCATTGTGCATTGGAAGGCACTTAAGAATAGAGAAGTGGAAACAGACAGCAAACTAGGCTGGAGAGAGAACTGAGACAAGGAGATCTGAATTATACGAGAGCCGACCAGGGGAAACACAAATTATGCAGTCAAGTTTCCAACATTTGGGGAAATCGCAGGAGCAGCACACCCAGAGTGCAATGGGTGAGCCTTGCCCTGGGATAAGCACCTACGTGATCATAGTATCTCACCTGGCAGGTAAGTAGGAGTTGGGCTAGAGCTGGGGAGGGTCGCTGCTCGGGTACCCCCTGTCAAGTGAAGGAGATCCAACTGAGGCAGCACAAGGGAATTCTCGAAAGAAGAACAAGGCTAGAGGAAGATCTGAGACAAAGAAATCTGACTTTTACCTGAGCTGACCAGAGGAAAACACAAACACAGTCCCCCACTACCACAAATAATGCTGTCGAGTTTCACACATTTGGGGAAATCACAGGGGTCAGCATACCCAGAATGCAATGAATGAACCTCACACTGGGAGAATAATCTTCATGACCATGGTATCTCCTATGCAAAATAAGTATGATTTGGGATAGGGCTGGGGAGGGCCGCTGCTCAGGCACATCTCTGTCAAGTAAAGGAGATTCAACTGAGGCAGCATAAGGGAACTCTCATCTGGGGACAACAACTGCAGGGAGAACACATATTTTCAGATGAACATGGGAGGGCAGAAGGCTGCCTAATACTGAAGCACCCCCAAACAACAAACCAAATGCCACAACTAGTGCAAGCATTCCTGGGGGAAGGCCTGCAGCAGATGGATTTGCATATGGTGATGTCATCCAAGCAGTGGGTCAAAGTTGGCTTCAACCCTCGTCTGCATATGAAAAGAGAAAAGGGGCGTGCAGGGCATGGCGGCCTTTTGCGGCGCTTGGATGACCCCTAGTTCGCATTAAACACCTCCACCCTCCTTTGGTGTGGGGCTCATGTTGGCTATGCCCCAGCCCCTGAAGCATTCAAGCTGATTTCTTGCAGTAGCTGGGCACTGTAACAGCTCCAGAGCTGCTCTGTACGGCAAGTAAAAGGGTGTGGGCCCTGCAGCACTACCTGTAGTTTGCATTGTGCATTGGAAGGCACAAAGTAAGCAGACGGGAGAAGTAAGGATAGTGCGCAAGGCCATAGAATGGAGCGGCTTAAGAAAAGAGAAGTGGAAACAGACAGCAAACTAGGCTGGAGAGAGACCTGAGACAAAGAGATCTGAATTATACGAGAGCCGACCAGGGGAAACACAAATTATGCAGTCAAGTTTCCCACATTTGGGGAAATCGCAGGGGCAGCACATCCAGAGTGCAATGGGTGAGCCTTGCCCTGGGAGAAGCACCTTCATGATTATAGTATCTCACCTGGCAGGTAAGTAGAAGTTGGGCTAGAGCTGGGGAGGGTCGCTGCTCGGGCACCCCCCTGTCAAGTGAAGGAGATCCAACTGAGGCAGCACAAGGGAACTCTCGAAAGTAGAACAAGGCTAGAGGAAGAACTGAAACAAAGAAATCTGACTTTTACCAGAGATAACCAGAGGAAAGCACAAACACAGTCCCCCACTACCACAAATAATGCAGTTGAGTTTCCCACATTTGGGGAAATCACAGGGGTCAGCATACCCAGAATGCAATGAATGAACCTCACCCTGGGAGAACAATCTTCAAGACCATGGTCTCTCCTATGCAAAATAAGTATGATTTGGGATAGGGCTGGGGAGGGCCGCTGCTCAGGCACATCCCTGTCAAGTAAAGGAGATTCAACTGAGGCAGCACAAGGGAACTCTCATCTGGGGACAACAACTGCAGGGAGAACACATATTTTCAGATGAACATGGGAGGGCAGAAGGCTGCCTAATACTGAAGCACCCCCAAACAACAAACCAAATGCAACAACTAGTGCAAGCATTCCTGAGGGAAGGCCTGCAGCAGATGGATTTGCATATGGTGATGCCATCCAAGCAGTGGGTCAAAGTTGGCTTCAACCCTCGTCTGCATATGAAAAGAGAAAAGGGGCGTGCAGGGCATGGCGGCCTTTTGCGGCGCTTGGATGACCCCTAGTTCGCATTACACACCTCCACCCTCCTTCGGTGTGGGGCTCATGTTGGCTATGCCCCAGCCCCTGAAGCATTCAAGCTGATTTCTTGCAGCAGCTGGGCACTGTAACTGCTCCAGAGCTGCTCTGTGAGGCAAGTAAAAGGGTGTGGGCCCTGCAGCACTACCTGTAGTTTGCATTGTGCGTTGGAAGGCACGAAGTAAGCAGACGGGAGAAGTCAGGATAGTGCGCAAGGGCATAGAAGGGAGCGGCTCAAGAAAAGAGAAGTGGAAACAGACAGCAAACTAGGCTGGAGAGAGACCTGAGACAAAGAGATCTGAATTATACGAGAGCCGACCAAGGGAAACACAAATTATGCAGTCAAGTTTCCCACATTTGGGGAAATCACAGGGGCAGCACAACCAGAGTGCAATGGGTGAGCCTTGCCCTGGGAGAAGCACCTTCATGATCATAGTATCTCACCTGGCAGGTAAGTAGGAGTTGGGCTAGAGCTGGGGAGCGTCGCTGCTCGGGCACCCCCCTGTCAAGTGAAAGAGATCCAACTGAGGCAGCACAAGGGAACTCTCGAAAGAAGAACAAGGCTAGAGGAAGATCTGAGATAAAGAAATCTGATTTTTACCAGAGCTGACCAGAGGAAAGCACAAACACAGTCCCCCACTACCACAAATAATGCAGTCGAGTTTCCCACATTTGGGGAAATCACAGGGGTCAGCATACCCAGAATGCAATGAATGAACCTCACCCTGGGAGAACAATCTTCATGACCATGGTATCGCCTATGCAAAATAAGTATGATTTGGGATAGGGCTGGGGAGGGCCGCTGCTCAGGCACATCTCTGTCAAGTAAAGGAGATTCAACTGAGGCAGCACAAGGGAACTCTCATCTGGGGACAACAACTGCAGGGAGAACACATATTTTCAGATGAACATGGGAGGGCAGAAGGCTGCCTAATACTGAAGCACCCCCAAACAACAAACCAAATGCAACAACTAGTGCAAGCATTCCTGGGGGAAGTTCTGCAGAAGACGGATTTGCATACGGTGATGTCATCCAAGCAGTGGGTCAAAGTTGGCTTCAACCCTCATCTGCATATGAAAAGAGAAAAGGGGCGTGCAGGGCATGGCGGCCTTTTGCGGTGCTTGGATGACCCCTAGTTCGCATTAAACACCTCCACCCTCCTTTGGTGTGGGGCTCATGTTGGCCATGCCCCATCCCCTGAAGCATTCAAGCAGATTTCTTGCAGCAGCTGGGCACTGTAACAGCTCCAGAGCTGCTCTGTAAGGCAAGTAAAAGGGTGTGGGCCCTGCAGCACTACCTGTAGTTTGCATTGTGCATTGGAAGGCACACAGTAAGCAGACGGGAGGAGAAGTCAGGATAGTGCACAAGGGTATAGAAGGGAGCGGCTGAAGAAAAGAGAAGTGGAAACAGACAGCAAACTAGGCTGGAGAGAGACCTGAGACAAAGAGATCTGAATTATACGAGAGCCGACCAGGGGAAACACAAATTATGCAGTCAAGTTTCCCACATTTGGGGAAATCGCAGGGGCAGCACACCCAGAGTGCAATGGGTGAGCCTTGCCCTGGGAGAAGCACCTTCATGATCATAGTATCTCACCTGGCAGGTAAGTAGGAGTTGGGCTAGAGCTGGGGAGGGTCGCTGTTCGGGCACCCCCCTGTCAAGTGAAGGAGATCCAACTGAGGCAGCACAAGGGAACTCTCAAAAGAAGAACAAGGCTCTGAAACAAAGAAATCTGACTTTTACCAGAGCTGACCAGAGGAAAACACAAACACAGTCCCCCACTACCACAAATAAAGCAGTCGAGTTTCCCACATTTGGGGAAATCACAGGGGTCAGCATACCCAAAATGCAATGAATGAACCTCACCCTGGGAGAAAAATCTTCATGACCATGGTATCTCCTATGCAAAATAAGTATGATTTGGAATAGGGCTGGGGAGGGCCGCTGCTCATGCACATCTCTGTCAAGTAAAGGAGATTCAACTGAGGCAGCACAAGGGAACTCTCATCTTGGGACAACAACTGCAGGGAGAACATATATTTTCAGATGAACATGGGAGGGCAGAAGGCTGCCTAATACTGAAGCACCCCCAAACAACAAACCAAATGCAACAACTAGTGCAAGCATTCCTGGGGGAAGGCCTGCCGCAGATGGATTTGCATATGGTGATGTCATCCAAGCAGTGGGTCAAAGTTGGCTTCAACCCTCGTCTGCATATGAAAAGAGAAAAGGGGCGTGCAGGGCATGGTGGCCTTTTGCGGCGCTTGGCTGACCCCTAGTTTGCATTAAACACCTCCACCCTCCTTTGGTGTGGGGCTCATGTTGGCTATGCCCCAGCCCCTGAAGCATTCAAGCTGATTTCTTGCAGCAGCTGGGCACTGTAACAGCTCCAGAGCTGCTCTGTAAGGCAAGTAAAAGGGTCTGGGCCCTGCAGCACTACCTGTAGATCGCATTGTGCGTTGGAAGGCACAAAGTAAGCAGACAGGAGGAGAAGTCAGGATAGTGCGCAAGGGCATAGAAGGGAGCGGCTCAAGAAAAGAGAAGTGGAAACAAACAGCAAACTAGGCTGGAGAGAGACCTGAGACAAAGAGATCTGAATTATACGAGAGCCGACCAGGGGAAACACAAATTATACAGTCAAGTTTCCCACATTTGGGGAAATCGCAGGAGCAGCACACCCAGAGTGCAATGGGTGAGCCTTGCCCTGGGAGAAGCACCTTCATGATCATAGTATCTCACCTGGCAGGTAAGTAGGAGTTGGGCTAGAGCTGGGGAGGGTCGCTGCTCGGGTACCCCCCTGTAAAGTGAAGGAGATCCAACTAAGGCAGCACAAGGGAACTCTCGAAAGAAGAACAAGGCTAGAGGAAAATCTGAGACAAAGAAATCTGACTTTTACCAGAGCTGACCAGAGGAAAGCACAAACACAGTCTCCCACTACCACAAATAATGCAGTCAAGTTTCCCACATTTGGGGAAATCACAGGGGTCAGCATACCCAAAATGCAATGAATGAACCTCACCCTGGGAGAAAAATCTTCATGACCATGGTATCTCCTCTGCAAAATAAGTATGATTTGGAATAGGGCTGGGGAGGGCCGCTGCTCATGCACATCTCTGTCAAGTAAAGGAGATTCAACTGAGGCAGCACAAGGGAACTCTCATCTTGGGACAACAACTGCAGGGAGAACATATATTTTCAGATGAACATGGGAGGGCAGAAGGCTGCCTAATACTGAAGCACCCCCAAACAACAAATCAAATGCAACAACTAGTGCAAGCATTCCTGGGGGAAGGCCTGCCGCAGATGGATTTGCATACGGTGATGTCATCCAAGCAGTGGGTCAAAGTTGGCTTCAACCCTCGTCTGCATATGAAAAGAGAAAAGGGGCGTGCAGGGCATGGTGGCCTTTTGCGGCGCTTGGCTGACCCCTAGTTTGCATTAAACACCTCCACCCTCCTTTGGTGTGGGGCTCATGTTGGCTATGCCCCAGCCCCTGAAGCATTCAAGCTGATTTCTTGCAGCAGCTGGGCACTGTAACAGCTCCAGAGCTGCTCTGTAAGGCAAGTAAAAGGGTCTGGGCCCTGCAGCACTACCTGTAGATCGCATTGTGCATTGGAAGGCACAAAGTAAGCAGACGGGAGGAGAAGTCAGGATAGTGCACAAGGGTATAGAAGGGAGCGGCTGAAGAAAAGAGAAGTGGAAACAGACAGCAAACTAGGCTGGAGAGAGACCTGAGACAAAGAGATCTGAATTATACGAGAGCCGACCAGGGGAAACACAAATTATGCAGTCAAGTTTCCCACATTTGGGGAAATTGCAGGGGCAGCACACCCAGAGTGCAATGGGTGAGCCTTGCCCTGGGAGAAGCACCTTCATGATCATAGTATCTCACCTGGCAGGTAAGTAGGAGTTGGGCTAGAGCTGGGGAGGGTCGCTGTTCGGGCACCCCCCTGTCAAGTGAAAGAGATCCAACTGAGGCAGCACAAGGGAACTCTCGAAAGAAGAACAAGGCTAGAGGAAGATCTGAGACAAAGAAATCTGACTTTTTCCAGAGCTGACCAGAGGAAAGCACAAACACAGTCCCCCACTACCACAAATAATGCAGTCGAGTTTCCCACATTTGGGGAAATCACAGGGGTCAGCATACCCAGAATGCAATGAATGAACCTCACCTTGGGAGAACAATCTTCATGACCATGGTATCGCCTATGCAAAATAAGTATGATTTGGGATAGGGCTAGGGAGGGCCGCTGCTCAGGCACATCTCTGTCAAGTAAAGGAGATTCAACTGAGGCAGCACAAGGGAACTCTCATCTGGGGACAACAACTGCAGGGAGAACACATATTTTCAGATGAACATGTGAGGGCAGAAGGCTGCCTAATACTGAAGCACCCCCAAACAACAAACCAAATGCAACAACTAATGCAAGCATTCCTGGGGGAAGGCCTGCAGCAGATGGATTTGCATATGGTGATGTCATCCAAGCAGTGGGTCAAAGTTGGCTTCAACCCTCGTCTGCATATGAAAAGAGAAAAGGGGCGTGCAGGGCATGGCGGCCTTTTGCAGCGCTTGGATGACCCCTAGTTCGCATTACACACCTCCACCCTCCTTCGGTGTGGGGCTCATGTTGGCTATGCCCCAGCCCCTGAAGCATTCAAGCTGATTTCTTGCAGCAGCTGGGCACTGTAACTGCTCCAGAGCTACTCTGTAAGGCAAGTAAAAGGGTGTGGGCCCTGCAGCACTACCTGTAGTTCGCATTGTGCGTTGGAAGGCACGAAGTAAGCAGACGGGAGAAGTCAGGATAGTGCGCAAGGGCATAGAAGGGAGCGGCTCAAGAAAAGAGAAGTGGAAACAGACAGCAAACTAGGCTGGAGAGAGACCTGAGACAAAGAGATCTGAATTATACGAGAGCCGACCAGGGGAAACACAAATTATGCAGTCAAGTTTCCCACATTTGGGGAAATCGCAGGGGCAGCACACCCAGAGTGCAATGGTTGAGCCTTGCCCTGGGAGAAGCACCTTCATGATCATAGTATCTCACCTGGCAGGTAAGTAGGAGTTGGGCTAGAGCTGGGGAGGGTCGCTGCTCGGGTTCCCCCCTGTGAAGTGAAGGAGATCCAACTGAGGCAGCACCAGGGAACTCTCGAAAGAAGAACAAGGCTAGAGGAAGATCTGAGACAAAGAAATCTGACTTTTACCAGAGCTGACCAGAGGAAAGCACAAACACAGTCTCCCACTACCACAAATAATGCAGTCAAGTTTCCCACATTTGGGGACATCACAGGGGTCAGCATACCCAAAATGCAATGAATGAACCTCACCCTGGGAGAAAAATCTTCATGACCATGGTATCTCCTATGCAAAATAAGTATGATTTGGAATAGGGCTGGGGAGGGCCGCTGCTCATGCACATCTCTGTCAAGTAAAGGAGATTCAACTGAGGCAGCACAAGGGAACTCTCATCTTGGGACAACAACTGCAGGGAGAACATATATTTTCAGATGAACATGGGAGGGCAGAAGACTGCCTAATACTGAAGCACCCCCAAACAACAAACCAAATGCAACAACTAGTGCAAGCATTCCTGGGGGAAGGCCTGCCGCAGATGGATTTGCATATGGTGATGTCATCCAAGCAGTGGGTCAAAGTTGGCTTCAACCCTCGTCTGCATATGAAAAGAGAAAAGGGGCGTGCAGGGCATGGTGACCTTTTGGGGCGCTTGGCTGACCCCTAGTTTGCATTAAACACCTCCACCCTCCTTTGGTGTGGGGCTCATGTTGGCTATGCCCCAGCCCCTGAAGCATTCAAGCTGATTTCTTGCAGCAGCTGGGCACTGTAACAGCTCCAGAGCTGCTCTGTAAGGCAAGTAAAAGGGTGTGGGCCCTGCAGCACTACCTGTAGTTCGCATTGTGCGTTGGAAGGCACAAAGTAAGCAGACAGGAGGAGAAGTCAGGATAGTGCGCAAGGGCATAGAAGGGAGCGGCTCAAGAAAAGAGAAGTGGAAACAGACAGCAAACTAGGCTGGAGAGAGACCTGAGACAAAGAGATCTGAATTATACGAGAGCCGACCAGGGGAAACACAAATTATACAGTCAAGTTTCCCACATTTGGGGAAATCGCAGGAGCAGCACACCCAGAGTGCAATGGGTGAGCCTTGCCCTGGGAGAAGCACCTTCATGATCATAGTATCTCACCTGGCAGGTAAGTAGGAGTTGGGCTAGAGCTGGGGAGGGTCGCTGCTCGGGTACCCCCCTGTAAAGTGAAGGAGATCCAACTAAGGCAGCACAAGGGAACTCTCGAAAGAAGAACAAGGCTAGAGGAAAATCTGAGACAAAGAAATCTGACTTTTACCAGAGCTGACCAGAGGAAAGCACAAACACAGTCCCCCACTACCACAAATAATGCAGTTGAGTTTCCCACATTTGGGGAAATCACAGGGGTCAGCATACCCAAAATGCAATGAATGAACCTCACCCTGGGAGAAAAATCTTCATGACCATGGTATCTCCTATGCAAAATAAGTATGATTTGGAATAGGGCTGGGGAGGGCCGCTGCTCATGCACATTTCTGTCAAGTAAAGGAGATTTAACTGAGGCAGCACAAGGGAACTCTCATCTGGGGACAACAACTGCAGGGAGAACACATATTTTCAGATGAACATGGGAGGGCAGAAGGCTGCCTAATACTGAAGCACCCCCAAACAACAAACCAAATGCAACAACTAGTGCAAGCATTCCTGGGGGAAGTTCTGCAGAAGACGGATTTGCATACGGTGATGTCATCCAAGCAGTGGGTCAAAGTTGGCTTCAACCCTCATCTGCATATGAAAAGAGAAAAGGGGCGTGCAGGGCATGGCGGCCTTTTGCGGTGCTTGGATGACCCCTAGTTCGCATTAAACACCTCCACCCTCCTTTGGTGTGGGGCTCATGTTGGCCATGCCCCATCCCCTGAAGCATTCAAGCTGATTTCTTGCAGCAGCTGGGCACTGTAACAGCTCCAGAGCTGCTCTGTAAGGCAAGTAAAAGGGTGTGGGCCCTGAGCACTACCTGTAGTTTGCATTGTGCATTGGAAGGCACAAAGTAAGCAGACGGGAGGAGAAGTCAGGATAGTGCACAAGGGTATAGAAGGGAGCGGCTGAAGAAAAGAGAAGTGGAAACAGACAGCAAACTAGGATGGAGAGAGACCAGAGACAAAGAGATCTGAATTATACGAGAGCCGACCAAGGGAAACACAAATTATGCAGTCAAGTTTCCCACATTTGGGGAAATTGCAGGGGCAGCACACCCAGAGTGCAATGGGTGAGCCTTGCCCTGGGAGAAGCACCTTCATGATCATAGTATCTCACCTGGCAGGTAAGTAGGAGTTGGGCTAGAGCTGGGGAGGGTCGCTGTTCGGGCACCCCCCTGTCAAGTGAAAGAGATCCAACTGAGGCAGCACAAGGGAACTCTCGAAAGAAGAACAAGGCTAGAGGAAGAGCTGAGACAAAGAAATCTGACTTTTTCCAGAGCTGGCCAGAGGAAAGCACAAACACAGTCCCCCACTACCACAAATAATGCAGTCGAGTTTCCCACATTTGGGGAAATCACAGGGGTCAGCATACCCAGAATGCAATGAATGAACCTCACCCTGGGAGAACAATCTTCATGACCATGGTATCGCCTATGCAAAATAAGTATGATTTGGGATAGGGCTGGGGAGGGCCGCTGCTCAGGCACATCTCTGTCAAGTAAAGGAGATTCAACTGAGGCAGCACAAGGGAACTCTCATCTGGGGACAACAACTGCAGGGAGAACACATATTTTCAGATGAACATGTGAGGGCAGAAGGCTGCCTAATACTGAAGCACCCCCAAACAACAAACCAAATGCAACAACTAGTGCAAGCATTCCTGGGGGAAGGCCTGCAGCAGATGGATTTGCATATGGTGATGTCATCCAAGCAGTGGGTCAAAGTTGGCTTCAACCCTCGTCTGCATATGAAAAGAGAAAAGGGGCGTGCAGGGCATGGCGGCCTTTTGCAGCGCTTGGATGACCCCTAGTTTCCATTACACACCTCCTCCCTCCTTCGGTGTGGGGCTCATGTTGGCTATGCCCCAGCCCCTGAAGCATTCAAGCTGATTTCTTGCAGCAGCTGGGCACTGTAACTGCTCCAGAGCTACTCTGTAAGGCAAGTAAAAGGGTGTGGGCCCTGCAGCACTACCTGTAGTTCGCATTGTGCGTTGGAAGGCACGAAGTAAGCAGACGGGAGAAGTCAGGATAGTGCGCAAGGGCATAGAAGGGAGCGGCTCAAGAAAAGAGAAGTGGAAACAGACAGCAAACTAGGCTGGAGAGAGACCTGAGACAAAGAGATCTGAATTATACGAGAGCCGACGAGGGGAAACACAAATTATGCAGTCAAGTTTCCCACATTTGGGGAAATCGCAGGAGCAGCACACCCAGAGTGCAATGGTTGAGCCTTGCCCTGGGAGAAGCACCTTCATGATCATAGTATCTCACCTGGCAGGTAAGTAGGAGTTGGGCTAGAGCTGGGGAGGGTCGCTGCTCGGGTTCCCCCCTGTGAAGTGAAGGAGATCCAACTGAAGCAGCACAAGGGAACTCTCGAAAGAAGAACAAGGCTAGAGGAAGATCTGAGACAAAGAAATCTGACTTTTACCAGAGCTGACCAGAGGAAAGCACAAACACAGTCCCCCACTACCACAAATAATGCAGTCGAGTTTCCCACATTTGGGAAAATCACAGGGGTCAGCATACCCAGAATGCAATGAATGAACCTCACCCTGGGAGAACAATCTTCATGACCATGGTATCTCCTATGCAAAATAAGTATGATTTGGGATAGGGCTGGTGAGGGCCGCTGCTCAGGCACATCTCTGTCAAGTAAAGGAGATTCAACTGAGGCAGCACAAGGGAACTCTCATCTGGGGACAACAACTGCAGGGAGACCACATCTTTTCAGATGAACATGGGAGGGCGGAAGGCTGCCTAATACTGAAGCACCATCAAATATCAAACCATGGCCCTCATTCCGAGTTGATCGCTCGCAAGGCGATTTTGGCAGAGTTACACACGCTAAGCCGCCGCCTACTGGGAGTGAATCTTAGCTTCTTAAAATTGCGACCGATGTATTCGCAATATTGCGATTACAAACTACTTAGCAGTTTCAGAGTAGCTTCAGACTTACTCGGCATCTGCGATCAGTTCAGTGCTTGTCGTTCCTGGTTTGACGTCACAAACACTCCCAGAGTTCGCCCAGACACTCCCCCGTTTCTCCGGCCACTCCTGCGTTTTTTCCGGAAACTGTAGCGTTTTTTCCCACACGCCCATAAAACGGCCTGTTTCTGCCCAGTAACACCCATTTCCTGTCAATCACATTACGATCGCCGGAGCGAAGAAAAAGCCGTGAGTAAAAATACTTTCTTCATTGTAAAATTACTTGGCGCAGTCGCAGTGCGAATATTGCGCATGTGTACTAAGCAGAATTTCACTGCGATGCGATGAAATTAACAGAGTGAACGACTCGGAATGAGGGCCCATATGCAACAACTAGTACAAGCACTCCTGGGGGAAGGTCTGCAGCAGACGGATTTGCATACGGTGATGTTATCCAAGCAGTGGGCCAAAGTTGACTGGAACCCTCATCTGCATATGAAAAGAGAAAAGGGGCATGCAGGGCATGGCGGCCTTTTGCAGTGCTTGGATGACCCCTAGTTCGCATTAAACACCCCCACCCTCCTTTGGTGTGGGGCTCATGTTGGCCATGCCCCATCCCCTGATGCATTCAAGCTGATTTCTTGCAGCAGCTGGGCACTGTAACAGCTCCAGAGCTGTTCTGTAAGGCAAGTAAAAGGGTGTGGGCCCTGCAGCACCACCTGTTGTTCGCATTGTGCGTTGGAAGGCACAAATTAAGCAGACGGGAGGAGAAGTCAGGATAGTGCGCAAGGGCATTCTTTTCTCTTAGTCCGGGGGCAAGGCTTCAAAATGGGGTCTGCAACGGAGGAGACACAGGGGGCGTGGTCACAGCAGCTTTTCTCTACAGTCTGCACCAGCAGGAGCCTACACCATTTTTTATGATCACGCTGAACTGCAGTGCGACTGCAATTACAGCATGGTCAAGAAGGGAGGCGTCATGCTGGGTGGCCATGCCCTGTCACTGTGCAGGAGCCAGCACCGCTCACACACTAGTCCCCGGGTGCAGCCCCCAACCCCCGGGACACCCGGAGCAACAAAATGTAGATTCAGGCCACCAGGCCACGCCCCTACCTATGAAACCATGCCTCCTTTTTACCATTGCGCTGTTTATCTGCGCGCACTGCATTACAATCTCCCTCGCCACCTCTCTGGGTGTCACCAGTGATAGTGACACCTCTGCCATGCTTGTAGCAGCTGGTCCTAAGATCTACGCCTCAAGCCCTGAGTGTTTGCCCTTGTGACTTGTTGATCATCATAGCGAAGCAGATGCTTACAGAAAACTGCAGGGGCTTAGATTGAAAATAAAAAAAATTGATGGGTATAAGGTAGAGAGGAGCGGGTTCGGTTCTCCGAGAACCGAATTCCCCACGAACTCCACGTGGTTTACACTGGTCCGAGGCAGGCTCGGTTGTTCCCGCCTGACTCGGAAAACCTGAACAAGGGAAAATGTCATCATCCCGCTGTCAGATTCTCGTGAGATTCGGATTCCATATAAAGAGCTGCGCGTTGCTGCCATTTTTACTCGTGCATTGAAGAGAGAGCGGAGAGGACGTGGCTATGTTCTCTCAGTGGAAATCTCAATATCAGTGCTCAGTATCAGTGGTTACTTATTGCTGCTCAGTAATACTAGTAGTGTGTCTCTCCTGCTCAGTGTCAGTTCTCAGTAGTATCCTCATCAGTGCTCAGTATCACTGCTCATTGTATTGTGCTGCATTGTGGTGCTCAGCATACTACAGTACATTACTAATAGTCCAGTGCTGCATCTTGCTGCTCAGTGTCAGTTCTAGTATCCTCATCAGTGCTCACTATCACTGCTCATTGCATTGTGGTGTTCTGTATACTACAGTAACATAGTAATATAGTATATATAGAGGAGCGGGTTCGGTTCTCCGAGAACCGAATTCCCGACGAACTCCACGTGGTTTACACTGGTCCGAGGCAGGCTCGGATGTTCCCGCCTGACTCGGAAAACCAGAACAAGGGAAAATGTCATCATCCCGCTGTCGGATTCTCGCGAGATTCGGATTCCATATAAAGAGCTGCGCGTTGCCGCCATTTTTACTCGTGCATTGAAGAGAGAGCGGAGAGGACGTGGCTATGTTCTCTCAGTGGAAATCTCAATATCAGTGCTCAGTATCAGTGGTTACTTATTGCTGCTCAGTAATACTAGTAGTGTGTCTCTCCTGCTCAGTGTCAGTTCTCAGTAGTATCCTCATCAGTGCTCAGTATCACTGCTCATTGTCTTGTGCTGCATTGTGGTGCTCAGCATACTACAGTACATTACTAATAGTCCAGTGCTGCATCTTGCTGCTCAGTGTCAGTTCTAGTATCCTCATCAGTGCTCACTATCACTGCTCATTACATTGCTCTGGAGCTGTTACAGTGCCCAGCTGCTGCAAGAAATCAGCTTGAATGCTTCAGGGGCTGGGGCATAGCCAACATGAGCCCCACACCAAAGGAGGGTGGAGGTGTTTAATGCAAACTAGGGGTCAGCCAAGCGCCGCAAAAGGCCACCATGCCCTGCACGCCCCTTTTCTCTTTTCATATGCAGACGAGGGTTGAAGCCAACTTTGATCCACTGCTTGGATGACATCACCATATGCAAATCCATCTGCGGCAGGCCTTCCCCCAGGAATGCTTGCACTAGTTGTTGCATTTGGTTTGTTGTTTGGGGGTGCTTCAGTATTAGGCAGCCTTCTGCCCTCCCATGTTCATCTGAAAATATATGTTCTCCCTGCAGTTGTTGTCCCCAGATGAGAGTTCCCTTTTGCTGCCTCAGTTGAATCTCCTTTACTTGACAGAGATGTGCATGAGCAGCGGCCCTCCCCAGCCCTATTCCAAATCATACTTATTTTGCATAGGAGATACCATGGTCATGAAGATTTTTCTCCCAGGGTGAGGTTCATTCATTGCATTTTGGGTATGCTGACCCCTGTGATTTCCCCAAATGTGGGAAACTTGACTGCATTATTTGTGGTAGTGGGAGACTGTGTTTGTGCTTTTCTCTGGTCAGCTCTGGTAAAAGTCAGATTTCTTTGTCTCAGATTTTCCTTTAGCCTTGTTCTTCTTTCGAGAGTTCCCTTGTGCTGCCTCAGTTGGATCTCCTTCACTTTACAGGGGGGTACCCGAGCAGCGACCCTCCCCAGCTCTAGCCCAACTCCTACTTACCTGCCAGGTGAGATACTATGATCATGAAGGTGCTTCTCCCAGGGCAAGGCTCACCCATTGTACTCTGGGTGTGCTGCTCCTGCGATTTCCCCAAATGTGGGAAACTTGACTGCATTATTTGTGTTTCCCCTGGTCGGCTCTCGTATAATTCAGATCTCTTTGTCTCAGGTCTCTCTCCAGCCTAGTTTGCTGTCTGTTTCCACTTCTCTTTTCTTCAGCCGCTCCCTTCTATACCCTTGTGCACTATCCTGACTTCTCCTCCCGTCTGCTTACTTTGTGCCTTCCAATGCACAATGCAAACTACAGGTAGTGCTGCAGGGCCCACACCCTTTTACTTGCCTTACAGAGCAGCTCTGGAGCTGTTACAGTGCCCAGCTGCTGCAAGAAATCAGCTTGAATGCTTCAGGGGCTGGGGCATAGAATGAAAATTTAAAAGCCTCCTGTTAGTGCTTCATCTACACGGTATAGCCCTGAATTTTCCAATGCCTAGCTCTTTGCAAAAGAGAGATATTGGCAAGGAAAAGCTGTATTGTACCTTTGCATTTTTCTCCCAAACGAAGGACACTAGAATTAAAATTTTAAAGCCTCCTGTTAGTGCTTCATCTACACGTTATAGCCCTGAATTTTCCAATGCCTATCTCTTTGCAAAAGAGAGATATCGGCAAGGAAAAGTGTAATGTACTTTTGCATTTTTCACCCAAACGAAAGACACTAGAATGGAAATTTTAAAGCCTCCTGTTAGTGCTTCATCTACACGTTATAGCCCTGCATTTTCCAATGCCTATCTCTTTGCAAAAGAGAGATATCGGCAAGGAAAAGCTGTATTGTGCCTTTGCATTTTTCTCCCAAACGAAAGACACTAGAATGAAAATGTTAAAGCCTACTGTTAGTGCTTCATCTACACGTTATAGCCCTGAATTTTCCAATGCCTAGCTCTTTGCAAAAGAGAGATATCGGCAAGGAAAAGCTGTATTGTACCTTTGCATTTTTCTCCCAAACGAAAGACACTAGAATGAAAATTTTAAAGCCTCCTGTTAGTGCTTCATCTACACGTTATAGCCCTGAATTTTCCAATGCCTATCTCTTTGCAAAAGAGAGATATCGGCAAGGAAAAGCTGTATTGTACCTTTGCATTTTTCTCCCAAACGAAGGACAATAGAATGAAAATTTTAAAACCTCCTATTAGTGCTTCATCTACATGTTATAGCCCTGATTTTTCCAATGCCTATCTCTTTGCAAAAGAGAGATATCGGCAAGGAAAAACTGTATTGTACCTTTGCATTTTTCTCCCAAACAAAAGACACTAGAATGAAAATTTTAAAGCCTCCTGTTAGTGCTTCATCTACACGTTATAGCCCTGAATTTTCCAATGCCTATCTCTTTGCAAAAGAGAGATATCGGCAAGGAAAAGCTGTATTGTACCTTTGCATTTTTCTCCCAAACGAAGGACACTAGAATGAAGATTTAAAAGCCTCCTGTTAGTGCTTCATCTACACGGTATAGCCCTGAATTTTCCAATGCCTAGCTCTTTGCAAAAGAGAGATATTGGCAAGGAAAAGCTGTATTGTACCTTTGCATTTTTCTCCCAAACGAAGGACACTAGAATGAAAATTTTAAAGCCTCCTGTTAGTGCTTCATCTACACGTTATAGCCCTGAATTTTCCAATGCCTATCTCTTTGCAAAAGAGAGATATCGGCAAGGAAAAACTGTATTGTACCTTTGCATTTTTCTCCCAAACGAAAGACACTAGAATGAAAATTTTAAAGCCTCCTGTTAGTGCTTCATCTACACGTTATAGCCCTGAATTTTCCAATGCCTATCTCTTTGCAAAAGAGAGATATCGGCAAGAAAAAGCTGTATTGTACCTTTGCATTTTTCTCCCAAACGAAAGACACTAGAATGAAAATTTTAAAGCCTTCTGTTAGTGCTTCATCTACACGTCATAGCCCTGCATTTTCCAATGCCTATCTCTTTGCAAAAGAGAGATATCGGCAAGGAAAAGCTGCATTGTACTTTTGCATTTTTCTCCCAAACGAAAGACACTAGAATGAAAATTTTAAAGCCTCCTGTTAGTGCTTCATCTACACGTAATAGCCCTGAATTTTCCAATGCCTATCTCTTTGCAAAAGAGAGATATCGGCAAGTAAATGCTGTATTGTACCTTTGCATTTTTCTCCCAAACGAAAGACACTAGAATGAAAATTTTAAAGCCTCCTGTTAGTGCTTCATCTACACGTTATAGCCCTGCATTTTCCAATGCCTATCTTTTTGCAAAAGAGAGATATCGGCAAGGAAAAGCTGCATTGTACTTTTGCATTTTTCTCCCAAACGAAAGACACTAGAATGAAAATTTTAAAGCCTCCTGTTAGTGCTTCATCTACACGTTATAGCCCTGAATTTTCCAATGCCTATCTCTTTGCAAAAGAGAGATATCGGCAAGGAAAAGCTGTATTGTGCCTTTGCATTTTTCTCCCAAACGAAAGACACTAGAATGAAAATGTTAAAGCCTACTGTTAGTGCTTCATCTACACGTTATAGCCCTGAATTTTCCAATGCCTAGCTCTTTGCAAAAGAGAGATATCGGCAAGGAAAAGCTGTATTGTACCTTTGCATTTTTCTCCCAAACGAAAGACACTAGAATGAAAATTTTAAAGCCTCCTGTTAGTGCTTCATCTACACGTTATAGCCCTGAATTTTCCAATGCCTATCTCTTTGCAAAAGAGAGATATCGGCAAGGAAAAGCTGTATTGTACCTTTGCATTTTTCTCCCAAACGAAGGACAATAGAATGAAAATTTTAAAACCTCCTATTAGTGCTTCATCTACATGTTATAGCCCTGATTTTTCCAATGCCTATCTCTTTGCAAAAGAGAGATATCGGCAAGGAAAAACTGTATTGTACCTTTGCATTTTTCTCCCAAACAAAAGACACTAGAATGAAAATTTTAAAGCCTCCTGTTAGTGCTTCATCTACACGTTATAGCCCTGAATTTTCCAATGCCTATCTCTTTGCAAAAGAGAGATATCGGCAAGGAAAAGCTGTATTGTACCTTTGCATTTTTCTCCCAAACGAAGGACACTAGAATGAAGATTTAAAAGCCTCCTGTTAGTGCTTCATCTACACGGTATAGCCCTGAATTTTCCAATGCCTAGCTCTTTGCAAAAGAGAGATATTGGCAAGGAAAAGCTGTATTGTACCTTTGCATTTTTCTCCCAAACGAAGGACACTAGAATGAAAATTTTAAAGCCTCCTGTTAGTGCTTCATCTACACGTTATAGCCCTGAATTTTCCAATGCCTATCTCTTTGCAAAAGAGAGATATCGGCAAGGAAAAACTGTATTGTACCTTTGCATTTTTCTCCCAAACGAAAGACACTAGAATGAAAATTTTAAAGCCTCCTGTTAGTGCTTCATCTACACGTTATAGCCCTGAATTTTCCAATGCCTATCTCTTTGCAAAAGAGAGATATCGGCAAGGAAATGCTGTATTGTACCTTTGCATTTTTCTCCCAAACGAAAGACACTAGAATGAAAATTTTAAAGCCTTCTGTTAGTGCTTCATCTACACGTCATAGCCCTGCATTTTCCAATGCCTATCTCTTTGCAAAAGAGAGATATCGGCAAGGAAAAGCTGCATTGTACTTTTGCATTTTTCTCCCAAACGAAAGACACTAGAATGAAAATTTTAAAGCCTCCTGTTAGTGCTTCATCTACACGTAATAGCCCTGAATTTTCCAATGCCTATCTCTTTGCAAAAGAGAGATATCGGCAAGTAAATGCTGTATTGTACCTTTGCATTTTTCTCCCAAACGAAAGACACTAGAATGAAAATTTTAAAGCCTCCTGTTAGTGCTTCATCTACACGTTATAGCCCTGCATTTTCCAATGCCTATCTTTTTGCAAAAGAGAGATATCGGCAAGGAAAACCTGCATTGTACTTTTGCATTTTTCTCCCAAACGAAAGACACTAGAATGAAAATTTTAAAGCCTCCTGTTAGTGCTTCATCTACACGTTATAGCCCTGCATTTTCCAATGCCTATCTCTTTGCAAAAGAGAGATATCGGCAAGGAAAAGCTGCATTGTACTTTTGCATTTTTCTCCCAAACGAAAGACACTAGAATGAAAATTTTAAAGCCTCCTGTTAGTGCTTCATCTACACGTAATAGCCCTGAATTTTCCAATGCCTATCTCTTTGCAAAAGAGAGATATCGGCAAGGAAATGCTGTATTGTACCTTTGCATTTTTCTCCCAAACGAAAGACACTAGAATGAAAATTTTAAAGCCTCCTGTTAGTGCTTCATCTACACGTTATAGCCCTGCATTTTCCAATGCCTATCTCTTTGCAAAAGAGAGATATCGGCAAGGAAAAGCTGCATTGTACTTTTGCATTTTTCTCCCAAACGAAAGACACTAGAATGAAAATTTTAAAACCTCCTGTTAGTGCTTTATCTACACGTTATAGCCCTGCATTTTCCAATGCCTATCTCTTTGCAAAAGAGAGATATCGGCAAGGAAAAGCTGCATTGTACTTTTGCATTTTTCTCCCAAACGAAAGACACTAGAATGAAAATTTTAAAGCCTCCTGTTAGTGCTGCATCTACACGTTATAGCCCTGAATTTTCCAATGCCTATCTCTTTGCAAAAGAGAGATATCGGCAAGGAAAAGCTGTATTGTACCTTTGAATTTTTCTCCCAAACGAAAGACACTAGAATGAAAATTTTAAAGCCTCCTGTTAGTGCTTCATCTACACGTTATAGCCCTGAATTTTCCAATGCCTATCTCTTTGCAAAAGAGAGATATCGGCAAGGAAAAGCTGTATTGTACCTTTGCATTTTTCTCCCAAACGAAGGACAATAGAATGAAAATTTTAAAGCCTCCTATTAGTGCTTCATCTACACGTTATAGCCCTGAATTTTCCAATGCCTATCTCTTTGCAAAAGAGAGATATCGGCAAGGAAAAACTGTATTGTACCTTTGCATTTTTCTCCCAAACGAAAGACACTAGAATGAAAATTTTAAAGCCTCCTGTTAGTGCTTCATCTACACGTTATAGCCCTGAATTTTCCAATGCCTATCTCTTTGCAAAAGAGAGATATCGGCAAGGAAAAGCTGTATTGTACCTTTGCATTTTTCTCCCAAACGAAGGACACTAGAATGAAGATTTAAAAGCCTCCTGTTAGTGCTTCATCTACACGGTATAGCCCTGAATTTTCCAATGCCTAGCTCTTTGCAAAAGAGAGATATTGGCAAGGAAAAGCTGTATTGTACCTTTGCATTTTTCTCCCAAACGAAGGACACTAGAATGAAAATTTTAAAGCCTCCTGTTAGTGCTTCATCTACACGTTATAGCCCTGAATTTTCCAATGCCTATCTCTTTGCAAAAGAGAGATATCGGCAAGGAAAAACTGTATTGTACCTTTGCATTTTTCTCCCAAACGAAAGACACTAGAATGAAAATTTTAAAGCCTCCTGTTAGTGCTTCATCTACACGTTATAGCCCTGAATTTTCCAATGCCTATCTCTTTGCAAAAGAGAGATATCGGCAAGGAAATGCTGTATTGTACCTTTGCATTTTTCTCCCAAACGAAGGACAATAGAATGAAAATTTTAAAACCTCCTATTAGTGCTTCATCTACATGTTATAGCCCTGATTTTTCCAATGCCTATCTCTTTGCAAAAGAGAGATATCGGCAAGGAAAAACTGTATTGTACCTTTGCATTTTTCTCCCAAACAAAAGACACTAGAATGAAAATTTTAAAGCCTCCTGTTAGTGCTTCATCTACACGTTATAGCCCTGAATTTTCCAATGCCTATCTCTTTGCAAAAGAGAGATATCGGCAAGGAAAAGCTGTATTGTACCTTTGCATTTTTCTCCCAAACGAAGGACACTAGAATGAAGATTTAAAAGCCTCCTGTTAGTGCTTCATCTACACGGTATAGCCCTGAATTTTCCAATGCCTAGCTCTTTGCAAAAGAGAGATATTGGCAAGGAAAAGCTGTATTGTACCTTTGCATTTTTCTCCCAAACGAAGGACACTAGAATGAAAATTTTAAAGCCTCCTGTTAGTGCTTCATCTACACGTTATAGCCCTGAATTTTCCAATGCCTATCTCTTTGCAAAAGAGAGATATCGGCAAGGAAAAACTGTATTGTACCTTTGCATTTTTCTCCCAAACGAAAGACACTAGAATGAAAATTTTAAAGCCTCCTGTTAGTGCTTCATCTACACGTTATAGCCCTGAATTTTCCAATGCCTATCTCTTTGCAAAAGAGAGATATCGGCAAGGAAATGCTGTATTGTACCTTTGCATTTTTCTCCCAAACGAAAGACACTAGAATGAAAATTTTAAAGCCTTCTGTTAGTGCTTCATCTACACGTCATAGCCCTGCATTTTCCAATGCCTATCTCTTTGCAAAAGAGAGATATCGGCAAGGAAAAGCTGCATTGTACTTTTGCATTTTTCTCCCAAACGAAAGACACTAGAATGAAAATTTTAAAGCCTCCTGTTAGTGCTTCATCTACACGTAATAGCCCTGAATTTTCCAATGCCTATCTCTTTGCAAAAGAGAGATATCGGCAAGTAAATGCTGTATTGTACCTTTGCATTTTTCTCCCAAACGAAAGACACTAGAATGAAAATTTTAAAGCCTCCTGTTAGTGCTTCATCTACACGTTATAGCCCTGCATTTTCCAATGCCTATCTTTTTGCAAAAGAGAGATATCGGCAAGGAAAACCTGCATTGTACTTTTGCATTTTTCTCCCAAACGAAAGACACTAGAATGAAAATTTTAAAGCCTCCTGTTAGTGCTTCATCTACACGTTATAGCCCTGCATTTTCCAATGCCTATCTCTTTGCAAAAGAGAGATATCGGCAAGGAAAAGCTGCATTGTACTTTTGCATTTTTCTCCCAAACGAAAGACACTAGAATGAAAATTTTAAAGCCTCCTGTTAGTGCTTCATCTACACGTAATAGCCCTGAATTTTCCAATGCCTATCTCTTTGCAAAAGAGAGATATCGGCAAGGAAATGCTGTATTGTACCTTTGCATTTTTCTCCCAAACGAAAGACACTAGAATGAAAATTTTAAAGCCTCCTGTTAGTGCTTCATCTACACGTTATAGCCCTGCATTTTCCAATGCCTATCTCTTTGCAAAAGAGAGATATCGGCAAGGAAAAGCTGCATTGTACTTTTGCATTTTTCTCCCAAACGAAAGACACTAGAATGAAAATTTTAAAACCTCCTGTTAGTGCTTTATCTACACGTTATAGCCCTGCATTTTCCAATGCCTATCTCTTTGCAAAAGAGAGATATCGGCAAGGAAAAGCTGCATTGTACTTTTGCATTTTTCTCCCAAACGAAAGACACTAGAATGAAAATTTTAAAGCCTCCTGTTAGTGCTGCATCTACACGTTATAGCCCTGAATTTTCCAATGCCTATCTCTTTGCAAAAGAGAGATATCGGCAAGGAAAAGCTGTATTGTACCTTTGAATTTTTCTCCCAAACGAAAGACACTAGAATGAAAATTTTAAAGCCTCCTGTTAGTGCTTCATCTACACGTTATAGCCCTGAATTTTCCAATGCCTATCTCTTTGCAAAAGAGAGATATCGGCAAGGAAAAGCTGTATTGTACCTTTGCATTTTTCTCCCAAACGAAGGACAATAGAATGAAAATTTTAAAGCCTCCTATTAGTGCTTCATCTACACGTTATAGCCCTGAATTTTCCAATGCCTATCTCTTTGCAAAAGAGAGATATCGGCAAGGAAAAACTGTATTGTACCTTTGCATTTTTCTCCCAAACGAAAGACACTAGAATGAAAATTTTAAAGCCTCCTGTTAGTGCTTCATCTACACGTTATAGCCCTGAATTTTCCAATGCCTATCTCTTTGCAAAAGAGAGATATCGGCAAGGAAAAGCTGTATTGTACCTTTGCATTTTTCTCCCAAACGAAGGACACTAGAATGAAGATTTAAAAGCCTCCTGTTAGTGCTTCATCTACACGGTATAGCCCTGAATTTTCCAATGCCTAGCTCTTTGCAAAAGAGAGATATTGGCAAGGAAAAGCTGTATTGTACCTTTGCATTTTTCTCCCAAACGAAGGACACTAGAATGAAAATTTTAAAGCCTCCTGTTAGTGCTTCATCTACACGTTATAGCCCTGAATTTTCCAATGCCTATCTCTTTGCAAAAGAGAGATATCGGCAAGGAAAAACTGTATTGTACCTTTGCATTTTTCTCCCAAACGAAAGACACTAGAATGAAAATTTTAAAGCCTCCTGTTAGTGCTTCATCTACACGTTATAGCCCTGAATTTTCCAATGCCTATCTCTTTGCAAAAGAGAGATATCGGCAAGGAAATGCTGTATTGTACCTTTGCATTTTTCTCCCAAACGAAGGACAATAGAATGAAAATTTTAAAACCTCCTATTAGTGCTTCATCTACATGTTATAGCCCTGATTTTTCCAATGCCTATCTCTTTGCAAAAGAGAGATATCGGCAAGGAAAAACTGTATTGTACCTTTGCATTTTTCTCCCAAACAAAAGACACTAGAATGAAAATTTTAAAGCCTCCTGTTAGTGCTTCATCTACACGTTATAGCCCTGAATTTTCCAATGCCTATCTCTTTGCAAAAGAGAGATATCGGCAAGGAAAAGCTGTATTGTACCTTTGCATTTTTCTCCCAAACGAAGGACACTAGAATGAAGATTTAAAAGCCTCCTGTTAGTGCTTCATCTACACGGTATAGCCCTGAATTTTCCAATGCCTAGCTCTTTGCAAAAGAGAGATATTGGCAAGGAAAAGCTGTATTGTACCTTTGCATTTTTCTCCCAAACGAAGGACACTAGAATGAAAATTTTAAAGCCTCCTGTTAGTGCTTCATCTACACGTTATAGCCCTGAATTTTCCAATGCCTATCTCTTTGCAAAAGAGAGATATCGGCAAGGAAAAACTGTATTGTACCTTTGCATTTTTCTCCCAAACGAAAGACACTAGAATGAAAATTTTAAAGCCTCCTGTTAGTGCTTCATCTACACGTTATAGCCCTGAATTTTCCAATGCCTATCTCTTTGCAAAAGAGAGATATCGGCAAGGAAATGCTGTATTGTACCTTTGCATTTTTCTCCCAAACGAAAGACACTAGAATGAAAATTTTAAAGCCTTCTGTTAGTGCTTCATCTAAACGTCATAGCCCTGCATTTTCCAATGCCTATCTCTTTGCAAAAGAGAGATATCGGCAAGGAAAAGCTGCATTGTACTTTTGCATTTTTCTCCCAAACGAAAGACACTAGAATGAAAATTTTAAAGCCTCCTGTTAGTGCTTCATCTACACGTAATAGCCCTGAATTTTCCAATGCCTATCTCTTTGCAAAAGAGAGATATCGGCAAGTAAATGCTGTATTGTACCTTTGCATTTTTCTCCCAAACGAAAGACACTAGAATGAAAATTTTAAAGCCTCCTGTTAGTGCTTCATCTACACGTTATAGCCCTGCATTTTCCAATGCCTATCTTTTTGCAAAAGAGAGATATCGGCAAGGAAAACCTGCATTGTACTTTTGCATTTTTCTCCCAAACGAAAGACACTAGAATGAAAATTTTAAAGCCTCCTGTTAGTGCTTCATCTACACGTTATAGCCCTGCATTTTCCAATGCCTATCTCTTTGCAAAAGAGAGATATCGGCAAGGAAAAGCTGCATTGTACTTTTGCATTTTTCTCCCAAACGAAAGACACTAGAATGAAAATTTTAAAGCCTCCTGTTAGTGCTGCATCTACACGTTATAGCCCTGAATTTTCCAATGCCTATCTCTTTGCAAAAGAGAGATATCGGCAAGGAAAAGCTGTATTGTACCTTTGAATTTTTCTCCCAAACGAAAGACACTAGAATGAAAATTTTAAAGCCTCCTGTTAGTGCTTCATCTACACGTTATAGCCCTGAATTTTCCAATGCCTATCTCTTTGCAAAAGAGAGATATCGGCAAGGAAAAGCTGTATTGTACCTTTGCATTTTTCTCCCAAACGAAGGACAATAGAATGAAAATTTTAAAGCCTCCTGTTAGTGCTTCATCTACACGTTATAGCCCTGAATTTTCCAATGCCTATCTCTTTGCAAAAGAGAGATATCGGCAAGGAAATGCTGTATTGTACCTTTGCATTTTTCTCCCAAACGAAGGACAATAGAATGAAAATTTTAAAACCTCCTATTAGTGCTTCATCTACATGTTATAGCCCTGATTTTTCCAATGCCTATCTCTTTGCAAAAGAGAGATATCGGCAAGGAAAAACTGTATTGTACCTTTGCATTTTTCTCCCAAACAAAAGACACTAGAATGAAAATTTTAAAGCCTCCTGTTAGTGCTTCATCTACACGTTATAGCCCTGAATTTTCCAATGCCTATCTCTTTGCAAAAGAGAGATATCGGCAAGGAAAAGCTGTATTGTACCTTTGCATTTTTCTCCCAAACGAAGGACACTAGAATGAAGATTTAAAAGCCTCCTGTTAGTGCTTCATCTACACGGTATAGCCCTGAATTTTCCAATGCCTAGCTCTTTGCAAAAGAGAGATATTGGCAAGGAAAAGCTGTATTGTACCTTTGCATTTTTCTCCCAAACGAAGGACACTAGAATGAAAATTTTAAAGCCTCCTGTTAGTGCTTCATCTACACGTTATAGCCCTGAATTTTCCAATGCCTATCTCTTTGCAAAAGAGAGATATCGGCAAGGAAAAACTGTATTGTACCTTTGCATTTTTCTCCCAAACGAAAGACACTAGAATGAAAATTTTAAAGCCTCCTGTTAGTGCTTCATCTACACGTTATAGCCCTGAATTTTCCAATGCCTATCTCTTTGCAAAAGAGAGATATCGGCAAGGAAATGCTGTATTGTACCTTTGCATTTTTCTCCCAAACGAAAGACACTAGAATGAAAATTTTAAAGCCTTCTGTTAGTGCTTCATCTACACGTCATAGCCCTGCATTTTCCAATGCCTATCTCTTTGCAAAAGAGAGATATCGGCAAGGAAAAGCTGCATTGTACTTTTGCATTTTTCTCCCAAACGAAAGACACTAGAATGAAAATTTTAAAGCCTCCTGTTAGTGCTTCATCTACACGTAATAGCCCTGAATTTTCCAATGCCTATCTCTTTGCAAAAGAGAGATATCGGCAAGTAAATGCTGTATTGTACCTTTGCATTTTTCTCCCAAACGAAAGACACTAGAATGAAAATTTTAAAGCCTCCTGTTAGTGCTTCATCTACACGTTATAGCCCTGCATTTTCCAATGCCTATCTTTTTGCAAAAGAGAGATATCGGCAAGGAAAACCTGCATTGTACTTTTGCATTTTTCTCCCAAACGAAAGACACTAGAATGAAAATTTTAAAGCCTCCTGTTAGTGCTTCATCTACACGTTATAGCCCTGCATTTTCCAATGCCTATCTCTTTGCAAAAGAGAGATATCGGCAAGGAAAAGCTGCATTGTACTTTTGCATTTTTCTCCCAAACGAAAGACACTAGAATGAAAATTTTAAAGCCTCCTGTTAGTGCTTCATCTACACGTAATAGCCCTGAATTTTCCAATGCCTATCTCTTTGCAAAAGAGAGATATCGGCAAGGAAATGCTGTATTGTACCTTTGCATTTTTCTCCCAAACGAAAGACACTAGAATGAAAATTTTAAAGCCTCCTGTTAGTGCTTCATCTACACGTTATAGCCCTGCATTTTCCAATGCCTATCTCTTTGCAAAAGAGAGATATCGGCAAGGAAAAGCTGCATTGTACTTTTGCATTTTTCTCCCAAACGAAAGACACTAGAATGAAAATTTTAAAGCCTCCTGTTAGTGCTTCATCTACACGTTATAGCCCTGCATTTTCCAATGCCTATCTCTTTGCAAAAGAGAGATATCGGCAAGGAAAAGCTGCATTGTACTTTTGCATTTTTCTCCCAAACGAAAGACACTAGAATGAAAATTTTAAAGCCTCCTGTTAGTGCTGCATCTACACGTTATAGCCCTGAATTTTCCAATGCCTATCTCTTTGCAAAAGAGAGATATCGGCAAGGAAAAGCTGTATTGTACCTTTGAATTTTTCTCCCAAACGAAAGACACTAGAATGAAAATTTTAAAGCCTCCTGTTAGTGCTTCATCTACACGTTATAGCCCTGAATTTTCCAATGCCTATCTCTTTGCAAAAGAGAGATATCGGCAAGGAAAAGCTGTATTGTACCTTTGCATTTTTCTCCCAAACGAAGGACAATAGAATGAAAATTTTAAAGCCTCCTATTAGTGCTTCATCTACACGTTATAGCCCTGAATTTTCCAATGCCTATCTCTTTGCAAAAGAGAGATATCGGCAAGGAAAAACTGTATTGTACCTTTGCATTTTTCTCCCAAACGAAAGACACTAGAATGAAAATTTTAAAGCCTCCTGTTAGTGCTTCATCTACACGTTATAGCCCTGAATTTTCCAATGCCTATCTCTTTGCAAAAGAGAGATATCGGCAAGGAAAAGCTGTATTGTACCTTTGCATTTTTCTCCCAAACGAAGGACACTAGAATGAAGATTTAAAAGCCTCCTGTTAGTGCTTCATCTACACGGTATAGCCCTGAATTTTCCAATGCCTAGCTCTTTGCAAAAGAGAGATATTGGCAAGGAAAAGCTGTATTGTACCTTTGCATTTTTCTCCCAAACGAAGGACACTAGAATGAAAATTTTAAAGCCTCCTGTTAGTGCTTCATCTACACGTTATAGCCCTGAATTTTCCAATGCCTATCTCTTTGCAAAAGAGAGATATCGGCAAGGAAAAACTGTATTGTACCTTTGCATTTTTCTCCCAAACGAAAGACACTAGAATGAAAATTTTAAAGCCTCCTGTTAGTGCTTCATCTACACGTTATAGCCCTGAATTTTCCAATGCCTATCTCTTTGCAAAAGAGAGATATCGGCAAGGAAATGCTGTATTGTACCTTTGCATTTTTCTCCCAAACGAAAGACACTAGAATGAAAATTTTAAAGCCTCCTGTTAGTGCTTCATCTACACGTTATAGCCCTGCATTTTCCAATGCCTATCTCTTTGCAAAAGAGAGATATCGGCAAGGAAAAGCTGCATTGTACTTTTGCATTTTTCTCCCAAACGAAAGACACTAGAATGAAAATTTTAAAGCCTCCTGTTAGTGCTTCATCTACACGTTATAGCCCTGCATTTTCCAATGCCTATCTCTTTGCAAAAGAGAGATATCGGCAAGGAAAAGCTGCATTGTACTTTTGCATTTTTCTCCCAAACGAAAGACACTAGAATGAAAATTTTAAAGCCTCCTGTTAGTGCTGCATCTACACGTTATAGCCCTGAATTTTCCAATGCCTATCTCTTTGCAAAAGAGAGATATCGGCAAGGAAAAGCTGTATTGTACCTTTGCATTTTTCTCCCAAACGAAAGACACTAGAATGAAAATTTTAAAGCCTCCTGTTAGTGCTTCATCTACACGTTATAGCCCTGAATTTTCCAATGCCTAGCTCTTTGCAAAAGAGAGATATCGGCAAGCTTACCTTTGCATTTTTCTCCCAAACGAAAGACACTAGAATGAAAATTTTAAAGCCTCCTGTTAGTGCTTCATCTACACGTTATAGCCCTGAATTTTCCAATGCCTATCTCTTTGCAAAAGAGAGATATCGGCAAGGAAAAGCTGTATTGTACCTTTGCATTTTTCTCCCAAACGAAGGACACTAGAATGAAAATTTTAAAGCCTCCTGTTAGTGCTTCATCTACACGTTATAGCCCTGAATTTTCCAATGCCTATCTCTTTGCAAAAGAGAGATATCGGCAAGGAAAAGCTGTATTGTACCTTTGCATTTTTCTCCCAAACGAAGGACACTAGAATGAAAATTTTAAAGCCTCCTATTAGTGCTTCATCTACACGTTATAGCCCTGCATTTTCCAATGCCTATCTCTTTGCAAAAGAGAGATATCGGCAAGGAAAAGCTGCATTGTACTTTTGCATTTTTCTCCCAAACGAAAGACACTAGAATGAAAATTTTAAAGCCTCCTGTTAGTGCTTCATCTACACGTTATAGCCCTGAAATTTCCAATGCCTATCTCTTTGCAAAAGAGAGATATCGGCAAGGAAAAGCTGTATTGTACCTTTGCATTTTTCTCCCAAACGAAAGACACTAGAATGAAAATGTTAAAGCCTACTGTTAGTGCTTCATCTACACGTTATAGCCCTGAATTTTCCAATGCCTAGCTCTTTGCAAAAGAGAGATATCGGCAAGGAAAAGCTGTATTGTACCTTTGCATTTTTCTCCCAAACGAAAGACACTAGAATGAAAATTTTAAAGCCTCCTGTTAGTGCTTCATCTACACGTTATAGCCCTGAATTTTCCAATGCCTAGCTCTTTGCAAAAGAGAGATATCGGCAAGGAAAAGCTGTATTGTACCTTTGCATTTTTCTCCCAAACGAAGGACACTAGAATGAAAATTTTAAAGCCTCCTATTAGTGCTTCATCTACACGTTATAGCCCTGAATTTTCCAATGCCTATCTCTTTGCAAAAGAGAGATATCGGCAAGGAAAAACTGTATTGTACCTTTGCATTTTTCTCCCAAACGAAAGACACTAGAATGAAAATTTTAAAGCCTACTGTTAGTGCTTCATCTACACGTTATAGCCCTGAATTTTCCAATGCCTAGCTCTATGCAAAAGAGAGATATCGGCAAGGAAAAGCTGTATTGTACCTTTGCATTTTTCTCCCAAACGAAAGACACTAGAATGAAAATTTTAAAGCCTCCTGTTAGTGCTTCATCTACACGTTATAGCCCTGAATTTTCCAATGCCTATCTCTTTGCAAAAGAGAGATATCGGCAAGGAAAAGCTGTATTGTACCTTTGCATTTTTCTCCCAAACGAAGGACACTAGAATGAAAATTTTAAAGCCTCCTATTAGTGCTTCATCTACACGTTATAGCCCTGAATTTTCCAATGCCTATCTCCTTGCAAAAGAGAGATATCGGCAAGGAAAAGTGTATTGTACTTTTGCATTTTTCTCCCAAACGAAGGACACTAGAATGAAGATTTAAAAGCCTCCTGTTAGTGCTTCATCTACACGGTATAGCCCTGAATTTTCCAATGCCTAGCTCTTTGCAAAAGAGAGATATCGGCAAGGAAAAACTGTATTGTACCTTTGCATTTTTCTCCCAAACGAAAGACACTAGAATGAAAATTTTAAAGCCTCCTGTTAGTGCTTCATCTACACGTTATAGCCCTGAATTTTCCAATGCCTATCTCTTTGCAAAAGAGAGATATCGGCAAGGAAAAACTGTATTGTACCTTTGCATTTTTCTCCCAAACGAAAGACACTAGAATGAAAATTTTAAAGCCTCCTGTTAGTGCTTCATCTACACGTTATAGCCCTGAATTTTCCAATGCCTATCTCTTTGCAAAAGAGAGATATCGGCAAGGAAATGCTGTATTGTACCTTTTCATTTTTCTCCCAAACGAAAGACACTAGAATGAAAATTTTAAAGCCTCCTGTTAGTGCTTCATCTACACGTTATAGCCCTGCATTTTCCAATGCCTATCTCTTTGCAAAAGAGAGATATCGGCAAGGAAAAGCTGCATTGTACTTTTGCATTTTTCTCCCAAACGAAAGACACTAGAATGAAAATTTTAAAGCCTCCTGTTAGTGCTTCATCTACACGTAATAGCCCTGAATTTTCCAATGCCTATCTCTTTGCAAAAGAGAGATATCGGCAAGGAAATGCTGTATTGTACCTTTGCATTTTTCTCCCAAACGAAAGACACTAGAATGAAAATTTTAAAGCCTCCTGTTAGTGCTTCATCTACACGTTATAGCCCTGCATTTTCCAATGCCTATCTCTTTGCAAAAGAGAGATATCGGCAAGGAAAAGCTGCATTGTACTTTTGCATTTTTCTCCCAAACGAAAGACACTAGAATGAAAATTTTAAAGCCTCCTGTTAGTGCTTCATCTACACGTTATAGCCCTGAATTTTCCAATGCCTATCTCTTTGCAAAAGAGAGATATCGGCAAGGAAATGCTGTATTGTACCTTTGCATTTTTCTCCCAAACGAAAGACACTAGAATGAAAATTTTAAAGCCTCCTGTTAGTGCTTCATCTACACGTTATAGCCCTGAATTTTCCAATGCCTATCTCTTTGCAAAAGAGAGATATCGGCAAGGAAAAGCTGCATTGTACTTTTGCATTTTTCTCCCAAACGAAAGACACTAGAATGAAAATTTTAAAGCCTCCTGTTAGTGCTTCATCTACACGTTATAGCCCTGAATTTTCCAATGCCTATCTCTTTGCAAAAGAGAGATATCGGCAAGGAAATGCTGTATTGTACCTTTGCATTTTTCTCCCAAACGAAAGACACTAGAATGAAAATTTTAAAGCCTCCTGTTAGTGCTTCATCTACACGTTATAGCCCTGAATTTTCCAATGCCTAGCTCTTTGCAAAAGAGAGATATCGGCAAGGAAAAGCTGTATTGTACCTTTGCATTTTTCTCCCAAACGAAAGACACTAGAATGAAAATTTTAAAGCCTCCTGTTAGTGCTTCATCTACACGTTATAGCCCTGAATTTTTCAATGCCTATCTCTTTGCAAAAGAGAGATATCGGCAAGGAAAAGCTGTATTGTACCTTTGCATTTTTCTCCCAAACGAAGGACACTAGAATGAAAATTTTAAAGCCTCCTATTAGTGCTTCATCTACACGTTATAGCCCTGAATTTTCCAATGCCTATCTCTTTGCAAAAGAGAGATATCGGCAAGGAAAAGTGTATTGTACTTTTGCATTTTTCTCCCAAACGAAAGACACTAGAATGAAAATTTTAAAGCATCCTGATAGTGCTTCATCTACACGTTATAGCCCTGCATTTTCCAATGCCTATCTCTTTGCAAAAGAGAGATATCGGCAAGGAAAAGCTGCATTGTACTTTTGCATTTTTCTCCCAAACGAAAGACACTAGAATGAAAATTTTAAAGCCTCCTGTTAGTGCTTCATCTACACGTTATAGCCCTGCATTTTCCAATGCCTATCTCTTTGCAAAAGAGAGATATCGGCAAGGAAAAGCTGCATTGTACTTTTGCATTTTTCTCCCAAACGAAAGACACTAGAATGAAAATTTTAAAGCCTCCTGTTAGTGCTTCATCTACACGTTATAGCCCTGAAATTTCCAATGCCTATCTCTTTGCAAAAGAGAGATATCGGCAAGGAAAAGCTGTATTGTACCTTTGCATTTTTCTCCCAAACGAAAGACACTAGAATGAAAATGTTAAAGCCTACTGTTAGTGCTTCATCTACACGTTATAGCCCTGAATTTTCCAATGCCTAGCTCTTTGCAAAAGAGAGATATCGGCAAGGAAAAGCTGTATTGTACCTTTGCATTTTTCTCCCAAACGAAAGACACTAGAATGAAAATTTTAAAGCCTCCTGTTAGTGCTTCATCTACACGTTATAGCCCTGAATTTTCCAATGCCTAGCTCTTTGCAAAAGAGAGATATCGGCAAGGAAAAGCTGTATTGTACCTTTGCATTTTTCTCCCAAACGAAGGACACTAGAATGAAAATTTTAAAGCCTCCTATTAGTGCTTCATCTACACGTTATAGCCCTGAATTTTCCAATGCCTATCTCTTTGCAAAAGAGAGATATCGGCAAGGAAAAACTGTATTGTACCTTTGCATTTTTCTCCCAAACGAAAGACACTAGAATGAAAATTTTAAAGCCTACTGTTAGTGCTTCATCTACACGTTATAGCCCTGAATTTTCCAATGCCTAGCTCTATGCAAAAGAGAGATATCGGCAAGGAAAAGCTGTATTGTACCTTTGCATTTTTCTCCCAAACGAAAGACACTAGAATGAAAATTTTAAAGCCTCCTGTTAGTGCTTCATCTACACGTTATAGCCCTGAATTTTCCAATGCCTATCTCTTTGCAAAAGAGAGATATCGGCAAGGAAAAGCTGTATTGTACCTTTGCATTTTTCTCCCAAACGAAGGACACTAGAATGAAAATTTTAAAGCCTCCTATTAGTGCTTCATCTACACGTTATAGCCCTGAATTTTCCAATGCCTATCTCCTTGCAAAAGAGAGATATCGGCAAGGAAAAGTGTATTGTACTTTTGCATTTTTCTCCCAAACGAAGGACACTAGAATGAAGATTTAAAAGCCTCCTGTTAGTGCTTCATCTACACGGTATAGCCCTGAATTTTCCAATGCCTAGCTCTTTGCAAAAGAGAGATATCGGCAAGGAAAAACTGTATTGTACCTTTGCATTTTTCTCCCAAACGAAAGACACTAGAATGAAAATTTTAAAGCCTCCTGTTAGTGCTTCATCTACACGTTATAGCCCTGAATTTTCCAATGCCTATCTCTTTGCAAAAGAGAGATATCGGCAAGGAAAAACTGTATTGTACCTTTGCATTTTTCTCCCAAACGAAAGACACTAGAATGAAAATTTTAAAGCCTCCTGTTAGTGCTTCATCTACACGTTATAGCCCTGAATTTTCCAATGCCTATCTCTTTGCAAAAGAGAGATATCGGCAAGGAAATGCTGTATTGTACCTTTGCATTTTTCTCCCAAACGAAAGACACTAGAATGAAAATTTTAAAGCCTCCTGTTAGTGCTTCATCTACACGTTATAGCCCTGCATTTTCCAATGCCTATCTCTTTGCAAAAGAGAGATATCGGCAAGGAAAAGCTGCATTGTACTTTTGCATTTTTCTCCCAAACGAAAGACACTAGAATGAAAATTTTAAAGCCTCCTGTTAGTGCTTCATCTACACGTAATAGCCCTGAATTTTCCAATGCCTATCTCTTTGCAAAAGAGAGATATCGGCAAGGAAATGCTGTATTGTACCTTTGCATTTTTCTCCCAAACGAAAGACACTAGAATGAAAATTTTAAAGCCTCCTGTTAGTGCTTCATCTACACGTTATAGCCCTGAATTTTCCAATGCCTATCTCTTTGCAAAAGAGAGATATCGGCAAGGAAAAGCTGCATTGTACTTTTGCATTTTTCTCCCAAACGAAAGACACTAGAATGAAAATTTTAAAGCCTCCTGTTAGTGCTTCATCTACACGTAATAGCCCTGAATTTTCCAATGCCTATCTCTTTGCAAAAGAGAGATATCGGCAAGGAAATGCTGTATTGTACCTTTGCATTTTTCTCCCAAACGAAAGACACTAGAATGAAAATTTTAAAACCTCCTGTTAGTGCTTCATCTACACGTTATAGCCCTGAATTTTCCAATGCCTATCTCTTTGCAAAAGAGAGATATCGGCAAGGAAAAGCTGCATTGTACTTTTGCATTTTTCTCCCAAACGAAAGACACTAGAATGAAAATTTTAAAGCCTCCTGTTAGTGCTTCATCTACACGTTATAGCCCTGAATTTTCCAATGCCTATCTCTTTGCAAAAGAGAGATATCGGCAAGGAAATGCTGTATTGTACCTTTGCATTTTTCTCCCAAACGAAAGACACTAGAATGAAAATTTTAAAGCCTCCTGTTAGTGCTTCATCTACACGTTATAGCCCTGAATTTTCCAATGCCTAGCTCTTTGCAAAAGAGAGATATCGGCAAGGAAAAGCTGTATTGTACCTTTGCATTTTTCTCCCAAACGAAAGACACTAGAATGAAAATTTTAAAGCCTCCTGTTAGTGCTTCATCTACACGTTATAGCCCTGAATTTTTCAATGCCTATCTCTTTGCAAAAGAGAGATATCGGCAAGGAAAAGCTGTATTGTACCTTTGCATTTTTCTCCCAAACGAAGGACACTAGAATGAAAATTTTAAAGCCTCCTATTAGTGCTTCATCTACACGTTATAGCCCTGAATTTTCCAATGCCTATCTCTTTGCAAAAGAGAGATATCGGCAAGGAAAAGTGTATTGTACTTTTGCATTTTTCTCCCAAACGAAAGACACTAGAATGAAAATTTTAAAGCATCCTGATAGTGCTTCATCTACACGTTATAGCCCTGCATTTTCCAATGCCTATCTCTTTGCAAAAGAGAGATATCGGCAAGGAAAAGCTGCATTGTACTTTTGCATTTTTCTCCCAAACGAAAGACACTAGAATGAAAATTTTAAAGCCTCCTGTTAGTGCTTCATCTACACGTTATAGCCCTGCATTTTCCAATGCCTATCTCTTTGCAAAAGAGAGATATCGGCAAGGAAAAGCTGCATTGTACTTTTGCATTTTTCTCCCAAACGAAAGACACTAGAATGAAAATTTTAAAGCCTCCTGTTAGTGCTGCATCTACACGTTATAGCCCTGAATTTTCCAATGCCTATCTCTTTGCAAAAGAGAGATATCGGCAAGGAAAAGCTGTATTGTACCTTTGAATTTTTCTCCCAAACGAAAGACACTAGAATGAAAATTTTAAAGCCTCCTGTTAGTGCTTCATCTACACGTTATAGCCCTGAATTTTCCAATGCCTATCTCTTTGCAAAAGAGAGATATCGGCAAGGAAAAGCTGTATTGTACCTTTGCATTTTTCTCCCAAACGAAGGACAATAGAATGAAAATTTTAAAGCCTCCTATTAGTGCTTCATCTACACGTTATAGCCCTGAATTTTCCAATGCCTATCTCTTTGCAAAAGAGAGATATCGGCAAGGAAAAACTGTATTGTACCTTTGCATTTTTCTCCCAAACGAAAGACACTAGAATGAAAATTTTAAAGCCTCCTGTTAGTGCTTCATCTACACGTTATAGCCCTGAATTTTCCAATGCCTATCTCTTTGCAAAAGAGAGATATCGGCAAGGAAAAGCTGTATTGTACCTTTGCATTTTTCTCCCAAACGAAGGACACTAGAATGAAGATTTAAAAGCCTCCTGTTAGTGCTTCATCTACACGTTATAGCCCTGAATTTTCCAATGCCTATCTCTTTGCAAAAGAGAGATATCGGCAAGGAAAAACTGTATTGTACCTTTGCATTTTTCTCCCAAACGAAAGACACTAGAATGAAAATTTTAAAGCCTCCTGTTAGTGCTTCATCTACACGTTATAGCCCTGAATTTTCCAATGCCTATCTCTTTGCAAAAGAGAGATATCGGCAAGGAAATGCTGTATTGTACCTTTGCATTTTTCTCCCAAACGAAGGACAATAGAATGAAAATTTTAAAACCTCCTATTAGTGCTTCATCTACATGTTATAGCCCTGATTTTTCCAATGCCTATCTCTTTGCAAAAGAGAGATATCGGCAAGGAAAAACTGTATTGTACCTTTGCATTTTTCTCCCAAACAAAAGACACTAGAATGAAAATTTTAAAGCCTCCTGTTAGTGCTTCATCTACACGTTATAGCCCTGAATTTTCCAATGCCTATCTCTTTGCAAAAGAGAGATATCGGCAAGGAAAAGCTGTATTGTACCTTTGCATTTTTCTCCCAAACGAAGGACACTAGAATGAAGATTTAAAAGCCTCCTGTTAGTGCTTCATCTACACGGTATAGCCCTGAATTTTCCAATGCCTAGCTCTTTGCAAAAGAGAGATATTGGCAAGGAAAAGCTGTATTGTACCTTTGCATTTTTCTCCCAAACGAAGGACACTAGAATGAAAATTTTAAAGCCTCCTGTTAGTGCTTCATCTACACGTTATAGCCCTGAATTTTCCAATGCCTATCTCTTTGCAAAAGAGAGATATCGGCAAGGAAAAACTGTATTGTACCTTTGCATTTTTCTCCCAAACGAAAGACACTAGAATGAAAATTTTAAAGCCTCCTGTTAGTGCTTCATCTACACGTTATAGCCCTGAATTTTCCAATGCCTATCTCTTTGCAAAAGAGAGATATCGGCAAGGAAATGCTGTATTGTACCTTTGCATTTTTCTCCCAAACGAAAGACACTAGAATGAAAATTTTAAAGCCTTCTGTTAGTGCTTCATCTACACGTCATAGCCCTGCATTTTCCAATGCCTATCTCTTTGCAAAAGAGAGATATCGGCAAGGAAAAGCTGCATTGTACTTTTGCATTTTTCTCCCAAACGAAAGACACTAGAATGAAAATTTTAAAGCCTCCTGTTAGTGCTTCATCTACACGTAATAGCCCTGAATTTTCCAATGCCTATCTCTTTGCAAAAGAGAGATATCGGCAAGTAAATGCTGTATTGTACCTTTGCATTTTTCTCCCAAACGAAAGACACTAGAATGAAAATTTTAAAGCCTCCTGTTAGTGCTTCATCTACACGTTATAGCCCTGCATTTTCCAATGCCTATCTTTTTGCAAAAGAGAGATATCGGCAAGGAAAACCTGCATTGTACTTTTGCATTTTTCTCCCAAACGAAAGACACTAGAATGAAAATTTTAAAGCCTCCTGTTAGTGCTTCATCTACACGTTATAGCCCTGCATTTTCCAATGCCTATCTCTTTGCAAAAGAGAGATATCGGCAAGGAAAAGCTGCATTGTACTTTTGCATTTTTCTCCCAAACGAAAGACACTAGAATGAAAATTTTAAAGCCTCCTGTTAGTGCTTCATCTACACGTAATAGCCCTGAATTTTCCAATGCCTATCTCTTTGCAAAAGAGAGATATCGGCAAGGAAATGCTGTATTGTACCTTTGCATTTTTCTCCCAAACGAAAGACACTAGAATGAAAATTTTAAAGCCTCCTGTTAGTGCTTCATCTACACGTTATAGCCCTGCATTTTCCAATGCCTATCTCTTTGCAAAAGAGAGATATCGGCAAGGAAAAGCTGCATTGTACTTTTGCATTTTTCTCCCAAACGAAAGACACTAGAATGAAAATTTTAAAGCCTCCTGTTAGTGCTTCATCTACACGTTATAGCCCTGCATTTTCCAATGCCTATCTCTTTGCAAAAGAGAGATATCGGCAAGGAAAAGCTGCATTGTACTTTTGCATTTTTCTCCCAAACGAAAGACACTAGAATGAAAATTTTAAAGCCTCCTGTTAGTGCTGCATCTACACGTTATAGCCCTGAATTTTCCAATGCCTATCTCTTTGCAAAAGAGAGATATCGGCAAGGAAAAGCTGTATTGTACCTTTGAATTTTTCTCCCAAACGAAAGACACTAGAATGAAAATTTTAAAGCCTCCTGTTAGTGCTTCATCTACACGTTATAGCCCTGAATTTTCCAATGCCTATCTCTTTGCAAAAGAGAGATATCGGCAAGGAAAAGCTGTATTGTACCTTTGCATTTTTCTCCCAAACGAAGGACAATAGAATGAAAATTTTAAAGCCTCCTATTAGTGCTTCATCTACACGTTATAGCCCTGAATTTTCCAATGCCTATCTCTTTGCAAAAGAGAGATATCGGCAAGGAAAAGCTGTATTGTACCTTTGCATTTTTCTCCCAAACGAAGGACACTAGAATGAAGATTTAAAAGCCTCCTGTTAGTGCTTCATCTACACGGTATAGCCCTGAATTTTCCAATGCCTAGCTCTTTGCAAAAGAGAGATATTGGCAAGGAAAAGCTGTATTGTACCTTTGCATTTTTCTCCCAAACGAAGGACACTAGAATGAAAATTTTAAAGCCTCCTGTTAGTGCTTCATCTACACGTTATAGCCCTGAATTTTCCAATGCCTATCTCTTTGCAAAAGAGAGATATCGGCAAGGAAAAACTGTATTGTACCTTTGCATTTTTCTCCCAAACGAAAGACACTAGAATGAAAATTTTAAAGCCTCCTGTTAGTGCTTCATCTACACGTTATAGCCCTGAATTTTCCAATGCCTATCTCTTTGCAAAAGAGAGATATCGGCAAGGAAATGCTGTATTGTACCTTTGCATTTTTCTCCCAAACGAAAGACACTAGAATGAAAATTTTAAAGCCTTCTGTTAGTGCTTCATCTACACGTTATAGCCCTGCATTTTCCAATGCCTATCTCTTTGCAAAAGAGAGATATCGGCAAGGAAAAGCTGCATTGTACTTTTGCATTTTTCTCCCAAACGAAAGACACTAGAATGAAAATTTTAAAGCCTCCTGTTAGTGCTTCATCTACACGTTATAGCCCTGAATTTTCCAATGCCTATCTCTTTGCAAAAGAGAGATATCGGCAAGGAAATGCTGTATTGTACCTTTGCATTTTTCTCCCAAACGAAAGACACTAGAATGAAAATTTTAAAGCCTGCTGTTAGTGCTTCATCTACACATTATAGCCCTGCATTTTCCAATGCCTATCTCTTTGCAAAAGAGAGATATAGGCAAGGAAAAGCTGCATTGTACTTTTGCATTTTTCTCCCAAACGAAAGACACTAGAATGAAAATTTTAAAGCCTCCTGTTAGTGCTTCATCTACACGTAATAGCCCTGAATTTTCCAATGCCTATCTCTTTGCAAAAGAGAGATATCGGCAAGGAAATGCTGTATTGTACCTTTGCATTTTTCTCCCAAACGAAAGACACTAGAATGAAAATTTTAAAGCCTCCTGTTAGTGCTTCATCTACACGTTATAGCCCTGCATTTTCCAATGCCTATCTCTTTGCAAAAGAGAGATATCGGCAAGGAAAAGCTGCATTGTACTTTTGCATTTTTCTCCCAAACGAAAGACACTAGAATGAAAATTTTAAAGCCTCCTGTTAGTGCTTCATCTACACGTTATAGCCCTGCATTTTCCAATGCCTATCTCTTTGCAAAAGAGAGATATCGGCAAGGAAAAGCTGCATTGTACTTTTGCATTTTTCTCCCAAACGAAAGACACTAGAATGAAAATTTTAAAGCCTCCTGTTAGTGCTGCATCTACACGTTATAGCCCTGAATTTTCCAATGCCTATCTCTTTGCAAAAGAGAGATATCGGCAAGGAAAAGCTGTATTGTACCTTTGCATTTTTCTCCCAAACGAAAGACACTAGAATGAAAATTTTAAAGCCTCCTGTTAGTGCTTCATCTACACGTTATAGCCCTGAATTTTCCAATGCCTAGCTCTTTGCAAAAGAGAGATATCGGCAAGCTTACCTTTGCATTTTTCTCCCAAACGAAAGACACTAGAATGAAAATTTTAAAGCCTCCTGTTAGTGCTTCATCTACACGTTATAGCCCTGAATTTTCCAATGCCTAGCTCTTTGCAAAAGAGAGATATCGGCAAGGAAAAGCTGTATTGTACCTTTGCATTTTTCTCCCAAACGAAGGACACTAGAATGAAAATTTTAAAGCCTCCTATTAGTGCTTCATCTACACGTTATAGCCCTGAATTTTCCAATGCCTATCTCTTTGCAAAAGAGAGATATCGGCAAGGAAAAGCTGTATTGTACCTTTGCATTTTTCTCCCAAACGAAGGACACTAGAATGAAAATTTTAAAGCCTCCTGTTAGTGCTTCATCTACACGTTATAGCCCTGAATTTTCCAATGCCTATCTCTTTGCAAAAGAGAGATATCGGCAAGGAAAAGCTGTATTGTACCTTTGCATTTTTCTCCCAAACGAAGGACACTAGAATGAAAATTTTAAAGCCTCCTATTAGTGCTTCATCTACACGTTATAGCCCTGCATTTTCCAATGCCTATCTCTTTGCAAAAGAGAGATATCGGCAAGGAAAAGCTGCATTGTACTTTTGCATTTTTCTCCCAAACGAAAGACACTAGAATGAAAATTTTAAAGCCTCCTGTTAGTGCTTCATCTACACGTTATAGCCCTGAAATTTCCAATGCCTATCTCTTTGCAAAAGAGAGATATCGGCAAGGAAAAGCTGTATTGTACCTTTGCATTTTTCTCCCAAACGAAAGACACTAGAATGAAAATGTTAAAGCCTACTGTTAGTGCTTCATCTACACGTTATAGCCCTGAATTTTCCAATGCCTAGCTCTTTGCAAAAGAGAGATATCGGCAAGGAAAAGCTGTATTGTACCTTTGCATTTTTCTCCCAAATGAAAGACACTAGAATGAAAATTTTAAAGCCTCCTGTTAGTGCTTCATCTACACGTTATAGCCCTGAATTTTCCAATGCCTAGCTCTTTGCAAAAGAGAGATATCGGCAAGGAAAAGCTGTATTGTACCTTTGCATTTTTCTCCCAAACGAAGGACACTAGAATGAAAATTTTAAAGCCTCCTATTAGTGCTTCATCTACACGTTATAGCCCTGAATTTTCCAATGCCTATCTCTTTGCAAAAGAGAGATATCGGCAAGGAAAAACTGTATTGTACCTTTGCATTTTTCTCCCAAACGAAAGACACTAGAATGAAAATTTTAAAGCCTACTGTTAGTGCTTCATCTACACGTTATAGCCCTGAATTTTCCAATGCCTAGCTCTATGCAAAAGAGAGATATCGGCAAGGAAAAGCTGTATTGTACCTTTGCATTTTTCTCCCAAACGAAAGACACTAGAATGAAAATTTTAAAGCCTCCTGTTAGTGCTTCATCTACACGTTATAGCCCTGAATTTTCCAATGCCTATCTCTTTGCAAAAGAGAGATATCGGCAAGGAAAAGCTGTATTGTACCTTTGCATTTTTCTCCCAAACGAAGGACACTAGAATGAAAATTTTAAAGCCTCCTATTAGTGCTTCATCTACACGTTATAGCCCTGAATTTTCCAATGCCTATCTCCTTGCAAAAGAGAGATATCGGCAAGGAAAAGTGTATTGTACTTTTGCATTTTTCTCCCAAACGAAGGACACTAGAATGAAGATTTAAAAGCCTCCTGTTAGTGCTTCATCTACACGGTATAGCCCTGAATTTTCCAATGCCTAGCTCTTTGCAAAAGAGAGATATTGGCAAGGAAAAGCTGTATTGTACCTTTGCATTTTTCTCCCATACGAAGGACACTAGAATGAAAATTTTAAAGCCTCCTGTTAGTGCTTCATCTACACGTTATAGCCCTGAATTTTCCAATGCCTATCTCTTTGCAAAAGAGAGATATCGGCAAGGAAAAACTGTATTGTACCTTTGCATTTTTCTCCCAAACGAAAGACACTAGAATGAAAATTTTAAAGCCTCCTGTTAGTGCTTCATCTACACGTTATAGCCCTGAATTTTCCAATGCCTATCTCTTTGCAAAAGAGAGATATCGGCAAGGAAATGCTGTATTGTACCTTTGCATTTTTCTCCCAAACGAAAGACACTAGAATGAAAATTTTAAAGCCTCCTGTTAGTGCTTCATCTACACGTTATAGCCCTGCATTTTCCAATGCCTATCTCTTTGCAAAAGAGAGATATCGGCAAGGAAAAGCTGCATTGTACTTTTGCATTTTTCTCCCAAACGAAAGACACTAGAATGAAAATTTTAAAGCCTCCTGTTAGTGCTTCATCTACACGTAATAGCCCTGAATTTTCCAATGCCTATCTCTTTGCAAAAGAGAGATATCGGCAAGGAAATGCTGTATTGTACCTTTGCATTTTTCTCCCAAACGAAGGACACTAGAATGAAGATTTAAAAGCCTCCTGTTAGTGCTTCATCTACACGGTATAGCCCTGAATTTTCCAATGCCTAGCTCTTTGCAAAAGAGAGATATTGGCAAGGAAAAGCTGTATTGTACCTTTGCATTTTTCTCCCAAACGAAGGACACTAGAATGAAGATTTAAAAGCCTCCTGTTAGTGCTTCATCTACACGGTATAGCCCTGAATTTTCCAATGCCTAGCTCTTTGCAAAAGAGAGATATTGGCAAGGAAAAGCTGTATTGTACCTTTGCATTTTTCTCCCAAACGAAGGACACTAGAATGAAAATTTTAAAGCCTCCTGTTAGTGCTTCATCTACACGTTATAGCCCTGAATTTTCCAATGCCTATCTCTTTGCAAAAGAGAGATATCGGCAAGGAAAAACTGTATTGTACCTTTGCATTTTTCTCCCAAACGAAAGACACTAGAATGAAAATTTTAAAGCCTCCTGTTAGTGCTTCATCTACACGTTATAGCCCTGAATTTTCCAATGCCTATCTCTTTGCAAAAGAGAGATATCGGCAAGGAAATGCTGTATTGTACCTTTGCATTTTTCTCCCAAACGAAAGACACTAGAATGAAAATTTTAAAGCCTTCTGTTAGTGCTTCATCTACACGTTATAGCCCTGCATTTTCCAATGCCTATCTCTTTGCAAAAGAGAGATATCGGCAAGGAAAAGCTGCATTGTACTTTTGCATTTTTCTCCCAAACGAAAGACACTAGAATGAAAATTTTAAAGCCTCCTGTTAGTGCTTCATCTACACGTTATAGCCCTGAATTTTCCAATGCCTATCTCTTTGCAAAAGAGAGATATCGGCAAGGAAATGCTGTATTGTACCTTTGCATTTTTCTCCCAAACGAAAGACACTAGAATGAAAATTTTAAAGCCTGCTGTTAGTGCTTCATCTACACATTATAGCCCTGCATTTTCCAATGCCTATCTCTTTGCAAAAGAGAGATATAGGCAAGGAAAAGCTGCATTGTACTTTTGCATTTTTCTCCCAAACGAAAGACACTAGAATGAAAATTTTAAAGCCTCCTGTTAGTGCTTCATCTACACGTAATAGCCCTGAATTTTCCAATGCCTATCTCTTTGCAAAAGAGAGATATCGGCAAGGAAATGCTGTATTGTACCTTTGCATTTTTCTCCCAAACGAAAGACACTAGAATGAAAATTTTAAAGCCTCCTGTTAGTGCTTCATCTACACGTTATAGCCCTGCATTTTCCAATGCCTATCTCTTTGCAAAAGAGAGATATCGGCAAGGAAAAGCTGCATTGTACTTTTGCATTTTTCTCCCAAACGAAAGACACTAGAATGAAAATTTTAAAGCCTCCTGTTAGTGCTTCATCTACACGTTATAGCCCTGCATTTTCCAATGCCTATCTCTTTGCAAAAGAGAGATATCGGCAAGGAAAAGCTGCATTGTACTTTTGCATTTTTCTCCCAAACGAAAGACACTAGAATGAAAATTTTAAAGCCTCCTGTTAGTGCTGCATCTACACGTTATAGCCCTGAATTTTCCAATGCCTATCTCTTTGCAAAAGAGAGATATCGGCAAGGAAAAGCTGTATTGTACCTTTGCATTTTTCTCCCAAACGAAAGACACTAGAATGAAAATTTTAAAGCCTCCTGTTAGTGCTTCATCTACACGTTATAGCCCTGAATTTTCCAATGCCTAGCTCTTTGCAAAAGAGAGATATCGGCAAGCTTACCTTTGCATTTTTCTCCCAAACGAAAGACACTAGAATGAAAATTTTAAAGCCTCCTGTTAGTGCTTCATCTACACGTTATAGCCCTGAATTTTCCAATGCCTAGCTCTTTGCAAAAGAGAGATATCGGCAAGGAAAAGCTGTATTGTACCTTTGCATTTTTCTCCCAAACGAAGGACACTAGAATGAAAATTTTAAAGCCTCCTATTAGTGCTTCATCTACACGTTATAGCCCTGAATTTTCCAATGCCTATCTCTTTGCAAAAGAGAGATATCGGCAAGGAAAAGCTGTATTGTACCTTTGCATTTTTCTCCCAAACGAAGGACACTAGAATGAAAATTTTAAAGCCTCCTGTTAGTGCTTCATCTACACGTTATAGCCCTGAATTTTCCAATGCCTATCTCTTTGCAAAAGAGAGATATCGGCAAGGAAAAGCTGTATTGTACCTTTGCATTTTTCTCCCAAACGAAGGACACTAGAATGAAAATTTTAAAGCCTCCTATTAGTGCTTCATCTACACGTTATAGCCCTGCATTTTCCAATGCCTATCTCTTTGCAAAAGAGAGATATCGGCAAGGAAAAGCTGCATTGTACTTTTGCATTTTTCTCCCAAACGAAAGACACTAGAATGAAAATTTTAAAGCCTCCTGTTAGTGCTTCATCTACACGTTATAGCCCTGAAATTTCCAATGCCTATCTCTTTGCAAAAGAGAGATATCGGCAAGGAAAAGCTGTATTGTACCTTTGCATTTTTCTCCCAAACGAAAGACACTAGAATGAAAATGTTAAAGCCTACTGTTAGTGCTTCATCTACACGTTATAGCCCTGAATTTTCCAATGCCTAGCTCTTTGCAAAAGAGAGATATCGGCAAGGAAAAGCTGTATTGTACCTTTGCATTTTTCTCCCAAACGAAAGACACTAGAATGAAAATTTTAAAGCCTCCTGTTAGTGCTTCATCTACACGTTATAGCCCTGAATTTTCCAATGCCTAGCTCTTTGCAAAAGAGAGATATCGGCAAGGAAAAGCTGTATTGTACCTTTGCATTTTTCTCCCAAACGAAGGACACTAGAATGAAAATTTTAAAGCCTCCTATTAGTGCTTCATCTACACGTTATAGCCCTGAATTTTCCAATGCCTATCTCTTTGCAAAAGAGAGATATCGGCAAGGAAAAACTGTATTGTACCTTTGCATTTTTCTCCCAAACGAAAGACACTAGAATGAAAATTTTAAAGCCTACTGTTAGTGCTTCATCTACACGTTATAGCCCTGAATTTTCCAATGCCTAGCTCTATGCAAAAGAGAGATATCGGCAAGGAAAAGCTGTATTGTACCTTTGCATTTTTCTCCCAAACGAAAGACACTAGAATGAAAATTTTAAAGCCTCCTGTTAGTGCTTCATCTACACGTTATAGCCCTGAATTTTCCAATGCCTATCTCCTTGCAAAAGAGAGATATCGGCAAGGAAAAGCTGTATTGTACCTTTGCATTTTTCTCCCAAACGAAGGACACTAGAATGAAAATTTTAAAGCCTCCTATTAGTGCTTCATCTACACGTTATAGCCCTGAATTTTCCAATGCCTATCTCCTTGCAAAAGAGAGATATCGGCAAGGAAAAGTGTATTGTACTTTTGCATTTTTCTCCCAAACGAAGGACACTAGAATGAAGATTTAAAAGCCTCCTGTTAGTGCTTCATCTACACGGTATAGCCCTGAATTTTCCAATGCCTAGCTCTTTGCAAAAGAGAGATATTGGCAAGGAAAAGCTGTATTGTACCTTTGCATTTTTCTCCCATACGAAGGACACTAGAATGAAAATTTTAAAGCCTCCTGTTAGTGCTTCATCTACACGTTATAGCCCTGAATTTTCCAATGCCTATCTCTTTGCAAAAGAGAGATATCGGCAAGGAAAAACTGTATTGTACCTTTGCATTTTTCTCCCAAACGAAAGACACTAGAATGAAAATTTTAAAGCCTCCTGTTAGTGCTTCATCTACACGTTATAGCCCTGAATTTTCCAATGCCTATCTCTTTGCAAAAGAGAGATATCGGCAAGGAAATGCTGTATTGTACCTTTGCATTTTTCTCCCAAACGAAAGACACTAGAATGAAAATTTTAAAGCCTCCTGTTAGTGCTTCATCTACACGTTATAGCCCTGCATTTTCCAATGCCTATCTCTTTGCAAAAGAGAGATATCGGCAAGGAAAAGCTGCATTGTACTTTTGCATTTTTCTCCCAAACGAAAGACACTAGAATGAAAATTTTAAAGCCTCCTGTTAGTGCTTCATCTACACGTAATAGCCCTGAATTTTCCAATGCCTATCTCTTTGCAAAAGAGAGATATCGGCAAGGAAATGCTGTATTGTACCTTTGCATTTTTCTCCCAAACGAAAGACACTAGAATGAAAATTTTAAAGCCTCCTGTTAGTGCTTCATCTACACGTTATAGCCCTGCATTTTCCAATGCCTATCTCTTTGCAAAAGAGAGATATCGGCAAGGAAAAGCTGCATTGTACTTTTGCATTTTTCTCCCAAACGAAAGACACTAGAATGAAAATTTTAAAGCCTCCTGTTAGTGCTTCATCTACACGTAATAGCCCTGAATTTTCCAATGCCTATCTCTTTGCAAAAGAGAGATATCGGCAAGGAAATGCTGTATTGTACCTTTGCATTTTTCTCCCAAACGAAAGACACTAGAATGAAAATTTTAAAGCCTCCTGTTAGTGCTTCATCTACACGTTATAGCCCTGAATTTTCCAATGCCTATCTCTTTGCAAAAGAGAGATATCGGCAAGGAAAAGCTGCATTGTACTTTTGCATTTTTCTCCCAAACGAAAGACACTAGAATGAAAATTTTAAAGCCTCCTGTTAGTGCTTCATCTACACGTTATAGCCCTGAATTTTCCAATGCCTATCTCTTTGCAAAAGAGAGATATCGGCAAGGAAATGCTGTATTGTACCTTTGCATTTTTTTCCCAAACGAAAGACACTAGAATGAAAATTTTAAAGCCTCCTGTTAGTGCTTCATCTACACGTTATAGCCCTGAATTTTCCAATGCCTAGCTCTTTGCAAAAGAGAGATATCGGCAAGGAAAAGCTGTATTGTACCTTTGCATTTTTCTCCCAAACGAAAGACACTAGAATGAAAATTTTAAAGCCTCCTGTTAGTGCTTCATCTACACGTTATAGCCCTGAATTTTTCAATGCCTATCTCTTTGCAAAAGAGAGATATCGGCAAGGAAAAGCTGTATTGTACCTTTGCATTTTTCTCCCAAACGAAGGACACTAGAATGAAAATTTTAAAGCCTCCTATTAGTGCTTCATCTACACGTTATAGCCCTGAATTTTCCAATGCCTATCTCTTTGCAAAAGAGAGATATCGGCAAGGAAAAGTGTATTGTACTTTTGCATTTTTCTCCCAAACGAAAGACACTAGAATGAAAATTTTAAAGCATCCTGATAGTGCTTCATCTACACGTTATAGCCCTGCATTTTCCAATGCCTATCTCTTTGCAAAAGAGAGATATCGGCAAGGAAAAGCTGCATTGTACTTTTGCATTTTTCTCCCAAACGAAAGACACTAGAATGAAAATTTTAAAGCCTCCTGTTAGTGCTTCATCTACACGTTATAGCCCTGAAATTTCCAATGCCTATCTCTTTGCAAAAGAGAGATATCGGCAAGGAAAAGCTGTATTGTACCTTTGCATTTTTCTCCCAAACGAAAGACACTAGAATGAAAATGTTAAAGCCTACTGTTAGTGCTTCATCTACACGTTATAGCCCTGAATTTTCCAATGCCTAGCTCTTTGCAAAAGAGAGATATCGGCAAGGAAAAGCTGTATTGTACCTTTGCATTTTTCTCCCAAACGAAGGACTCTAGAATGAAAATTTTAAAGCCTCCTGTTAGTGCTTCATCTACACGTTATAGCCCTGAATTTTCCAATGCCTATCTCTTTGCAAAAGAGAGATATCGGCAAGGAAAAGTGTATTGTACTTTTGCATTTTTCTCCCAAACGAAAGACACTAGAATGAAAATTTTAAAGCCTCCTGTTAGTGCTTCATCTACACGTTATAGCCCTGCATTTTCCAATGCCTATCTCTTTGCAAAAGAGAGATATCGGCAAGGAAAAGCTGCATTGTACTTTTGCATTTTTCTCCCAAACGAAAGACACTAGAATGAAAATTTTAAAGCCTCCTGTTAGTGCTTCATCTACACGTTATAGCCCTGAATTTTCCAATGCCTATCTCTTTGCAAAAGAGAGATATCGGCAAGGAAAAGCTGTATTGTACCTTTGCATTTTTCTCCCAAACGAAAGACACTAGAATGAAAATTTTAAAGCCTACTGTTAGTGCTTCATCTACACGTTATAGCCCTGAATTTTCCAATGCCTAGCTCTTTGCAAAAGAGAGATATCGGCAAGGAAAAGCTGTATTGTACCTTTGCATTTTTCTCCCAAACGAAAGACACTAGAATGAAAATTTTAAAGCCTCCTGTTAGTGCTTCATCTACACGTTATAGCCCTGAATTTTCCAATGCCTATCTCTTTGCAAAAGAGAGATATCGGCAAGGAAAAGCTGTATTGTACCTTTGCATTTTTCTCCCAAACGAAGGACACTAGAATGAAAATTTTAAAGCCTCCTGTTAGTGCTTCATCTACACGTTATAGCCCTGAATTTTCCAATGCCTATCTCTTTGCAAAAGAGAGATATCGGCAAGGAAAAGCTGCATTGTACTTTTGCATTTTTCTCCCAAACGAAAGACTCTAGAATGAAAATTTTAAAGCCTCCTGTTAGTGCTTCATCTACACGTTATAGCCCTGCATTTTCCAATGCCTATCTCTTTGCAAAAGAGAGATATCGGCAAGGAAAAGCTGCATTGTACTTTTGCATTTTTCTCCCAAACGAAAGACACTAGAATGAAAATTTTAAAGCCTCCTGTTAGTGCTTCATCTACACGTTATAGCCCTGAATTTTCCAATGCCTATCTCTTTGCAAAAGAGAGATATCGGCAAGGAAATGCTGTATTGTACCTTTGCATTTTTCTCCCAAACGAAAGACACTAGAATGAAAATTTTAAAGCCTCCTGTTAGTGCTTCATCTACACGTTATAGCCCTGAATTTTCCAATGCCTAGCTCTTTGCAAAAGAGAGATATCGGCAAGGAAAAGCTGTATTGTACCTTTGCATTTTTCTCCCAAACGAAAGACACTAGAATTAAAATTTTAAAGCCTCCTGTTAGTGCTTCATCTACACGTTATAGCCCTGAATTTTCCAATGCCTATCTCTTTGCAAAAGAGAGATATCGGCAAGGAAAAGCTGTATTGTACCTTTGCATTTTTCTCCCAAACGAAGGACACTAGAATGAAAATTTTAAAGCCTCCTATTAGTGCTTCATCTAGACGTTATAGCCCAGAATTTTCCAATGCCTATCTCTTTGCAAAAGAGAGATATCGGCAAGGAAAAGTGTATTGTACTTTTGCATTTTTCTCCCAAACGAAAGACACTAGAATGAAAATTTTAAAGCCTCCTGTTAGTGCTTCATCTACACGTTATAGCCCTGCATTTTCCAATGCCTATCTCTTTGCAAAAGAGAGATATCGGCAAGGAAAAGCTGCATTGTACTTTTGCATTTTTCTCCCAAACGAAAGACACTAGAATGAAAATTTTAAAGCCTCCTGTTAGTGCTTCATCTACACGTTATAGCCCTGAAATTTCCAATGCCTATCTCTTTGCAAAAGAGAGATATCGGCAAGGAAAAGCTGTATTGTACCTTTGCATTTTTCTCCCAAACGAAAGACACTAGAATGAAAATGTCACGTAGGTGCTTCTCCCAGGGCAAGGCTCACCCATTGCACTCTGGGTGTGCTGCTCCTGCGATTTCCCCAAATGTGGGAAACTTGACTGCATAATTTGTGTTTCCCCTGGTCGGCTCTCGTATAATTCAGATCTCTTTGTCTCAGGTCTCTCTCCAGCCTAGTTTGCTGTCTGTTTCCTCTTCTCTATTCTTAAGTGCCTTCCAATGCACAATGCAAACTACAGATAGTGCTGCAGGGCCCACACCCTTTTACTTGCCGTACAGAGCAGCTCTGGAGCTGTTACAGTGCCCAGCTGCTGCAAGAAATCAGCTTGAATGCTTCAGGGGCTGGGGCATAGCCAACATGAGCCCCACACCGAAGGAGGGTGGGGGTGTTTAATGCGAACTAAGGGTCATCTAAGCGCCGCAAAAGGCCGCCATGCCCTGCATACCCCTTTTCTCTTTTCATATGCAGATGAGGGTTCCAGCCAACTTTGGCCCACTGCTTGGATGATATCACCGTATGCAAATCCGTCTTCTGCAGAACTTCCCCCAGGAATGCTTGTACTAGTTGTTGCATTTGGTTTGTTGTTTGGGGGTGCTTCAGTATTAGGCAGCCTTCTGCCCTCCCATGTTCATCTGAAAATATGTGTTCTCCCTGCAGTTGTTGTCCCCAGATGGGAGTTCCCTTGTGCTGCCTCAGTTGAATCTCCTTTACTTGACAGAGATGTGCCTGAGCAGCGGCCCTCCCCAGCCCTATCCCAAATCATACTTATTTTGCATAGGAGATACCATGGTCATGAAGATTGTTCTCCGAGGGTGAGGTTCATTCATTGCATTTTGGGTATGCTGACCCCTGTGATTTCCCCAAATGTGGGAAACTCGACTGCATTATTTGTGGTAGTGGGGGACTGTGTTTGTGCTTTCCTCTGGTCAGCTCTGGTAAAAGTCAGATTTCTTTGTCTCAGATTTTCCTCTAGCCTTGTTCTTCTTTCGAGAGTTCCCTTGTGCTGCCTCAGTTGGATCTCCTTCACTTGACAGGGGGGTACCCGAGCAGCAACCCTCCCCAGCTCTAGCCCAACTCCTACTTACCTGCCAGGTGAGATACTATGATCATGAAGGTGCTTCTCCAAGGGCAAAGCTCACCCATTGCACTCTGGGTGTGCTGCTCCTGCGATTTCCCCAAATGTGGGACACTTGACTGCATAATTTGTGTTTCCCCTGGTCGGCTCTCGTATAATTTAGATCTCTTTGTCTCAGGTCTCTCTCCAGCCTAGTTTGCTGCCTGTTTCCACTTCTCTTTTCTTGAGCCGCTCCCTTCTATGCCCTTGCGCACTATCCTGACTTCTCCCGTCTGCTTACTTTGTGCCTTCCAACGCACAATGCGAACTACAGGTAGTGCTGCAGGGCCCACACCCTTTTACTTGCCTTACAGAGCAGCTCTGGAGCTGTTACAGTGCCCAGCTGCTGCAAGAAATCAGCTTGAATACTTCAGGGGCTGGGGCATAGCCAACATGAGCCCCACACCGAAGGAGAATGGAGGTGTTTAATGCGAACTAGGGGTCATCCAAGCGCCGCAAAAGGCCGCCATGCCCTGCATAACCCTTTTCTCTTTTCATATGCAGATGAGGGTTCCAGCCAACTTTGGCCCACTGCTTGGATGACATCACCGTATGCAAATCCGTCTTCTGCAGACCTTCTCCCAGGAATGCTTTTACTAGTTGTTGCATTTGGTTTGTTGTTTGGGGGTGCTTCAGTATTAGGCAGCCTTCTGCCCTCCCATGTTCATCTGAAAATATGTGTTCTCCCTGCAGTTGTTGTCCCCAGATGAGAGTTCCCTTGTGCTGCCTCAGTTGAATCTCCTTTACTTGACAGAGATGTGCCTGAGCAGCGGCCCTCCCCAGCCCTATCCCAAATCATACTTATTTTGCATAGGAGATACCATGGTCATGAAGATTGTTCTCCCAGGGTTAGGTTCATTCATTGCATTCTGGGTATGCTGACCCCTGTGATTTCCCCAAATGTGGGAAACTCAACTGCATTATTTGTGGTAGTGGGGGACTGTGTTTGTGCTTTCCTCTGGTCAGCTCTGGTAAAAGTCAGATTTCTTTGTCTCAGATCTTCCTCTAGCCTTGTTCTTCTTTCGAGAGTTCCCTTGTGCTGCCTCAGTTGGATCTCCTTCACTTGACAGGGGGGTGCCCGAGCAGCGACCCTCCCCAGCTCTAGCCCAACTCCTACTTACCTGCCAGGTGAGATACTATGATCATGTAGGTGCTTCTCCCAGGGCAAGGCTCACCCAATGCACTCTGGGTGTGCTGCCCCTGCGATTTCCCCAAATGTGGGAAACTTGACTGCATAATTTGTGTTTCCCCTGGTCGGCTCTCATATAATTCAGATCTCTTTGTCTCAGGTCTCTCTCCAGCCTAGTTTGCTGTCTGTTTCCACTTCTTTTTTCTTGAGCCCCTCCCTTCTATACCCTTGTGGACTATCCTGACATCTCCTCCTGTCTGCTTACTTTGTTCCTTCCAATGCCCAATGCAAACTACAGGTAGTGCTGCAGGGCCCAAACCCTTTTACTTGCCTTACAGAGCAGCTCTGGAGCTGTTACAGTGCCCAGCTGCTGCAAGAAATCAGCTTGAATGCTTCAGGGGCTGGGGCATAGCCAACATGAGCCCCACACCGACGGAGGGTGGAGGTGTTTAATGCAAACTAAGGGTCATCCAAGCACCGCAAAAGGCCGCCATGGCCTGCATACCCCTTTACTCTTTTCATATGCAGATGAGGGTTCCAGCCAACTTTGGCCCACTGCTTGGATGACATCACCGTATGCAAATCCGTCTTCTGCAGACCTTTTCCCAGGAATGCTTGTACTAGTTGTTGCATTTGGTTTGTTGTTTGGGGGTGCTTCAGTATTAGGCAGCCTTCTGCTCTCCCATTTTCATCTGAAAATATGTGTTCTCCCTGCAGTTGTTGTCCCCAGATGAGAGTTCCCTTGTGCTGCCTCAGTTGAATCTCCTTTACTTGACAGAGATGTGCCTGAGCAGCGGCCCTCCCCAGCCCTATCCCAAATCATACTTATTTTGCATAGGAGATACCATTATCATGAAGATTGTTCTCCCAGGGTGAGGTTCATTCATTGCATTCTGGGTATGCTGACCCCTGTGATTTCCCCAAATGTGGGAAACTCGACTGCATTATTTGTTGTAGTGGGGGACTGTGTTTGTGCTTTCCTCTGGTCAGCTCTGGTAAAAGTCAGATTTCTATGTCTCAGATCTTCATCTAGCCTTGTTCTTTTTTCGAGAGTTTCCTTGTGCTGCCTCAGTTGGATCTCCTTCACTTGACAGGGGGGTGCCCGTACAGCGACCCTCCCCAGCTCTAGCCCAACTCCTACTTACCTGCCAGGTGAGATACTATGATCAGGAAGGTGCTTCTCCCAGGGCAAGGCTCACCCAATGCACTCTGGGTGTGCTGATCCTACGATTTCCCCAAATGTGGGACACTTGATTACATAATTTGTGTTTCCTCTGGTCGGCTCTCGTATAATTCAGATCTCTTTGTCTCAGGTCTCTCTCCAGCCTAGTTTGCTGTCTGTTTCCACTTCTCTTTTCTTGAGCCGCTCCCTTCTATGCCCTTGTGCACTATCCTGACTTACCCGTCTGCTTACTTTGTGCCTTCCAACACACAATGCAAACTACAGGTAGTGCTGCAGGGCCCACACCCTTTTACTTGCTTTACAGAGCAGCTCTGGAGCTGTTACAGTGCCCAGCTGCTGCAAGAAATCAGCTTGAATGCTTCAGGGGCTGGGGCATAGCCAACATGAGCCCCACACCGAAGGAGGGTGGAGGTGTTTAATGCGAACTAGGGGTCATCCAAGCACCGCAAAAGGCCGCCATGCCCTGCACACCCCTTTTTTATTTTCATATGCAGACGAGGGTTGAAGCCAACTTTGACCCACTGCTTGGATGACATCACCATATGCAAATCTGTCTGCTGCAGGCCTTCCCCCAGGAATGCTTGCACTAGTAGTTGCATTTGGTTTGTTGTTTGGGGGTGCTTCAGTATTAGGCAGCCTTCTGCCCTCCCATGTTCATCTGAAAATATGTGTTCTCCCTGCAGTTGTTGTCCCCAGATGAGAGTTCCCTTGTGCTGCCTCAGTTGAATCTCCTTTACTTGACAGAGATGTGCCTGAGCAGCGGCCCTCCCCAGCCCTATCCCAAATCATACTTATTTTGCATAGGAGATACCATGGTCATGAAGATTGTTCTCCCAGGGTGAGGTTCATTCATTGCACTCTGGGTATGCTGACCCCTGTGATTTCCCCAAATGTGGGAAACTCGACTGCATTATTTGTGGTAGTGGGGGACTGTGTTTGTGCTTTCCTCTGGTCAGCTCTGGTAAAAGTCAGATTTCTTTGTCTCAGATCTTCCTCTAGCCTTGTTCTTCTTTCGAGAGTTCCCTTGTGCTGCCTCAGTTGGATCTCCTTCACTTGACAGGGGGTGCCCGAGCAGCAATCCTCCACAGCTCTAGCCCAACTCCTACTTACCTGCCAGGTGAGATACTATGATCTTCACTGTTAGGGCAATCAGGATGTGGAATTCCCTGCCAGGGAAGGTGGTAATGGCGGACTCTGTAATTGGATTTAAAAAAGGAATGGATACATTTCTGAATGAAAAAGCTATCCAATGTTATAATACTTAAAATATCAACATGGTTAATCCGGGGGTAACATGAGTTATAGTAGCTAACTAGTCATAAAACATTATTCAGCAAGTATGTAGAATCATCACAACTTAAAACAGGTTGAACACGATGGGCAATTTGCCTCTATTCAACCTCAAAAACTATGTTACTATATGTTACTATATTACTATGTTACTGTAGTATACAGAACACCACAATGTAATGAGCAGTGATAGTGAGCACTGATGAGGATACTAGAACTGACACTGAGCAGCAAGATGCAGCACTGGACTATTAGTAATGTACTGTAGTATGCTGAGCACCACAATGCAGCACAAGACAATGAGCAGTGATACTGAGCACTGATGAGGATACTACTGAGAACTGACACTGAGCAAGAGAGACACACTACTAGTATTACTGAGCAGCAATAAGTAACCACTGATACTGAGCACTGATATTGAGATTTCCACTGAGAGAACATAGCCACGTCCTCTCCGCTCTCTCTTCAATGCACGAGTAAAAATGGCAGCAACGCGCAGCTCTTTATATAATATCCAAATCTCGCGAGAATCCGACAGCGGGATGATGACATTTTCCCTTGTTCAGGTTTTCCGAGTCAGGCGGGAACAACCGAGCCTGCCTCGGACCAGTGTAAACCACGTGGAGTTCGTGGGGAATTCGGTTCTCGGAGAACCGAACCCGCTCCTCTCTACCTTATACCCATCAATTTTTTTTATTTTCAATCTAAGCCCCTGCAGTTTTCTGTAAGCATCTGCTTCGCTATGATGATCAACAAGTCACAAGGGCAAACACTCAGGGCTTGAGGCATAGATCTTTGGACCAGCTGCTACAAGCATGGCAGAGGTGTCACTATCACTGGTGACACCCAGAGAGGTGGCGAGGGAGATTGTAATGCAGTGCGCGCAGATAAACAGCGCAATGGTAAAAAGGAGGCATGGTTTCATAGGTAGGGGCGTGGCCTGGTGGCCTGAATCTACATTTTGTTGCTCCGGGTGTCCCGGGGGTTGGGGGCTGCACCCGGGGACTAGTGTGTGAGCGGTGCTGGCTCCTGCACAGTGACAGGGCATGGCCACCCAGCATGACGCCTCCCTTCTTGACCATGCTGTAATTGCAGTCGCACTGCAGTTCAGCGTGATCATAAAAAATGTTGTAGGCTCCTGCTGGTGCAGACTGTAGAGAAAAGCTGCTGTGACCACGCCCCCTGTGTCTCCTCCGTTGCAGACCCCATTTTGAAGCCTTGCCCCCGGACTAAGAGAAAAGAATGCCCTTGCGCACTATCCTGACTTCTCCTCCCGTCTGCTTAATTTGTGCCTTCCAACGCACAATGCGAACAACAGGTGGTGCTGCAGGGCCCACACCCTTTTACTTGCCTTACAGAACAGCTCTGGAGCTGTTACAGTGCCCAGCTGCTGCAAGAAATCAGCTTGAATGCATCAGGGGATGGGGCATGGCCAACATGAGCCCCACACCAAAGGAGGGTGGGGGTGTTTAATGCGAACTAGGGGTCATCCAAGCACTGCAAAAGGCCGCCATGCCCTGCATGCCCCTTTTCTCTTTTCATATGCAGATGAGGGTTCCAGTCAACTTTGGCCCACTGCTTGGATAACATCACCGTATGCAAATCCGTCTGCTGCAGACCTTCCCCCAGGAGTGCTTGTACTAGTTGTTGCATATGGGCCCTCATTCCGAGTCATTCGCTCTGTAAATTTCATCGCATCGCAGTGAAATTCTGCTTAGTACGCATGCGCAATATTCGCACTGCGACTGCGCCAAGTAATTTTACAATGAAGAAAGTATTTTTACTCACGGCTTTTTCTTCGCTCCGGCGATCGTAATGTGATTGACAGGAAATGGGTGTTACTGGGCGGAAACAGGCCGTTTTATGGGCGTGTGGGAAAAAACGCTACCGTTTCCGGAAAAAACGCAGGAGTGGCCGGAGAAACGGGGGAGTGTCTGGGCGAACGCTGGGAGTGTTTGTGACGTCAAACCAGGAACGACAAGCACTGAACTGATCGCAGATGCCGAGTAAGTCTGAAGCTACTCTGAAACTGCTAAGTAGTTTGTAATCGCAATATTGCGAATACATCGGTCGCAATTTTAAGAAGCTAAGATTCACTCCCAGTAGGCGGCGGCTTAGCGTGTGTAACTCTGCTAAAATCGCCTTGCGAGCGATCAACTCGGAATGAGGGCCATGGTTTGATATTTGATGGTGCTTCAGTATTAGGCAGCCTTCCGCCCTCCCATGTTCATCTGAAAAGATGTGGTCTCCCTGCAGTTGTTGTCCCCAGATGAGAGTTCCCTTGTGCTGCCTCAGTTGAATCTCCTTTACTTGACAGAGATGTGCCTGAGCAGCGGCCCTCACCAGCCCTATCCCAAATCATACTTATTTTGCATAGGAGATACCATGGTCATGAAGATTGTTCTCCCAGGGTGAGGTTCATTCATTGCATTCTGGGTATGCTGACCCCTGTGATTTTCCCAAATGTGGGAAACTCGACTGCATTATTTGTGGTAGCGGGGGACTGTGTTTGTGCTTTCCTCTGGTCAGCTCTGGTAAAAGTCAGATTTCTTTGTCTCAGATCTTCCTCTAGCCTTGTTCTTCTTTCGAGAGTTCCCTGGTGCTGCTTCAGTTGGATCTCCTTCACTTCACAGGGGGGAACCCGAGCAGCGACCCTCCCCAGCTCTAGCCCAACTCCTACTTACCTGCCAGGTGAGATACTATGATCATGAAGGTGCTTCTCCCAGGGCAAGGCTCAACCATTGCACTCTGGGTGTGCTGCTCCTGCGATTTCCCCAAATGTGGGAAACTTGACTGCATAATTTGTGTTTCCCCTCGTCGGCTCTCGTATAATTCAGATCTCTTTGTCTCAGGTCTCTCTCCAGCCTAGTTTGCTGTCTGTTTCCACTTCTCTTTTCTTGAGCCGCTCCCTTCTATGCCCTTGCGCACTATCCTGACTTCTCCCGTCTGCTTACTTCGTGCCTTCCAACGCACAATGCGAACTACAGGTAGTGCTGCAGGGCCCACACCCTTTTACTTGCCTTACAGAGTAGCTCTGGAGCAGTTACAGAGCCCAGCTGCTGCAAGAAATCAGCTTGAATGCTTCAGGGGCTGGGGCATAGCCAACATGAGCCCCACACCGAAGGAGGGAGGAGGTGTGTAATGCAAACTAGGGGTCATCCAAGCGCTGCAAAAGGCCGCCATGCCCTGCACGCCCCTTTTCTCTTTTCATATGCAGACGAGGGTTGAAGCCAACTTTGACCCACTGCTTGGATGACATCACCATATGCAAATCCATCTGCTGCAGGCCTTCCCCCAGGAATGCTTGCACTAGTTGTTGCATTTGGTTTGTTGTTTGGGGGTGCTTCAGTATTAGGCAGCCTTCTGCCCTCACATGTTCATCTGAAAATATGTGTTCTCCCTGCAGTTGTTGTCCCCTGATGAGAGTTCCCTTGTGCTGCCTCAGTTAAATCTCCTTTACTTGACAGAGATGTGCATGAGCAGCGGCCCTCCCCAGCCCTATTCCAAATCATACTTATTTTGCATAGGAGATACCATGGTCATGAAGATTTTTCTCCCAGGGTGAGGTTCATTCATTGCATTTTGGGTATGCTGACCCCTGTGATTTCCCCAAATGTGGGAAACTCAACTGCATTATTTGTGGTAGTGGGGGACTGTGTTTGTGCTTTCCTCTGGTCAGCTCTGGTAAAAGTCAGATTTCTTTGTCTCAGATTTTCCTCTAGCCTTGTTCTTCTTTCGAGAGTTCCCTTGTGCTGCCTTAGTTGGATCTCCTTCACTTTACAGGGGGGTACCCGAGCAGCGACCCTCCCCAGCTCTAGCCCAACTCCTACTTACCTGCCAGGTGAGATACTATGATCATGAAGGTGCTTCTCCCAGGGCAAGGCTCACCCATTGCACTCTGGGTGTGCTGCTCCTGCGATTTCCCCAAATGTGGGAAACTTGACTGTATAATTTGTGTTTCCCCTGGTCGGCTCTCGTATAATTCAGAACTCTTTGTCTCAGGTCTCTCTCCAGCCTAGTTTGCTGTCTGTTTCCACTTCTCTTTTCTTGAGCCGCTCCCTTCTATGCCCTTGCGCACTATCCTGACTTCTCCTCCTGTCTGCTTACTTTGTGCCTTCCAACGCACAATGCGAACTACAGGTAGTGCTGCAGGGCCCACACCCTTTTACTTGCCTTACAGAGCAGCTCTGGAGCTGTTACAGTGCCCAGCTGCTGCAAGAAATCAGCTTGAATGCTTCAGGGGCTGGGGCATAGCCAACATGAGCCCCACACCAAAGGAGGGTGGAGGTGTTTAATGCAAACTAGGGGTCAGCCAAGCGCCGCAAAAGGCCACCATGCCCTGCACGCCCCTTTTCTCTTTTCATATGCAGACGAGGGTTGAAGCCAACTTTGACCCACTGCTTGGATGACATCACCATATGCAAATCCATCTGCGGCAGGCCTTCCCCCAGGAATGCTTGCACTAGTTGTTGCATTTGGTTTGTTGTTTGGGGGTGCTTCAGTATTAGGCAGTCTTCTGCCCTCCCATGTTCATCTGAAAATATATGTTCTCCCTGCAGTTGTTGTCCCAAGATGAGAGTTCCCTTGTGCTGCCTCAGTTGAATCTCCTTTACTTGACAGAGATGTGCATGAGCAGCGGCCCTCCCCAGCCCTATTCCAAATCATACTTATTTTGCATAGGAGATACCATGGTCATGAAGATTTTTCTCCCAGGGTGAGGTTCATTCATTGCATTTTGGGTATGCTGACCCCTGTGATTTCCCCAAATGTGGGAAACTTGACTGCATTATTTGTGGTAGTGGGAGACTGTGTTTGTGCTTTCCTCTGGTCAGCTCTGGTAAAAGTCAGATTTCTTTGTCTCAGATCTTCCTCTAGCCTTGTTCTTCTTTCGAGAGTTCCCTGGTGCTGCCTCAGTTGGATCTCCTTCACTTCACAGGGGGGAACCCGAGCAGCGACCCTCCCCAGCTCTAGCCCAACTCCTACTTGCCTGCCAGGTGAGATACTATGATCATGAAGGTGCTTCTCCCAGGGCAAGTCTCAACCATTGCACTCTGGGTGTGCTGCTCCTGCGATTTCCCCAAATGTGGGAAACTTGACTGCATAATTTGTGTTTCCCCTCGTCGGCTCTCGTATAATTCAGATCTCTTTGTCTCAGGTCTCTCTCCAGCCTAGTTTGCTGTCTGTTTCCACTTCTCTTTTCTTGAGCCACTCCCTTCTATGCCCTTGCGCACTATCCTGACTTCTCCCGTCTGCTTACTTCGTGCCTTCCAACGCACAATGCGAACTACAGGTAGTGCTGCAGTGCCCACACCCTTTTACTTGCCTTACAGAGTAGCTCTGGAGCAGTTACAGTGCCCAGCTGCTGCAAGAAATCAGCTTGAATGCTTCAGGGGCTGGGGCATAGCCAACATGAGCCCCACACCGAAGGAGGGTGGAGGTGTGTAATGCGAACTAGGGGTCATCCAAGCGCTGCAAAAGGCCGCCATGCCCTGCACGCCCCTTTTCTCTTTTCATATGCAGACGAGGGTTGAAGCCAACTTTGACCCACTGCTTGGATGACATCACCATATGCAAATCCATCTGCTGCAGGCCTTCCCCCAGGAATGCTTGCACTAGTTGTTGCATTTGGTTTGTTGTTTGGGGGTGCTTCAGTATTAGGCAGCCTTCTGCCCTCACATGTTCATCTGAAAATATGTGTTCTCCCTGCAGTTGTTGTCCCCAGATGAGAGTTCCCTTGTGCTGCCTCAGTTGAATCTCCTTTACTTGACAGAGATGTGCCTGAGCAGCGGCCCTCCCCAGCCCTATCCCAAATCATACTTATTTTGCATAGGCGATACCATGGTCATGAAGATTGTTCTCCCAAGGTGAGGTTCATTCATTGCATTCTGGGTATGCTGACCCCTGTGATTTCCCCAAATGTGGGAAACTCGACTGCATTATTTGTGGTAGTGGGGGACTGTGTTTGTGCTTTCCTCTGGTCAGCTCTGGAAAAAGTCAGATTTCTTTGTCTCAGATCTTCCTCTAGCCTTGTTCTTCTTTCGAGAGTTCCCTTGTGCTGCCTCAGTTGGATCTCTTTCACTTGACAGGGGGGTGCCCGAACAGCGACCCTCCCCAGCTCTAGCCCAACTCCTACTTACCTGCCAGGTGAGATACTATGATCATGAAGGTGCTTCTCCCAGGGCAAGGCTCACCCATTGCACTCTGGGTGTGCTGCCCCTGCGATTTCCACAAATGTGGGAAACTTGACTGCATAATTTGTGTTTCCCCTGGTCGGCTCTCGTATAATTCAGATCTCTTTGTCTCAGGTCTCTCTCCAGCCTAGTTTGCTGTCTGTTTCCACTTCTCTTTTCTTCAGCCGCTCCCTTCGATACCCTTGTGCACTATCCTGACTTCTCCTCCCGTCTGCTTACTTTGTGCCTTCCAATGCACAATGCAAACTACAGGTAGTGCTGCAATGCCCACACCCTTTTACTTGCCTTACAGAGCAGCTCTGGAGCTGTTACAGTGCCCAGCTGCTGCAAGAAATCAGCTTGAATGCTTCAGGGGATGGGGCATGGCCAACATGAGCCCCACACCAAAGGAGGGTGGAGGTGTTTAATGCGAACTAGGGGTCATCCAAGCACCGCAAAAGGCCGCCATGCCCTGCACGCCCCTTTTCTCTTTTCATATGCAGATGAGGGTTGAAGCCAACTTTGACCCACTGCTTGGATGACATCACCGTATGCAAATCCGTCTTCTGCAGAACTTCCCCCAGGAATGCTTGCACTAGTTGTTGCATTTGGTTTGTTGTTTGGGGGTGCTTCAGTATTAGGCAGCCTTCTGCCCTCCCATGTTCATCTGAAAATATGTGTTCTCCCTGCAGTTGTTGTCCCCAGATGAGAGTTCCCTTGTGCTGCCTCAGTTAAATCTCCTTTACTTGACAGAGATGTGCATGAGCAGCGGCCCTCCCCATCCCTATTCCAAATCATACTTATTTTGCATAGGAGATACCATGGTCATGAAGATTTTTCTCCCAGGGTGAGGTTCATTCATTGCATTCTGGGTATGCTGACCTCTGTGATTTCCCCAAATGTGGGAAACTCAACTGCATTATTTGTGGTAGTGGGGGACTGTGTTTGTGCTTTCCTCTGGTCAGCTCTGGTAAAAGTCAGATTTCTTTGTCTCAGATTTTCCTCTAGCCTTGTTCTTCTTTCGAGAGTTCCCTTGTGCTGCCTTAGTTGGATCTCCTTCACTTTACAGGGGGGTACCCGAGCAGCGACCCTCCCCAGCTCTAGCCCAACTCCTACTTACCTGCCAGGTGAGATACTATGATCATGAAGGTGCTTCTCCCAGGGCAAGGCTCACCCATTGCACTCTGGGTGTGCTGCTCCTGCGATTTCCCCAAATGTGGGAAACTTGACTGTATAATTTGTGTTTCCCCTGGTCGGCTCTCGTATAATTCAGATCTCTTTGTCTCAGGTCTCTCTCCAGCCTAGTTTGCTGTCTTTTTCCACTTCTCTTTTCTTGAGCCGCTCCCTTCTATGCCCTTGCGCACTATCCTGACTTCTCCTCCTGTCTGCTTACTTTGTGCCTTCCAACGCACAATGCGAACTACAGGTAGTGCTGCAGGGCCCACACCCTTTTACTTGCCTTACAGAGCAGCTCTGGAGCTGTTACAGTGCCCAGCTGCTGCAAGAAATCAGCTTGAATGCTTCAGGGGCTGGGGCATAGCCAACATGAGCCCCACACCAAAGGAGGGTGGAGGTGTTTAATGCAAACTAGGGGTCAGCCAAGCGCCGCAAAAGGCCACCATGCCCTGCACGCCCCTTTTCTCTTTTCATATGCAGACGAGGGTTGAAGCCAACTTTGACCCACTGCTTGGATGACATCACCATATGCAAATCCATCTGCGGCAGGCCTTCCCCCAGGAATGCTTGCACTAGTTGTTGCATTTGGTTTGTTGTTTGGGGGTGCTTCAGTATTAGGCAGCCTTCTGCCCTCCCATGTTCATCTGAAAATATATGTTCTCCCTGCAGTTGTTGTCCCAAGATGAGAGTTCCCTTGTGCTGCCTCAGTTGAATCTCCTTTACTTGACAGAGATGTGCATGAGCAGCGGCCCTCCCCAGCCCTATTCCAAATCATACTTATTTTGCATAGGAGATACCATGGTCATGAAGATTTTTCTCCCAGGGTGAGGTTCATTCATTGCATTTTGGGTATGCTGACCCCTGTGATTTCCCCAAATGTGGGAAACTTGACTGCATTATTTGTGGTAGTGGGAGACTGTGTTTGTGCTTTCCTCTGGTCAGCTCTGGTAAAAGTCAGATTTCTTTGTCTCAGATTTTCCTTTAGCCTTGTTCTTCTTTCGAGAGTTCCCTTGTGCTGCCTCAGTTGGATCTCCTTCACTTTACAGGGGGGTACCCGAGCAGCGACCCTCCCCAGCTCTAGCCCAACTCCTACTTACCTGCCAGGTGAGATACTATGATCATGAAGGTGCTTCTCCCAGGGCAAGGCTCACCCATTGTACTCTGGGTGTGTTGCTCCTGCGATTTCCCCAAATGTGGGAAACTTGACTGCATAATTTGTGTTTCCCCTGGTCGGCTCTCGTATAATTCAGATCTCTTTGTCTCAGGTCTC